>NC_133523.1:40353552-40656842 GCF_049354715.1 Callithrix jacchus
GGAGTTCAAGAGCAGCCTGGCCACGATGATGAAACCCTGTCTCTACAAAAATACAAAAATTAGCCAGGTGCAATGGTGGGCACCTGTAATCCCAGCTACTCAGGAGGCTAAGACAGGAGAACTGCTTGAGCCTAGGAGACGGCGGTTGCAGTGAGCCGAGATCACGCCATTGTACTCTAGACTGGGTGACAGAGCAAGACTCTGTCTCAAAAAAAAAAAAAAAGAAGTATGATCAGGGTGGTTTCATTGAGGAGATGATAGTTGAGCAAAGATGTGGAGTGGCCCTGATGATATCGGGGGAAGAGTGTCCCAGGCAGAGAGAATGGCAAGTCCAAAGGCCCTTAGGCAGGGACTATATCTGCCTTTTTGGGGGTGGGGGAACTGTATCTTGCTCTGTTGCCCAGGCTGGAGCACAGTGGTGCAATCACAGCTCACTTCAGCCTTCAACTCCTGCGCTCAAGTGATCCTCCCATCTCAGTCTCCGTCGTAGCTGGGACTACAAGTACACTTCATCACATCTGGCTAATTTTTTAATTTCTGTAAAGAGGTCTTGTTATGTTGGGTAGGCTGGTCTCAAACTCCTGGGCTCAAGTGATCCTCCTGCCTCAGCCTCCCAAACTGCTGGGATTGTGCCTGGCTGTATCTGTCTTATTTGGGGAAAAGCAAGACCAGTGTAGCTGAAGCAGAGAGGAGAGAAAGGTGAGGGCTGACTGCATGGAGCCTCTGTGGGGCATTGTGATGTCTTTAAAGTCATCATAATGGAGGAGGCTGCCTCAGGGCCTGATATCCTGATCCTTCTGCCTGGAATACTTTTCCCTCTGTTCTGTGCCATGTTACCACATCCTTTAGATCTCAGATCAAATATGACTCCTTCCACAAAGCCCCCCTCACTTCATACGCTCGTGGCTTATAACACTCCATAACATAATTACGCAGGCCTCTGGGTCATCATTTGATTGCTGTCTGTCTTCTCCTTTGGGTACGAGACCTTTGAGGGCAGGGGCCGGGGCTATCTTGGTTCCTGCTGTATTCTTCTTTGTGCACATGGGTGGGTGGTGGCTGAGCACAGAGGGGGTTCTCTGCACATATTGGTGAATGAGGAGCTAAGATTCAAGCACTCACACTGTGCCTACTTCCTGCACCTGATCCAGTTGGCACTTCTCACTGGAATGTCCGTCTCACAGGGGCAGGGGCAGGGAGTGTCATCCATCCATCCTGTTCCTGCTGTGTCGCTAGCACCCGGCACAGTGCCTGACACAAAGTGGATACTCAGTAAATGTGTTGGGGTTTTTTGTTGTTTTTTAGGCAGGTTCTCACCTTGTCACCCAAGCTGGAGTGCAGTGGCACAAACAGTTCACTGCAGCCTCAACCTCTTGGGCTCAAGCGATCCTCCTACTTCAGCCCCCACAAGTCGCTGCGCCTACAGGCATGTGCCATCACACCTGGCTAATTTTTGTATGTTTTGTAGAGATGAGATTTTTCCATGTTGCCCAGGCTGGTCTTGAACTCCTAAGTTCAAGCAGTCCATCCGCCTCAGCCTCCCAAAGTGCTGGGATTATTGACATGAACCACTGCGCCCAACAGCAAATATGTTTTGAATGAGTAAATTCTCATAAATGAAGTAGGTGTGAGTATCCTGGTTTCCCAAGTAACAACAGCTGACTTAACTGTACTCTCACCAGTACTAGTTATGGTTCAGAGCACCTTCCATGGATGTACTCACTGATTCTTCGTTACAGCCCTGAGAGGGAGGCGCTGTTATTAGCCCATCTTACAGATGAGGAAACTGAGGCACAGAGAGGTGAAGTCACCTGCCCCAGGTCACACAGCAAATAAATAGCAATGCCTGGATTCCAACTAGGGAGCATCTGGCTCTGGACTCGGGTTCTTCACGGCAGCCCTGAACATCCCAGAGAGGTTCAGAGAGTGGAACGTGCCCAAGATGTCACTACTGTTTGAATCCAGGCAGGCCTGCTTCGCCACCCAGGCTTTTAACTCCCAGGAAGGGAAGATGGGTTGGGGTTATGGTTGTCCGATGATTTATATTTCATCTTTTCATTTGTCATTTCTCTTTCATCTTTGCAGGCCTGGGCCCCTCACTGCTCTCTCCATACTCAGACGGGGACACCGACCAGCCCCGGGGCCACTTCCAGCCAGCGGCAGGCTCGGGCCAGGCTGACTGAGCCAGCTCCTCTCCCCATCTCCCTTCTTCTCCCCCAGAAAGGACCTCAACCACACTCCAAGCCGGCAGCCGACGCACAGGATGGGGGCACCAGGAGAGGGCCCCTCTCTCCTCTAAGTGCCCCCCTGCCCACCTCGGGCCTACCTCAGCCCTCACCCCTCTGCCTGCTCCCAATCTGGGGACTCTTTGGGGTGGTCTCAGCTCAGTGACCTCTGGGAGGGGGTCCCTGCCTCCTCCTCCTCCTCTCAGGATTTCTCTTGGGGTTCTCAATACTTGGTTACCTCATTATCCCTTTCTCTGCCTCTTTTGGCTTTATTTTGGGGAATTAGGGGTGGGGAGGGTTAGGGGGTCGGGTCTGTGTTTCCAGGTTCTGGAGAGAACGATGATCCACAGGTCACCGTGATCATGTTTCCTTCTATCCTTCTTGTATTTTTTTTTATTTTTGTCTATTTCATAATATGGTTTTTAATCACAATGAATTGCCTGGGGTCTGTAAGAATGTGGGACTCTGATCTTTCCCCCCCCCTCAGGTGTCAGTGGGGGCAGGCTCTGGGCTAGACCTTACCCCCAGCAACTTCCCATTGAGGCCAAAGCCCCCTACGCTGCCCGTCAGCTCTGCCTGCCCCTTCCGTTCTGGGCTTCCTGCTGCCCCAGCTTTGCCTGGACACTGACTTCATTCATAGTTCTCCCACTTCATCTGCTTCCAAACTATGCAACCTGCAACGTGCTCCCGTTCTGTCCTCTATAACCTCTGATCTACACTGGTTCTGGACCACACAACCTCCAGCATGGTCTGGTTTAGACCTCACCTTCTTCTTCTTCTTTTTTTTTTGAGATGGAATCTTGCTCTGTCGCCCAGGCTGGAGTGCAGTGGTGTGATTTCAGCTTACTGCAGTCTCCTGGGTTCAAGTAATTCTCCTGCCTCAGCCTCCCAAATAGCCGGGACTACAGGTGCATGCCACCACGCCTGACTAATTTTTGTATTTTAAGTCGAGAGGGGATTTCACTTGTTGTCCAGGCTGGTCTTGAACTCCTGACTGCAAATGATTTACCTGCCTTGGCCTCCCAAAGTGCTGGGAAAACAGGCTCGAGCCACTGCACCTGGCTCTGACTTGATCTTGTAATAACCAGTTCTAGAACCAGATCATGCTCTAGTTCTCCTAGATTCTGAACCTATGACCTGCTCCACTCACTAGTTCTGGACTGAACAACTTCTAGACCTTGCTGCCTCTGGGGCCCTCTGATTCAGCATCTGGTGATCTGCTATTTCTCTGGTTCTAGAACTGACTTACAAGTGTCTTCTGACTCTAGACTTCATCCCATAAATTCTCTTGGCTCTAGACTTCATAATTTCTAGACTCCTCTTTACTCAAGATCTGACTCCAAATTACCTGGGGTCTAGAATTCAGCCTTCAATATCTTCTAAAAGCAGACTTTGCCTTATACATTTCCCTGGTTTTAGATATTACAACCCTCAACTCCTGATTCTAGATCTTATGGCTTCCGAATCTCTCTGGTTCTAAAACTCAGACTTTAGGCTTTTTATTTTTTCTTTTTTTATTTAAAAAAATAGAGATGGGGTTTTGCCATGTTGCCCAGGCTGGTCTCGAACTCCTGAGCTCAAGCAGTTCTCCCTCCTTGGCCTCACCAAAGTGCTGGGACTTCAGGCATGAACCACTGAGCACAGCCAGGCTTTTTCTAATTCTAGACTTTATTCTATAAATTCCTCTGCTTCTAAGCCTGACAGCTTCCAACTGCCTTTGATTTCAGATCCAAATTCCTCTGGTTCTATAATTCAGCCTCCAAATGCTTTTGATTCTGGAATCTAGACTTTGCCCTATAGAGTCCTCTGGTTCTGAATCTTATAACCACAACTCTCTAATTCCAAACCCCACCCTCCTAAATATATTCTGAGCTTCCCCACCCACTGAGTTTACCCCAGTTTCAACCTTCAGTCTTAAGTCTTCCCATTCCAGGCCCCTGCCCTCTAGGCTGTGCTGCTCCTGGACTTAACGCCTCTCCATTCTCATTGCCTACAAGTTCTGTGTCCTAGAACCCCCTCCACTTTCCACCTCAGCCCTCCAGACATGCACTTACCTTGACTTTACCCCAGATGTTTGGGGCACCTGGGGTTCCCTCACCCTTTGGGGAGCTTGCAATCCAAAGACTTCTCCAGCTCCACAGGCACACGCACAGACACAGCACTGTCTGCAGATTTCGGGTTGGGGAGAGAGGCCAGGACCCCTCAGCTCTCTGCCACCATCTCTGTGCTTCCCTTACCCCACAGCTTTCTTTCTACAAATAGTGCTGTTCTTGGTCTCCCACGGGAAAATGCCTCCCCCTCTTAGCCCCATTTACCCCCTTTTTGGAAGGTACTGCTCACTCTGTTTTGTCGGGGGTGGCCTGTCCAGATTGGTGCCATGGGGGGCCTGACCCCTCCCTCCCTCCCACAGGAGGTAATGTGGGCCCTAAATGGAGGGAATTGTGCTGGGCTAGGGACTGGACCAGCCATGCTGGCTCTGAAACTCACCAGTCTCTATACCACCATAAAGACCTCACCTTGGCAGGCACCAGAGCTCTGTGTATTGACTCATCTTTTGGATGTCCTCTGGGAGTGTGGGTGCAGTGAGTGGCTGGGTGTCCACGTTACTCTTTCTTTCTTTTTCTTTTTCTTATTCAGATGGAGTCTCCCTCTGTTTCCCAGGCTGGAGTGCAGAGGCATCATCTCAGCTCACTGCAACCTCCACCACCCAGGTTCAAGCGATTCTCTTGCCTCAGCCTTCTGAGTAGCTGGAATTACAGACATGTGCCACTATGCCCAGCTAATTTTTATGTTTTTGGTAGACACGGTTTCACCACGTTGGTCAGGCTGGTCTCGAACTCCTGACTTCAGGTGATCTGCCCGTCTTGGCCTCCCAAAGTACCAGGATTGCAGGCATAAGCCACCGTGTCCAGCCCTTTCTTTTTTTCTTTGGAGACAGGGTCTCACTATCTCACCCAGGCTGGAGTGCAGTGGTACAATCACGGCTCTCTGCAGCTTCCTGGGATCAAGCAATCCTCCCATCTCATCCTTCCCAGTAGCTGGGACTACAGGCACATGCCACCAGGCCCAGCTAATTATTTTCATTTTTTGTAGAGACAGAACCTTGCCATGTTGCCCAGACTGGTCTCAAACTCCTGGGCTCAAGCGATCCTCCTGCCTCAGCCTCCCAAAGTTCTAGGATTATAGGCTTGAGCCACCACACCAGCCCCGTGCTACTTTCTGATTCTGTGTGTGTGTGTGTGTGTGTGTGCACGCACACTTGTGTACCCACATTGTCATTCTGTGTATGTGTGTGGGTCTCTATGACATTCTGTGAAACTGTGTTGCAGGGGGTTGTGATTCCTTCTACATATGCATATTAGTATCTGGGTGAAATGATTCTGCCTTATATGTGTTTCTGGTTACTTTGGGTTTCTCTTCTTCTGAGTGTGGAAGGTGCTCTGATTTTTTTTTTTTTTTTTTTTTTGGTACCTGCATATGTCTGTATGATGTGATGCTCTACACATGTCTGAGACTCTTTGATGCTGAAATTCTGGGTACCAGTATGTGTCTGTGTGATGTGATTCCCCATAGTTAAGTGAACATGTGTGTGCAAGAGTGTGCGTCCCTAGATTCATGTGCAGGTGGGTGTGTCTGTTGTCACGTACGTCACTTTCATACCCGCCCCCCCACAGGACTGCACATAGAAATTTCTTCAAGGAAGAAAGCCACTCTCAAACCTTTGCACTTCCTGTTCCTTCTGCCTTAAATGCCTCTCTCCCTTCCCCTCTCCCCTCACTTGGTTATCTCCTACTTGTATTTCACATCTTGGTTCAGGTACCAGCTACTCCAGGAAGCCTTCCCTCCCTGCCCCAATTGGACAAAGTCCCCCTAAACCCCCTTTGGACGTCCCATCACAGCACTAGGTACTCTGCCTGACTGAGTATTTGATTGGTTGGTTGGTTGGTTGTTTTTTGAGACAGAGTCTCACTCTAGCCCAGGCTGGAGTGCAGTGGCATGATCTTGCCTCACTGTGACCTCTGCCTCCCAGGTTCAGGCAATTCTCCTGCTTTAACCTCCCTAGAAACTGGGACTTTAGGCGCACACCATCATGCCCAGCTAATTTTTTGTATTTTTAGTAGAGACAGGGTTTTGCCATGTTGGCCAGGCTGGTCTTGAACTCCTGACCTCAAGTGATCTGCCTACCTTGGCTTCCCAAAGTGCTGCAATTATAGGTGTGAGCCACTGTGCCCAGCCCACTTTGAGTATTTGTAATGGAGTGAATATGAAAGTACTGTTCTGTGTCAGGCTCTCTGGCAAATACTGTACTCATGTTATCAAACTCTCCTCTAATCCTGTATGATGGGCATAATTATTATCCCCACTTTACAGAGGTTGAAACTGAGGCTCAGAAGAGGTGATCACTTCCCCAAGGTCACACAGTCAGGAAAGGATTTAGCTGGTCAAACCCAGAATTCAAATTTATGGCAGTCTCCTTTTCCCCCAACCCAAAAAGAAAACAAACCCAACAAAACAAAACAAAAAAATTTACTAGCCCACCAAGATAGGCTCTGGCACATACAGAAGCGGTAGAGTGGGAAGTAAGGGGGCTGGGTGAGGTGGCTCACACCTATAATCCCAGCACTTTGGGAGGCTGAGGAGGGAGGATCACAAGGTCAAGAGATCAAGACCATCCTGTCCAACATGGTGAAACCTCATCTCTACTAAAAATACAAAAATTAGCCGGGTGTGGTGGCTTGTGCCTGTAGTCCCAGCTACTCGGGAGGCTGAGGCAGGAGAATCTTGAACCCAGGAGGCGGAGGTTGCAGCTTGGTGACAAAGTGAGACTCCATCTCAAAAAAAAAAAGTGGGAATTAAGGACACAGGAATTAGCTGGGATTCCTGATTCTGGCTCTGTCGCCTTCTTATGTTGTTGTGACCTTGGTCAAATGCGTAGACTTCTGCAAGTCTGTGCCTTCATCTGTAAAATGGAAATGATACTAATATCTACCCTTTAGGGTGATTGTTAGTTGTGCTGAGGGCCAGTGAGAGAGATGGAGTTAGACTAACAAGAGGTTTGGGAGTGGAATAGCTTTTGCATCCAGGAGGGGAGCCAGAGTATAGCCTCACAGGACTTAGTGCTATAAAAGGGCTTGGAAAGGACAAACAGGAAGGGTGTATGGTGTGTGGAGGTTGCAGAAGGGGTGGAATCTGGAGATGCTGCCTGAGGTTAGACTATTCATGGTCTCCTAATCAGGAGCTTGGGTTTTCTCCTAAGGGTAGTAGGGCCGTGAAAGGCTGGTAGCGAGGGTATGTTATGGTCTTATGTCTTAGAAAGATCCCTCCACCAGTCGTGGTAGCTCACGCCTGCAATCCCAGCACTTTGGGAGGCCGAGGCGGGCGGATAGCTTCAGGTTGGGAGTTCCAGACTAGCCTGGCCAACATGTAATAAAATACAAAAATCAGCCGGGCATGGTGGCAGGCGCCTTGTAATCGCAGCTACTTGGAAGGCTGAGGCAGGAAAATCACTTGAACCCGGGAGACAGAGGTTGCAGTGAGCCGAGATCACGCCACTGCAGTCAAGCCTGGGCGACAGAGCGCAAGACTCCGTAGGGGGTGCGGTGGGGTGGGGGGGAACCTCTAGCTGCCATGTGAAGAGTAAACTGGACGGAGGCAGAGTGCATGCCATCAATGCTGTGACCTCAGACAAGAGAATCTGGGAAAAGACAAACAGGAGAGTTTGACAATGCAGGATTTGGGAAGCTGAACACAGGCAGAAAGGAGATGCTGCAACACACTTTTATGGTCCTTGCTCAGGACTTGAAATCCAGAGTGCTTTCAGTTAAAAACTCGAAAACACTGACCTTCTAGGTTGGATCTGTTTTGGCTTGAGAAACCACCCATTTTTCAGATGGGTAACTGAGGCCCTAGAGAGGAGGGGAAGATTTGTTCAAGGTCACACAGCTAATCGACAATAGGGCTCGACGCCCGCGTAGGGCATGGCGCAGCCTTGCAAAGCAGCCACACCCGCCAGCGACATTCACAACCCACCCCCCAACCATAGAGGACAGCGGGGAAATCCAACTTTAAGAACCGAGAAACTTCTTACAGCCTTGGAACACGGTAACTTTGGGAGCAGAAGCCACTCGGGTCTGTTTCCCCGCGCGCCCCTTCTCCCATTCGCTATTGGCTCCTTCTAACAGGGGTACCGTCTGGGTACCCTCTGGTCACCTTGTCCTCCGCGCGCTCTATGGCGAGAGGGACCTGCGCACGCGCGTGAAGGGTGCCTTCAGGGCCCGCGCTTTACGACACTTGTGCGGCAGCGGCGGCGGCCACCCGGCGCTCCTTCGCGACGGTTCGGCCGGGTGCCGCTGGCCGCCGTTGCCAGGGTGGGGGTCGCTTTGCGGCATGGCGATGGCGGAGGGCGAGCGGACTGAGTGTGCTGAGCCCCCCCGGGACGAACCCCCGACTGATGGCGCTCTGAAGCGGGCAGAGGAGCTCAAGACGCAGGCCAATGACTACTTCAAAGGTGCGCCCGCCAGGCAGGGAGGGTGGACAGCGGCCCAGGCCGAGGGGTGCCGGGCCCGCCCGGAACCATGGCAACGCGGAGCGGCAGCCTGGGCGCGGGGCAGGCACTACCAAGTGACCGGGCGTGGGGAGGCCCGGGATGGCGTTATCAAGGAGCGGCATAGGGGTCTTCGGAGAGTGATACCTAGGAGTGGCGTGCGGAGCGGGTGCTACTCAGTGGGAAGTCTGAGGAGGGCGCCACCAAGTGTGGGGCGAGAGGGGGACCGGAATGAGGGCGCTACCAAACGTGAGGCCTGTAGAGGGCGCTACCAGGCAGTGACATGTGGTGGGGGAGTGAATGATGGCGCTACCAAATGGGGACCCCTAGGGTGGCTGCCGCCAAGTAGTGGGTAGAGGAGGGACAGTTCCAATAGAGAAGGCAGTCGTGGGGGTGGGGAATGAATCATTAGATGGAGGGAGCAAGGAAGTAGGAGATTTGGGGTGACCCAAGGAAATGGAATGTGATGGTGGGGGCCTTGGGAGTAGGGCCTGGGATCCCCAAGAATAGTATCACTTAGAATATTTAGAAAGAGTCAAGTGTGGAGCACCCATTCATTCATTAACTCAACAAATGTTGATTGAGTACCTGTTATGTGCCAAGGACTGTGCTTCATTCTGGGGATATAGCAGTGAATGAGATGGATGTGGCCCTGTCCTTAGCTTGCAATTTTGCAGGTGAATCAGACATGAAAAAAACATTTAAATAAGTAAAATATGTGATGAGTGCTTTGAAAGCAAACCAACAGGGTGATGAGGTAGGAAATAAGGGTTGGAGTCTACTTCAGATAGCGGGGTGGAGGAGGAGGTATTTAGGCTGAAACTCACAGAGGGAGAACTGGGGAGGACGTTCAAGGTAAATCGGACTGTGCAAAGGCCCTGGGGTGGGGAATGAAAGGACGTTGCCATGGCTGGAGCTTTGGCTGGTTAGGGGGAGACTGATAACAAGATGAGATTAGGATAGAGGCTAGATCATGCAGGGTCCCCTAAGTCACTACAAAGACTAGTGTTTTTTTTTTGAGACGTTGTTTCGCCCTTGTTGCCCAGGCTGGAGTGCAATGATACCATCTGGGCTGACTGCAACCTCTGCCTTTCAGGTTCAAGCGATTCTCCTGCCTCAGCCTCCCTAGAGGCTGGGATTATAGATGCACACCACCACACCTGGCTAATTTTTGTATTTTTAGTAGAGACAGGATTTCGCCATGTTGGCCAGGCTGGTCTCGAACTCCTGACCTCAGGTGATTCGCCTGGCTTGGCCTCCCAAAGTGCTGGGATTACAGGCGTGAGCTACCGTGCCTGGCCCTACAAGAGGACACATTGAGTAAGGAGATGGGCCAGTCTGGGCTGGAGAAGAATTTGGGCGTGATCAATCTATGGTTGGGAATGAATGAGATCATCTAGGAAGAGGGTCTAGAGGGGGAACTCAGGACAGAACCCAAGCAGAAGAGGGGAAGGCTAAGGAGGAGCGCTTAGTGAGGTGGAAAGGAAGCCAGGAAAGGTGTCAGGAAGGCTGAGAGAAGAGAGTGCTTCTAGAAGAAAGAGCTGCTGCCCTGGGTCAGATGCTGCCAAGGCGAGCACTGGCCATTGGCTTTGAGTCCATGGATGCTGGTGGTGGTGTTGACAGGAGCAGTTGTTGGGGAATGATGGGGGTGGTGGCAGCCAGGAGGGTGCTGAAGAGTGAATGGGAGGGGAGGAAGTGCAGGCAGCAAATATTAACAAGTGTTTGGAGTATTTTGGTTCTGAAGGCGAGTGGAGAAATGGGGGGGTGGTAAGAAGAGAACATGCAGTGTCAGGGGAAGATGGGTTTTTTGTAACAATGGAAGAGAGTCTGGTAGAGATGGAGAACTGATTCTGCATGAGAGAGGGGAGACTTGCAGCAGCAAAACCCTGGAGACGGGGGAGGGAAGGGATGGGAAGAGCGAGGGGAGTGGAAAGGATATAGAGCCCTGGAAGTGAGCCAAACAAAGTGTGGAGAAGTTTGATTCCGTGGCAGCAGTGAGAGGGAGGTAGGGCCAGTGAGAGATGAGGCCAGAGGCAGAGCCTGGGAAGACAGTGGGAAGCATGGGTGTTGTCCTGAGGGTGGTGGATGCTATGGGAGGTTTTAAGAGCAGGGTGACATGGTTCAATTAGAGTTCAGAAAAGATCCCTGGCTGCCATGCAGATACTGGATGTCAGGGTAAGACAGGAAGGAGACTAGATTGGTGGACAGGTGAGGGGTGGTGATCGCCAACCCGGCTGGTGGGACAGAAATAGACTCAAGAAGTGTTTCAGAGAGGAAGTGAGAGTGGCTGCCTGGAGAGAGGGTGGACGGTACTCTAGACAGGGGGGAAAAAAAAAGGTGGCAAAGTCCCAAAGGCAAGCAGAGCTTGGCATGGACGCCATGAGTGGGGCTGCAGTTTAGGGGTTGGAGGAGGTTATGAGGCTGCAGGGAGCAGATTTCGAAGAGAAGAGCCGTAGGGAGGAGTCAGGGCTTTCTGGGGTGAGGGTGGGGCCTCTGGGGGAGCCCTGGGAGGTTCTGCGTAGGGAAAAGACAGGGTCAGGTTGGTGCTTTAGGAACACTCCTCTGGAGGGGCAGGACGGGAGCCTACGAGGTCAGGTGGAGGCTGAGGCAGGAACCTGGGCAGGAGAGGCCAGGCCAGGGCTGGGTGGGACTGGAGGGTGAGAAGGGAGTGGCTGGATCTGAGAGATGCTCAGGAGGCTGACTCGGCAGAAGTGAAATGACTGCCGGGCTTTGGGGGTTGAGTCCAGGACAAGGCTCAGTGTCAGCTGGGTGAAGGGGTGGGAGGTAGACTTCCCTGGGATGGGAGCAGCCTGCATGGGGGTTGCTGCTGAGGTCGGGTCAGAATTCTGGGCCACAGCAGCCGCTGGGAGGAGCCCGTTGCCCCCCAGGACCTGGGATCCAGGCTCTCAGGAGTCCTGGGGCTGGGCAGGCAGCCAGAGGGGCCTGGCACTGAGCTGGCGGAGGAGAACGGCCCTTCTGGCCCAGGCCCCTCCTGTCTGGCAGGCAGTAGCAGGCACAGAGCCCCAGGCTCCAGGGCTGTGGGAATAACAATAAAAAGAATAATTACAGCTCACCTTAATTGAGCCTTGTGGTAGCCAGGTAAGCCATGGGGTTTAATCCTCCCCAGGGGCTGGGTGATGGCTAGGAGTGGCCCTGTTTGTTTATAAAGGAAGCAAGGCTCGGAGAAGCGAAACCACTCGCCCAAGGTCAGAGTGTGTGAGCAGCAGGGCCCGGATATCCCCTTCCTCTACACGTGCTTGGCTCCCAAGTTCAGGTTCCTCTCAGAGCCATCCTGGCCCTGTTGAGGAGAAGAGAGGTCCTGGGGGCAGAGCCTGGTCCCCATCTCAGGTCTGAGTCCAAAGGACGTGTCTCAACTCTCTTCCCCTTTCTCTGGGCCTCAGTGCCCCGCTTCTGTAAAATGAGGGGTGAGAGCTTCTGGTTAACCCCTAAGAGACTCCAGGTTTAAGAGCTTGTGCAGAGGAAGCAGGTCATGGTTGAGAGCTCAGGCTGCCTGAGTTCAAACCCTGTGTCTTCCTCTACCTGCTCAGTGATACCTGGACAAATGACTTAACCTCTCTGTGCCTCTGTTTCCTCACATCTAATATGGGGAATGTCTTGAGGCTTAAATATGCTCCTATTAGTAAAGTGCATAGAACAGGGCCAGGGTATGGCACGTGGGTCGACCCCTGGAGTACAGGCTCCTCCCATTTCCTCTTAGTTCCTTACTTCCTCCCTTTAGTCATTCATGCATTCACTTCTTCTGATCGCTTCTTTTGCTGCAGCCAGTTTTCTTACATGAGTTCATAACCCTCACAGCCACCAGTGAGGCAGAGCTCGGAAAGAAGAGGCTGTTTGCCTGCGGCCTGTGTTAGAGATCTGCAGAGCCGGGCGTCGGGCCCTGAGACTCCACGCTCCCCTCCCTGTGCCACTCGAGTAACAGCTTCCCCGGCAGGAATGCTCGCCAGGCAGCCTCTGGACCACAGCCAGGAGGCCTGAAGGAGTCCTCGAAGGCACTGGCATTCCAGGGAGGGTCGGTCAGATCTGGGCTGCCTGGTTCTGCCCTTGCTTGTTTCTGGGAAGTCCCAGGCCTTGCCCTCCTGGGGCTCACAGCTCTGGAGGGACACACTCATTACCTAACAGTGACAATGAGAGTGGACATGGCTGGCACAGGAGAGCCCAGGGGCTGTGGCAGCCCAGTCTCTAAGGCTGTGCAAGCCTTGGCTCTCCTGCCTGTCAAATGGGCATGAGGGAGGAATCAAGCCTGGCTCTGCAGGTGCAGACAGGGCATTTGACCTTGAACAAGACCTCTATAGCTTATCTGTAAAATGAGCACCAGATGGTCCTTACTGAAGTAGAGATGAGGATTCCACAGGTCAGGCTGTACAGGGCACAGCTGTAGCTCATCTCAGATAAAACCTGACCTCTCCTCCTTGCCAGATGTCACATCCTGTCACTCCACACTTAGAACATCAATGCCGGGACCTCACTGTGGCTGCCCGGGCCCCAGGGATCTGTCCCACCAGGCTTCCTGCCTCACCTGTCTTCCCCCTGCCCACTCCACCCAGCCACTCTAGCTCTCTCTGGCCCTCAGACAAGGGTTGCCCCTCTCTGGGCTTCCACCTGCCCCTGGGCCTCAGCATCTGCTCTTCTTCCTATCAAAGTGTTCTTCCCTCAGTCTGCTGCTAGTGCCCCGCTTGAGGTTGGAGGGGTGGGCGGGTGGGTGTGTGGAATCCGTTCATTCCTGGAGATTGTGGCTGAGAGGACAAACCCTGAGCTAGGTTGGTTGGGACAGGCAGGAGGGGCAGGCTGAAGAGACGTCTCTGGGCTTAGGGTGGCCCTCAGCTTCCCCATCTGTGAGTGGGGATACTGGCCACCACCCAGCCCAGGGCCTGTCCTCTCGGGGTTGGAGCACTGCCTCATCCCTCTTTCCATCTCCACAGCCAAGGACTACGAGAACGCCATCAAGTTCTACAGCCAGGCCATCGAGCTGAACCCCAGCAATGCCATCTACTATGGCAACCGCAGCCTGGCCTACCTGCGCACCGAGTGCTACGGCTACGCACTGGGAGACGCCACGCGGGCCATCGAGCTGGACAAGAAGTACATCAAGGGTTATTACCGTCGGGCTGCCAGCAACATGGCGCTGGGCAAGTTCCGGGCCGCGCTGCGAGACTACGAGACGGTGAGCTGGGGAGCGGGCCAGGCCTGGTGTCTGAGCCAGCGGATGTCGAGGGCTGGGCTGGCAGGGGCGGGTGTGAGGGGCCATTCACGCCTCTGCTCACCACTCACTCAGCCAGCAAGTGCCCGAGGGCCATTGACCCAGGCCACAGCTCTGCTCAGCTATCTCACACTTTGTGACCCTGGGCCAGTTACCCCACCCCTCTGTGCCTTCCTTTCCACATCTGTGAAATGAAGAGAACAAGGGGTCAACCTCAAGGGTAGCTGTGAGGAAAAGTGAGCTTCTGCTTTTCACATGAGTAGACCAGTGCCCGACACGGGGCTGGTATCTGGTGATGCTTCAGCTGCTGGTTATTGTCGATGTTAGTACCAGTGCTGGACAGGAGCCACACACCCTTCCTTCTTCTAGTGGAGCTTATCTTTCAGGGGCAAGGAGAAGACCCACCACTGAATAGGTTAGCAAGATAATTGCAGGTGATGATCTGCACTTTGCAGAAAATAGAAAGGGCATTCCAGTGTGGTGGCTCTCGACGGTAATCCCAGCACTTTGGCAGGCTGGGGTGGGAGGATTGCTTGAGCCCAGGAGTTTGAGACAAGCCTGGGCCACATAGGGAGGAGACCTCATCTCTACAAAAAATATAAAAATTAACCAAGCATGCTGTCACACACCTTTAGTCCCAGCTACTCAGGAGGCTGAGGCAAGAGGATCACTTGAGCCCAGGAGCTCAAGGCTGCAGTGAGCTATGCTCACCACTGCATTCCAGCCTGGCTGACACAGTGAGACCCTGTGTCAAAAAAGAAAAAAAGAAAAAGTAGAAAGGGTCATACGCTGCCAGGGACAGCAGACGGGATATGTGTGATATGCTGATGAGGGAGGGGACCTAGGGCACAATGAGAATTCGCTAGTGCCCTCACCCACCTGATGATAATCCTGACGGCATGAGGCCCTGCAGAGCGAGTAGACACCTTCACACCAGTTGTGCTCTGCACCTTCCTTCAGGGAGCCTGGCTGAATCATTGCAGGACCCTGTGAGGGGGAACCAGATTACTCCCGTTGCACAGATGAGGAAACTGAGGCCCCAAGGGGTGAAGTCACCTGCCCAGTGACCCCCACCTGGTTAGTGGCAGAGCTGGGATTTGAACCCCTTCATGAGAAGGGGACTTGTGCTTGTCTTGCGAGGAGGGTCAGTGCAGCAGGGGCTTGGTCAGTGTGTGCCGAGTGGATTGTTATCCTGCCCCCACACAGCACTTCCTTGTTCTGTTGCAACCATCACACTTGGAGCTGTTTCTATGTGTAGCGAGGGGCAACTGAGGAGCTGAGAACTGAAAATCTGCAGTTGGTGGGGGGCTGAGAGCACGAGTCTGCAGCCAGTGGGAGCCAGCTCAGACAGCTGGACTGGCTGCTGGCCACTGGCCTGGGTGGAGGGTGGCCTTCAGGCCAGGTGAAGGCTTGAGTCAAGCACGGGGCCAGGGGACACATTTCAGGATGCGGGCAGAGATGTGATGGGGATTTGGGGTGACACCTAGGAGGGTGGGGACAGGGGCAGCAGAGCAGAGTCCTTCCCAGCTTGGACTCTCAAGCCATTCTTGGCCAAGTCGCCTCCCTCATTGTCTCTTAGTGTCCTAATCTAGAAAATGGTGACAAGAGGAGTGGCCGCCTCCTGGGTGGCTCTGGGTGTTATGACATGGTTGAGTAAAGGTCACTGGGGCTGCAGGGCTCAGTAATGAGTAACCAAGGACAGTCGGTGTTGGATTAGGGCAGGGCTCCAGGTGGGAAGGGGCCCTGGGGAGATAGTGGGGCAGAAGAGAGGTGCCCCAAGGACAGGTTTAGGGCAGGTCCTGTGTGGGGCTTCAGGAGCTTCTTTCCCCATGATAAGGAGGAGGGGCTCTTTTCAAGGCTCTAGCCCAGTCTAGGGTCCATCCCTGCATACTCCCTGAGGCTGAACTGGTCAGCTCTAGCTGTCTTGTGGGTGTGCCACGTTTGAACTGTGTCCCAGGCCTGGCAAATGGCAGGGAGGGTTGAGGGTGTGGGGAATTCAGAGTCTTCTGCAGAACACCCAGCACCTAAATTGTCATAGCCCCTTTCCCCATGGGGGCTCTCCCAGCAGCATTGGGCCCCCCCCACATGAGCCTGAGGGCTTACCTGTCACCAGGCTATCCACATACCTGCAGGCCTTCAGCCCTGCTCCCTTCTGAACAGTTCCTCAGGCTCCATGTGCCCTGGGGCAGCTCATCTTCCCAAGACTCTACCTCCTGCTTGCCAGATGCTAGAGTTTCCTCTTAGACCAGGAGCTCGCCAGGGAAGCAGAGCAAAGGCATAACCTCAGCCCTGGGCGAGGGAGCTCCCCTTAGCCTCAGTTTCCTTAGCTGTGAGGGAGCTCCCCTTAGCCTCAGTTTCCTTAGCTGTGAGGGAGCTCCCCTTAGCCTCAGTTTCCTCAGCTGCCGGCTCACTCTGGGCCCAGCACTGTCGGGAGCCCTTTGTGTGCCTGAATTCAAGCTGAGACCTAGAGAGGGAAAGTCCCTCCTCCAAGGTCACCCAGAAGGGAAGTGGCAGAGCTGGGACTTGAACCCCCAGTCCATGCTTGTGACTGTTCCTGGGCCACAGCCAGTTGAATGACTTTAGCACTTTTCTCCTCATCAAATAGGAAAAAACGGTTCATTGTTTGGAGGAAGTGTGTATCAGTATTGTTTTGTGTGTTGGGTGTGTTATAAAAATCCCTATTTTACGTGTGGGCTGTAGGCAGAGGTCTGAGGTCAGCAGTACAGGGGTTGGAGGCGCAGGCTCTGGGCTCAGGACGCCTGGGTTTACAGCCAGCTCAGATTGGATAGCAGTTGTGTGGCTCCCAGTACCTTTTCTCCCAGGCCTCAGTGTCCTCATCTGTTAAAGGAGGTGAGAATATAGGAGTAACAACCAACGTGTTTTTTCTTTCTTTCTTTTTGTTTTGAAACAGTCTCACTCTGCCGCCCAGGCTGGAGTACAGTGGCACAAATCTCAGCTCACTGAAACTTCTGCCTCCTGGGTTCAAGCAATCCTCCCACCTCAGCCTCCCGAGTACCTGGGACTACAGGTGGGCATCGTCATGCCCAGCTAATTTTTGTGGAGATGGGGTTTCACCATGTTGCCCAGGCTGGTCTAAACTCCTAGGCTTAAGTGATTTGCCTACCTTGGCTTCCCAAAGGGCTCAGATTACCGCACTCAGCCTCAGAGTGTTTATTCTCTGATTCAACAATTAACACAGAAAGTTTCTGTGACTGCTGGTCACCAAAGGGAGTGGGGATTTCCCCCTACCCGCAGCCAAGCAGTTGATTTTGCAGTGAACACCAGCTGGGTGTTCTCTAATTAATTCTGACTCTGTCTGTCTAGAGATAGCATTAGATTCCACAGGTCGAGGACTCAGTCCCCACTCATCCCTCATTTCTGATGCTGATCACAAGACCTAGGTTATTGTGCCAGTGATTCTGACTGACTGGCTATTAATTAGGGTTCCCGTGACCCACTCCTTGGGTTCAGTTAATTTGCTAGAGAATTCCCTCAGAGAATTCAGGGAAACACATTTACCAGTTTTTTATAAAGGGTGCAAGAAAGGATACAGATGAGGAGATGCGTGGGGTGACGTATAGGATGGAGCGCAGAGCTTCTGCACCCTCTCCTTGTGCACCACCCTTCAGGAACCTCCATGTGTTCAGCTATTCAGAAGCTCCCTGGACCCAGTCCTTTTGGGGTTTTATGGAAGCTTCATTATATAGGCATGATTAATTATACCACTGGCCATTGGTGATCAACTTAACACCTTCGGCCTTTCTCCCCTCCCAGAGGTTGGAGGGTGGGGCTGAAACATTCCAACTTTTCAGTCCCACTTTGGCCATTCAGCCCCCATCCTGAAGCTACTTAGGGGTGGCTAGCCATTAGTCAACACGTGAGCATACAAAAATATCACTTTGGAGATTCTAAAGATTTTAGGGGTTGTGTGCCAGGAAACAGGCCGTGATGAATATCAACCCTGTGTTTCACAGCACCACAGTCTACCCGTGCTCTTCAAACACAGCTCCCTTTTGTCAAAAGAATATACAACTCAAAAGGTACTACTGGCCAGTTTGTTACTAGAACTCCATTCAGTCATTAGTAATTAGTCTAGTCCATGATATTATATGATTATGTCTCCCAGGGTGAGATCAGTCAGGTTTGCAGGTTTTTCTTCAACCTTGTCAGTTTCCAAAAGCAGGCGTGATCTCAGCAAATACATAGCTTCCCCCTTTCAGGCATTAGATGTAATTGAGGTAAGAGACAGTGTCACCTCTTGCTCTGAGCCTCTTTCAGAATATTAATGTAATACTGGATTTTTCTTAATTCATGACTCATTTATTCATTCCTTTACCTTCAGCTCCCATTCCTCTGTCTCTTCATTTATACCTGTTGTCCTAAAGGAAGAAACCGAGGCAAAATTAATATAAGCAGAGATTTTATTTGGGCCAAGGTGGAGGACCAGCCTGAAGCCACTTCCACATTATCTTGGGAAGTGCTCCAGAGAGCAGATAGGCTCAAGCTTTTAAAGGCAAAAGGATAAATCAGGAGAGCAGTGATTACAAAGGGTGTTTATCAGGAATTCTCATTGGTTTACAAAAATAACATTGATTAGTAATTGGTTCTGGGTTGCTCAGTTGCGGGGTGTAAGTTACAGCATCCATGCATGGGGTCGTTAGGTGGATGTGTAGCTGTTTGTGGCATCGGTCAGTCTCAGGTCCACAGAGTAAGTGGCTTTGGGGGATGAGTATTTTTCACAAGCTGGGGAGTGAGACATGACTGCGCTCTCATTCCAGTTCCTCTCTGGGCTTGATCATTTAAAGGGGGTTTGCATTACTCTAGAAAAAGTTTCTTTTCTTTCTCATTTTTCTCTTTTGATCAGAATCTTTCTTCTCGAAAGCAGTTATCAAAGTCTGAGTGTCAGGGTGCCCCTCATTCCTGGGAAGGTTCACTCCAGGACAGTCCTATTCCATGTGGGGAGCAGGGAGGAGATGGCTCAGCTAGGAGTTTTCAGTGTCCAAAAGCTGAATTAGGATGGCCTCACAGTGGCAACAAGGAGACCTGAATCAAGTCACTGATTTATACAGCTGCTGCTGCGCATCAAATCATCTCTAGTCTTCAGAATACCATGATTTTTGTTTTCTTGTAAGAAGTAAAACAATAAGATTAGTATTACTAAATAGAAATATAATGCACATAAGGATTATAATGAAAACAATGTATATGCCAGAGTGAAAAAAAGCCTTTTCCAATTAGGGAGCCAACTAAAAATATCATGAGGAAAATTAGACCCAGCTTCTGCTTTGGGGACTTGGTGTGGCCAAGATAGAATTCAAGACTCAGTACAAATTGTAGGCAAATAATAACCAAAAACAATGGTCAGGGCTAGAATCTGACCAGTAACACACGTGTGCTACTGAGGCATAATTGTTCTGTCTCCAGTCCCTCCATTTTACCAAAAGCAGATCATAGCGGGACCACGTTTTTCTCAAAGTAAGTTTTAGTGTTATACTTTATTTGTATAAAGTACAGCAAGATTAGTAACTGACCATAGAGACTCCTTTTAAGTTGACTTTCCTGGGACTTTTTAATGAGGAATTTCAGATGAGACTTTTTGTTCGTTTTTTAACAGAGTCTTGCTCTGTCACCCAGGCTGGAGTGTAATGGCACAATCTCGGCTTACTGCAGCCTCTACCTCCTGAGTTCAAGCAATTCTCCTTCCTTAGCTCCCGAGTAGCTGGCATTACAGGCATGTGTCACCACACCCAGATAATTTTTGTATTTTTAGTAGAGACAAGGTTTCACCATGTTGGCCAGGCTGGTCTCAAACTCATGACCTCACATGATCCGACCACCTTGGCCTCCCAAAGTGCTGGGATTGCAGGATGAGCCACTGCTCCCGGCCCAGATTAGACTTTTAAAAGCCTCTTGAAGCTGTGAAGCCAAACCAAAGATTCACCATCAGACTGTACAAATTAGGTGAATTTCTCTCTTCTCAAGGTCCCAAAATATCTTGAGGTTCCTAGGCCTGTCAGAAAATGACTTTTTTTTTAAAGACAGTTTCTTGCTCTGTTGCTGAGGCTAAAGTACAGTCGTGCAGTCACGGCTCACCAAGGACGCAGCCTCGACTTCCCGAACCAAGCAATGCTCCCACCTCAGCCTCCCTAGTGGCTGGAACTACAGGCATGTGTCACAAAGCCCAGCTAATTTTTGTATTTTTTATAGAAACAGGGTTTCACCATATTACCTAGGCTGGTCTCAAAGTCCTGGGCTCAAGCCGTCTGCCTGCCTCAGCCTCCCAGAGTGCTGGGATTGCAGTCTCGAGCCACCGCCAACCGAAGTAACGTTCTTTACTTACTGAAAGGGAACAGTGTAGGTAACACACCAGGCCACTCTTTTTTCCACGTCATTGGGTTTATAAAGTCAGCCCCAACCTTTGAAAGCAGTCGGGTTGTATCTGAAAACATGCTATTCCAGTCAGAGCCTTGGTAAAATAACCAGTGTTTTCAGCATGTCCTGTTACAAAAGGAAACAGATTCTTATTGTTTTCTTATGCAAACAACTATATTGTGGCAAAATAAGAATATTCACGAATAGTTTGTGAATTCTGGAGAAATTAGCTAGAGAGAAAGGTATATATTTCAGTTTTGCTCACAAAAATATATTTTACGGGCCAGTGGGTGTGGTGGCTCACGCCTGTAATCCCCAGCCCTTTGGGAGGCCAAGGCAGGAGAATCACTTGAGCCCAGGGGTTCAAGACCAGACTGGGCGACACAGTGAAACCCTGCCTCTATTAAAAGAAAGTTATTATTATGTTTTTAAATAAAATAAGAAATATAACCGGTCATGGTGGCACATGCCTGTAATCCCAGCTACTTGGGAGGCTGAGGCAAAAGGAGAATTGCTAGAACCCCGGAGGTGGAGGTTGCAGTGAGCCGAGATTGTGCCACCGCACTCCATCCTGGGCAACAGTGAAATCCTGTCTCAAAAAATTCAAAAATTTTTTTGAATTAGTAAAATAAATAAAAAGTAAAAAGCAAAATAAAATATATGTGTATACTTTACCCAATTGTTACAAGCTATAAATAGCTCAAAAGAAAAGAATTTTAACCCTGGAAAATAAAACATAAAAAAAATCCGCACTATTTCAAACAGAAAGCCATAAAAATCACTTCAGTCCTCCATCAGTTCTGACCTATGAACAAGTAATTCACTTTTGTTCTGCTTGATATTCTATTAAAAATCTTCGTGAACCATCATCTTTTTGTTGGAGTTCTGAAAGTTCTTACCAAGTTCAATGGTATAGTCCCCAAAGTTACCAGAAATCATTATTATTGTACAACAATAATTGCCTGTGTATGATAAAGGACTTAGAATAGCCGTGGTTAAAGACTCAAGTGACCAGGAAATTTGGTTATTTCTACGTCATGCAGTTTGACATTTTAATCAGAATTATGGCCAGGCGCAGCGGCTCACGCCTGTAATCCCAGCACTTTGGGAGGCCGAGGCGGGCAGATCATGAGAGGTCAAGAAATTGAGACCCTCCTGGCCAACTTGGTGAACCCCATCTCTACTAAAAAATACAGGAATTATCCAGGCATGGTGGTGCGCGCCTGTAGTCCCAACTACTCAGGAGGCTGAGGCAGGAGAATTGCTTGAACCTGGGAGGTGGAGGTTGTGGTGAGCCGAGATCAAGCCACTGTATTCCAGGATAGGTGACAGAGTGATACCCCATCTCACACACACACACAAAAGGCTGGGCGAGGTGGCTCAAGCCTGTAATCCCAGCACTTTGGGAGGCCGAGGCGGGCAAATCACATGAGGTCAGGAGTTAAGACCAGCCTGGCCAACATAAAGAAACCCCTTCTCTACAAAAAATACAAAAAATTAGCTGGGCGTGGTGACACGTGCTTGTAATCCCAGCTACTCAGGAGGCTGAGGTAGGAGAATCGCTTGAACCCAGGAGGTGGAGGTGGAGGTGAGCCGAGATCGCCCCATTGCACTCCAGCCTGGGCAACAAGAGCAAAACTCCGTCTCAAAAACTAATAATGATCATAATGATAAAACAAATAAATAAAACCCTTTTTAAAAAATCAGAGTTATAACTGATAACATAGACCAAGACATAGTTTCTTTTTCAGAAATCTATACAATTTTAGAACATATGTTAATGATATTCATGCAAATGCAACAAAAAAGATCAACATCATTTTCCTGTGTGACAATACTTCCCTTATGGTTTTTACATCCCAAATAAGCCTAACGTTGTCTCTTGGACTTTCACGGGCCCCAGCATCCAAAAGTTAGTTTGAGGTCAAAAAAGCTTAATTTTAGAATTTGAAATTTGATTTTTTTTTTTTGAGACAACGTCTCATTCTGTGGCCCAGGCTGGAGTGCATTCACACAATCTTGGCTCACTGCAACCACTGCCTCCCAGGGTCAAGTGATTCTTGTGCCTCAGCTTCCGCTGGGATTACAGGCATGTGCCACCACACCCAGCTAATTTTTTTTTGTATTTTTAGTAGAGATGGGGTTTTGCTCTGTTGGCCAGGCTGGTCTTGAACTCCCGGCCTCAAGTGATCCTCCTCAGCCTCCCACAGTGCTGGTATTACACGTGTGAGCCACCACACCCAGCCCTGAAATTTGATTTTATAAACCCTGCAAATGTGTCAAACACTTAAACAAAATAGGATCACACATCGCTTTGAAATAATAGTCATTTATTTAGCCTAAGTGGTAAGTTAGAAGATTGCAAAAACCGAAACCTTTACTCTTTGGTAGAGAAGAGACTCAGTTTCCCAAACAAAAGACCGAATAAAGAGCAACAGAATCTTTCTCTCTCTCCCTTCCTTTGTTTTTTCTTTGTTTTGTTTTTGTTTTGCAATTTACCCAAAAGGTAAATGAAAAATCTTTTATTATCTATTATTATTACTACACCAAAATATTGTTCAGAAGAGAAAACCAAATTCTCCCTTTGCATCAGTGTATGACTTGTGGTAAAACTAATATTAATAAAACCTTATCAACATCTATCCAGTCTCAATCAGCTTTGACCCTACGAGATTTCCGTGAATCTTTTATAAAATCTCTTACAAATTTTTCTATTCTTTTTTCCCCCAACTTTCCATAACTATTCAGTTTATCTCATTTTTTCCTTCTTTTATTCCTTCAATTTAATACAACCTTTAAATTACCTCTCAACTAGATAAAATTACCTTTCCTTTAACAAAACCACATCCTCTGTCCTGTGTATAACCTTCATTACCAAACCTGCGTCTTAGACGTTCTGTATATAGAATTGTTTCCCTTGGTTATCATATATTAGAATTTTAACGCTGTCACCTTGTGGAAGCAGAGTACTTCAGGTATCAGGGTAACCAGTTTCTTATTCATACCTTTCCAGCTGAGCAAGACTCCTTGCTGGTCTTCTTCCTAATGGAAGGCCCTTTGAGACTGCAACACGTCATGCATGGAAAAATGTCCCAACACCTCTGCAGTCTGGTGGCCTGAAGAACCCAGTGGGTAGGGAGGGCAGTTTTCTCTTCTCTTTGGGACAAGAGGACTCACCCTCATGCAGCTTTTGATTTGGAACTCACAGGAGTTCCAAATGAAAAGACAAGTCTGAATTACAAGCGGTCAGAAGTAGCTGCAATTTAAAAAGCACGCTGTGTAATTTCAGCCCATAAGGGCAGCCCCCAGTGCCAGAATGCCAGTATCGTGACCCGGGCCTCCTGCTGTGAAGCAGTGGTGGACAAGGCAGTTTTCTCTTTTCCCCAGAAACCCGAATCCCTTGCTCATAGACAAAGATGGAAACCTTCCTTCTAGGAAAGGAGGGTTAGAAAGAACCACTCACATAAAATCTAGACCTCACCTGACAAGGGAGGGTGTCCAGATTCAGGAGCACTCACCCTTTGCCCCCAGTGAAACCTGTGGAGTTGATGTAACACAGTAGGTTTGTTCTGGTACTGACCAGAGTCCAGGAACGCCCAGTGTCTGAGGGGTCGCTCTGAATCCTGCTCACAGGGCCCGAAAACATTGACAGGACTGCAGAAACTGAGGCAAAATTAACATAGAGTTTTTTTAGTTTTTGGGTTTTTTTTTTTTTTTTTTTTTTTAGAGATGGAATCCTACTCTGTCACACAGGCTAGAGTGCAGTGGCACTGTCGTTGCTCACTGCAGCCTCAAGCTCCTGGGCTCAAGTGATCCTCCCACCTCAGCCTCTCAAGTAGCTGGGCCCGCAGGTGCACACCACCATTCCCAGCTAATTATTTTCTTTTTCATAGAGATGGGGTCTTGCTGTGTTCCCTAGGCTGATCTCGAACACCTGGACTTCTGCCTCTGCCTCCCAAAGTGCTAGGATTACAGGTGTTAGGCACCATGCCTGGCCTGCTTGAGCTTTTAAAGAAAAAAAGGACAAATCACAAGAAGGATGGTTGTAAGAGCTGTTTTTCAGAAAATCTCATTGATTTACAGAAATAACATTGATTAATAATTGGCCATCCATGGTGGAACTAGAGGGTATGAGTTGAGATGTCTGTGGCTGGTGGCAGCTGAGAGTCCATGTAGCTTGTGGCTTCAGGAGATGAGTACTTCTCTTATGAAGAGTGGGATCTGACTGCTCTCTTATTCCAGTGCCTCTCAGGGCCTGATAATTTAAAGGGGCTCACCAGATAAAAGGTTTCTTTCCTTTCTCATACCCACTCTTTTCTTTTCTTTTTTTTTTTTTTGAGACGGAGTTTCGCTCTTGTTACCCAGGCTGGAGTGCAATGGCGTGATCTCGGCTCACCGCAACCTCCACCTCCTGGGTTCAGGCAATTCTCCTGCCTCAGCCTCCCGAGTAGCTGGGATTACAGGCACGTGCCACCACGCCCAGCTAATTTTTTGTATTTTTAGTAGAGACGGGGTTTCACCATGTTGAACAGGATGGTCTCGATCTCTTGACCTCACCCACCTCAGCCTCCCAAAGTGCCTTTTCAAAGGGACATTAGAATTGGCCACTGTGCTGGGTCTAGGTTGTAGGCAGCAATTCTCGTCTGGCACATGTCTCCCCTCAGATCACTTCCATTCAGATAGGGTACAGTTACATAGGTGAGGGACTAGTGGGCTGTTTTTACCACCAGCCTATATAACTGCATTCACTGTTAGCCCCAGTTTTGCCAGATGGTGTGAAAGCACAACCCACTCCCATCTGGCTCTTCGGAATTCTGACATAAGGTTTAAAAACATAGTCACGGTTTCTTAAGAATTATCCCTGCTTCCAGCACTGTAGCTGTAGCCTGGGTACTAGGACCGCTACATGAAGTAGGGGAAGGAAAGGTGAGGCGATGAGGGGAAGGAGAAAAGAAAATTTAGAATCACTGTGCCAGCGTGTTTCTCCCTTGGCTAGAACTGCACCGTCACACCAGCATCTTCCCCAGCCCCTCTTCCTCTGATTCTGCATGTCATGTTCCAGCCTGGGGAGTCTGAGGAGTTTGACTGAAGCAGGGATCAGAAGGTGGCCCGCCAGGAGTGAGCTGGAGATGCCCAGTCTCTCTTGCTGTAACATGGACGGGATTAAAGGCTTAGGAAAATTGGAATGCTCGAGTGGATTTGTCACTTAAAACCTACTCACCCACATTGGAGGGTCTAGAAAACACACCTTTCATTGATACTTTGAGAAACAGACTTGCGAGGGAGCCCCGGCATCCGTAATTGCTCCTCTCTGCAGGCTGGACCTTACAGTGGGAACTGTGGTCACTCAGTAGGAAAACTTAAAAGCAGTGGGAACAACTGGATCTCAGGGAGGCAGGGGCCAAGTGTCAGCACTACGCTGCTGAAGGCAAGATGTCTGTAACAAACATGGAAGCAAATTCACAATCAGAATAATCTGACTGTTGTGCCCCAGTCAGAATAGGGGTTTATGGGGGCCTGGTGGTGAATGGAGTTTTAGCTCAGGTCCGACTCTCAGTGGATTGAGTGGGTCTGTGGACCCCTCCTGTGGTTATTTCCCCAGTTCCAGCTGCATAATTGGGATAAATGTATGCAGCAGCATGTATGCAGCAGCTGGCAGAAAATCCCCACATTGGTTCCCTAAGCTGTGGAGTAAGGGCTGTTATGGTGGGAAAGGCCAAATGGAAGCCATAGAGCTGCCTCTGCCTAGGAAAATTATACATTAAAAACAGCAGCACATCCCTGGAGAGATTGCAGAGATTAGTGCCACCATCATAGGCTTGGAAGATGCAGGGGTGGTGAGCCTACCCACGTCCCCACTCAGCTCTCATGTTTGGCCTGTGCAGAAGACAGATGCATCCTGGAGAATGGCAGGGGACTGTTGTGGGCTTCACCAGGTGGTGACCCCCGCTGCAGCTGCTGTACCATGTGATTTCATTGCTTGAGCAGGTGAGCGCATCTCTGGGACCTGCTCTGCAGCTGCTGATGTGGCAAGTGTCCCTTTCTCCATCCCTTTCCATATAAGACCCACCAGAAGCGGTTTGTGCTCAGTTGGCAGGGCCAGCGCTCACCTTCGCTGCCTGCCTCAGGGACATGTCAGTCCTTTAGCCTTGTGTCAGTTTCATTCACAGGGATCTTTTCTTTTTTAAAAATTTTTAATGAAAGTTTTCATTAATTTGTTATATTTTTTATTTTAGTAGCTTTGGGGGTACACATGGTTTTTGGTTACATGGATGAATTGTCTAGTGGTAAAGTCTGAGATTTTAGGGCACCTATCACCCGAGTAATGTACATTGTGCCCAGTACGTAGATTTTTACCCCTCACCCTCATCCCACCCTCTTCCTTCTAAGTCTGCAGCTTCTGTTATACCACTCTGTATGCCTTGCGTTACCCATAGCTTAGCTCCCACTTACAAGTGAGAACATATGGGATTTGGTTTTCCATTAGTGAGTTATTTCACTTAGAATAATGGTCTCCAACTCCATCCAAGTCT
Organism: Callithrix jacchus; assembly: GCF_049354715.1. NCBI lineage: Eukaryota > Metazoa > Chordata > Mammalia > Primates > Cebidae > Callithrix > Callithrix jacchus. Next base: position 40,380,445 of record NC_133523.1, read on the forward strand.
GCAAAGGACATTATTTTGCTTTTTTTTTTTTTTGAGACAGAGTTTCGCTCTTGTTGCCCAGACTGGAGTGCAATGGTGTGATCTCAGCCTACACCGGTGGCTCATGCCTGTAATCCCAGCACTTTGGGAGGCCAAGGTGGGCAGATCACCTGAGTTCAGGAATTCAAGACCAGCCTGGCCAACGTGGTGAAACCCCTTCTCTACTTAAAATACAAAAATTAGCCAGGCATGGTGGCGTGCACCTGTAATCCCAGCTACTCAGGAGTCTGAGGCAGGAGATTGCTTGAACCTGAGAGGTGGAGGTTACAGTGACCCGAGGTCACGTCATTGCACTCCAGCCTGGGCAACAGAGCCAGACTCTGTTTCAAAAAAAAAAAAAAAGATATGGTACACCTGTTTAGGGCACTTACCATGAGTGGAGCTTGCAGGACTAGAAGTTTCTCTGGGTGAGTCAGTGCGTAATGAGTGAATGTGGAGGGTAGGACAGTACTGTACATTACTGTAGACTTATAAACACTGCACATTTACATTATACTAAATTTATTTATTTATTTATTTTTAATTCTTTTTTTGAGACGGAGTTTCGCTCGTTACCCAGGCTGGAGTGCAATGGCATGATCTCGGCTCACCGCAACCTGCGCCTCCTGGGTTCAGGCAATTCTCCTGCCTCAGCCTCCCAAGTAGCTGAGACTACAGGCATGCGCCACAATGCCCAGCTAATTTTTTGTATTTTTAGTAGAGACGGGGTTTCACCATGTTGACCAGGATGATCCACCCGCCTTGGCCTCCCAAAATGCTGGGATTACAGGCTTGAGCCACCACTCCCGGCCTATACTAAATTTATTTTTAAAATATTTTTGGTTCTTCAATAATAAATTAACCTTAGCTTACTGTAACTTTTTTACTTTATAAACTTTTTATTTTTAAAAGACTTTCTCACTTTGTTAAAATACTTAGCTTAAAACACAGATGTACAGCTGTACAAAAATATTTTCTTTATATCCTTATTCTGTAAGCTTTCTTCTATTGAAAAAGATTCTTTTGCTTTTTGAACTTTTTTGTTAAAAACGAAGATACAAACATAGACATTAGCCTGGGCCTACATGGGGTCAGGATACCAGTATCACCGTCTCCCACCTCCACGTCTCATCCCACTGGAAGGTCCTCTGGGGCTCTAGAGCTTGGAGCTGTCATCTCCTAGACTAGCAATGCCTTCTGGACACCCCCTGCAGGACCTGGGTGAGGCCCTTGAGAAGGTGCTGTTCTTTTCAGAAACATGTCCACGGTGGTTTGCTTTGTTTCTTTTTCCATCACAGATTTGTGTGAGTAATGCATTGTGCTAAGACATTCCTTTGGCTGTGCTGTCACTAGGCAGTAGCGCTATTTCAGCCGTGTTTATCTTATGGGGGCCATACTCGTGTATGAAGGCCATTGTTGACTGAAACGTGGTTATTGCAGCTCACAACTGTCTGTCTCTGTCTGGCCGTCTGGCTGGTGCTCATGCGTGCGCGCGCGCGCGCTCGCGCTCTCGCTCTCTCTCTCTCTCTCTCTCTCTCTCTCTCTCTCTCTCACTGGTTCTGTCTCTCTGGATCTCTCACTGGTTCTGTCTCTCTGGAGAACCCTGACTCAAATGATGGATCTGCCCCCTCATTGGGTCCTTTTCCAGAAGACACCACCTGTGTTCTTCTTTCCTGTCTCTGCTTGGAAGTTGGGTGCAGACTCAGGCCAGATCTGGGGGACTCCTTCTGCGCCCCCTAGCCTTGTGGATTTTTGTTCTTTGGCTTTCGGTTTCTTACAGCAGAGTGCAGCACAGTTAGTTAGAAATGCCTGTTGCCTCGAGAGCTGGTACTAGTGCCCGTATGCCTACAGCACGGATCTGTGAAAGTGACAGGAATAGTCACAACCGCTGTTTAATCCAGCACTCGCCATGGGCCAGGCTGTGACCTTCATGCAGTAATAACTCACTTCATCTTCACAGCAACCCTGCACAGTGGAGACTTTCTTTATCTCTGATTTATAGGTGAGGAAACCAAGGCCCAGGGGTTGTTCACTCCGCCAAGGTTGCACAGGCAGGAGGTGGCAGCTCAGACCCAGAGTCAGGCGGTAAGCAAGCATGCACAGCGGGTCCAAGTTTCCTGGCGCAGCACTTGCCCTTAGCTCAGGCAGTGCACCCTGATGGTCTCTCTTCTGACTTAATATACAGAAAATGCTGGGTATGACTTGCCAAACCAATTCACCAGAAACTAATCCACTAGGGTGAAAACCCTCATGTCAGGCTTCAGGCTGTCACTGGGCAGCAGCACTGCCCGCCCTGGAAACCTGACTTCCCCCAGCTGCCTGCATGCCTCAGGCGAGCACGGCCCCCACCTGGGCTGCAGCTCGTTGTCTGTATGTTGGAGATACTCAGAATGTCCTGTTAAACCTTGTCCCACTCCACGTGGGACCTGGCTCTTGATGCTGCTCTATAATCCTTCATGGATTAAAAGATGCTGCTTTAAAATCCTTGGGTTTTAAAACCCAAGCAGTTCTGAAGAACAGTTGTTCTGGTAAGTTCAGACAACTCATTCAGTGGCAAAAGCTGACCTGAACTAGTTAGAAGCTGCTGATGGTCTTGATGAGTCTCCAGTGGCATGGCTGAAGGTGTTGCTGCAGAAATGGCTGTGTGTGTATGTGTGATTACCAGGTACTACCCTGGAACTGCCGGGGGTATCCTGTGATACAGCATATACACCAAATGATATGGGGGGTTTTTTGTTTTGCTTTGGGGTTGTTCTTTCTTTTTTTTTTTTTAGGCAGAGTCGTACTGTGTTACCCAGACTGGAGTGTGGTGGCGCGATCATGACTCACTGTGGTTTTACCTGGGCTCCAGCAATCCTCCCGCCTCAACTCCCCAAAGTAACTGGGACTAGAGGCATGCATCACCACACCTGGCTAATTTTTTTTTTATTTTTTCTTTTTTCTAGAGACAGGGACTCACTATGCTGCTCAGACTGGTCTTGAACTCCTGAGCTCAAGTGATCCTCCCACCTCAGCCTCCCATGGTGCTGGGATTATAGTCATGAGCCACAGCACCTGGCCATCCACCAAATCACCTTACTAAAAATCCAAAAAATTCCCAATTCACAAACACATGCAACCCCCAGGGCTTCTTCCGGCATTGTGAACCTGTATTACCATTTCACCAGCTCGAGAGGCCATTACCCATGAGTACAAATGGTTTCAGAAACAGCTTATTTACTTAGAGAGCACTTAGATTCACATGCAGTTGTAAGAAGTAATGCAGAAATCCCAGTTTCCCCTAAAGGTATATCTGGCATAACTACATAAATATCACCATCAGAATACTAACCTTGATACAATCCAGATGCCACTTTTTTTAAAGAAGTTCAGTGTGAAGTTCTGACCCAGTGGGCCTTCAGGAGCTGAGTCCCCTCTAGTCTGGAGTGAATGACCTTGCCCAGGAGCAGGAGCCCAGCAGGGCATCTGCACTGTCCCTGCCAGAACTCGAGTGTGGCAGCAGCTGCAGCAGCAGCAGGCCTGGGGATGAGCACTCGCCTGCTGCTGGTCCTGGCATTGAGTTCTCACGACAACGCTCCAGGGGATGCTGGCATCACCCCCACTTTCTAGAAACTGAGGGAGGCTCGAGATGTGGGGCTGCCTGCCCTGGCAGGCCTGGATTCAGTCCCAGGAGGCCTGGTCCCAGTGCCCATGCTCACAGCCATTGCCCCATGCTGCCTCCCTGGAGGGCGTGCAGTATGCCCTGGGGACAAGAGGCAGTGGGAGCCACTTAATTCTGGTCCAGGCAGGGGGGGAGGTGGCTGAAGGAGAGCCCCTCCCAGTGTGCATGGCTGAAATCAGGAGCCTGGGCGAGAAGGGAATCCTGGCTTCCTGGGTGGGTGACTTCACCTCTCCAGGCCTTGGTTTTGTCATCTGTCAGGTGAGGATGGTAAAAACACTGCCATGTGGAGGAGCATGGACGATAAAATGAGCAAGTGAATTGCTCACACGGTATTAGGCACATAGTAAATGCTCCGGAGATAAGCCGTGTATTATCCGTGCTGCCGCTGCCTGTTGTTCCCACTGCCTTTCTCTTCCCTGCACTGTCATTGTTTGCCTTCATTTTCCTTCCCAGCCTGCCCACCCCCGGAGAATAGGAGACTGGCGGGGAGGAAATGCTCAGTCACTCATTCATTTGTTTGGAGAAAGGGGGGTGGTGGGAATTCATTCACTGCTGCAGGCACAGCTATGGCTGAGCCTCAGCACTGCCCTCACAGGGCCACCTTCCAGTGGGGTGGATAGACTGGTTCCCAGCAGGGTTCACGATTGGAGCAAGGGAGCCCAGGGGCCTTGGGAACCCAGAGGGGGTACGTGACCCAGCCTCTGGGGCGTGCTAGAGGAGGAGACGCTGGGGCTGAGACCTGGAGGAGGAGGTGGACGTACCAATCAGATGCTCTGGGCAGAGGCAGCCTGCTCAAAGGCCTGGAGCCAGCACGCTGGGGACACGATGGCCTGGCTGGGAGGTGTAGAGGGGTGGCAGGAGCTTCATCGGCCAGGCCACACGCTGGTTTGGACTCCAGCCGGGTGTGGGGTGTGGACGCATAACCGCTCCCGGTTGGGAAGGATTCCAGGGTTTCCTGGCACTGCCTTCCTCCCCTGCCTTACACCCACCCACAGCCCAGGTGGAGCTGCCTGGCAGGTGCCCTGGGCTGCCCAGACAAGGAGGAGGCTGTAGCCTGCTGAGCCTGGGTTCTCCTCACCTTGCTTTGCGCACACATCTGTTCTCAGCATGGATGAGCGTCACCCTCTCCTCTGTCACACCAGCCTGAGGGGTCAGTGGGTGTCTCTGCACAGGCTTCTGACTCATGCTGCCAGGCTTTCTACCAGAGGCCACCCCTGCTCCTTGAGGGCCAGCCCTGGGACCTCCCAGTCTGTCCCTTGGTACAGGAGCTATGAGGGTCCACTCTTGGGGAGGATGGTGGACAGGTCAGACGGGTCTACATGACTAAACTGAGACTCAGAGAGGTCCATCACTTGCCCAAGGTCACACGACAAGTAAGTAGCAGAGCCAGGATCTAAATCCAGCCTCAAAATCCAGTCATCTTTTGAGGTTAGAAGATCTCAGAGTTTGCAGGAATTGGGGTAAATAAGGTGGGGAGTGGGGAGGGGATAGGCTCCTTTCACTGGGAACTTGCTGTGTCCCAAAGCTGGATGCCCGCCGCTTATCGTTGAGATCTGGTCATCAGCGTAGCAGGCCTAGAAGAGGGACCGTGAAGAACGGAGGGCGCTTATGTGGAATTTCCTCTCGCCTGGCAGCACTGTGCAGGGTTGGCAAGCATTCGCCCATTCAGCTCTCACAGTAGCCCTGTCAGTGAGATACGGTTCTCAGTCCCACCTCAGAGGGAAACTGAGCCACAGAGAGGCAGCAGACTCACCTGCCCGAGGTCACCCAACTTATGACTGGCAGAGCTGGGATTTGAACCTCGTGTCCCGGGCCTCACCAGAGGGTGAGCAAGGGAAGCGACACCACTCAGGGCTGCTGCCCACTAGCCCCTGCTGTCTGCCAGGCCCATGTATGTCACTTATGCCTTCCCACAGCCCTGACAGGGGAGCCCTGTGTCACCTCCTTGTTAGCAATTAGGTCACTTGGGCTCAGGAAGCCCATGTCATCCAGCAAGTCGTTGGCCTTTTGTGTGAGTCTGGGCTACTCATTGTGACTGTAGACCGGCCGGGCTTTTCCCCTCATGCTCCCGCCACCTTGGTAGTCACGATAGTAGTGTCAGGACCTGCTTGGGATACCGCTCGTCCCACAGGGATTCTCATGGGGCACCCGAAGCTGAGCCCCTAGTCCTCAGACAGGCAGTTGTTTGATTTTAGCACAGTCAGAACTAAGATTTAGGAAGCACGCCCGTGTGGGCAGCTTTGCTGTGCCAGTTGTGGGGTGCAGAAACCAAAGCCTGGCAGATAAACATGTCCAGGGTTGCACAGGCGGTGTGACTTCAGGGTTCATGGAACCCAGGGCTGGGCAGCCTCTGTGCCCCCACCTCGGCCTCACGGTGCACACCCCTTCCCTCCCACCCAGGTGGTCAAGGTGAAGCCCCATGACAAGGACGCCAAAATGAAATACCAGGAGTGCAACAAGATCGTGAAGCAGAAGGCCTTTGAGCGGGCCATCGCGGGCGACGAGCACAAGCGCTCTGTGGTGGACTCCCTGGACATTGAGAGCATGAGTGAGTGGGGCCCAGGCGCCCTCTGCTCCAGCCCAAAGCATTCCACATGGGCCCGCTCTATTCCCTGGGGTGGGCGTGGGCTCGGGGGTAGCCCCTTGTTCTGTCCCCAGGCTGCTGTCTGTCGCTCCTCTGCCTGTGTTCCAGGGCACTCCATCCACAGCCTAAAGCGGGCCTCACGCTTCCCAGTGGGCGAGATTAGGGAGTTGTGGACCCCCTGCCATTTCACTGGCCCCACGGGCTGTGTCTGCTTCACCTCTGGGTGCTGAGAAGATCCAGATGATTATTCTGGATCATCCCACAGATGATGATTGAGCATGTCCTATGTGCTAGGCACTGTCCTAGGCACTGAGAGTACAGCTATGAACAAAAGCCCTTCCTAACCACATGGAGCTGATATTCTAGGAGGGAGATAAGATGATGAACAGGTCACGTAATGAATAGTGCTAAGTGCTATAAAACCGAATAAAGATGGGGATGAAGGAAGAGAGGGAGATCAGGAAGAGGCCTCTGGGCCAGACCTGACCCAGGAGGGGACTCTGCTCGCTCTGTCCCTCTCTTGACCTGTGTGTCCAGAGCCAGGTCTGCCCCATCCCTTGGAGCGAGACCCCTTTCCCCCGACAGTGGCTGTGGTCACTGACTCTCGTGTCCCCTTCGTTCACACCCCAGCCATCGAGGATGAGTACAGCGGACCCAAGCTGGAGGACGGCAAAGTGACAATCACCTTCATGAAGGAGCTCATGCAGTGGTACAAGGACCAGAAGAAACTGCACCGGAAATGCGCCTACCAGGTAACGCACCTGTCAGGTGAATCCTGGGGTGGCATCACAGCACTGCCAGGCACAGGCACTGAGTAAAGCGGCAAAAGTGCAGCCATGACAGCCAACACCGAAGGGGAGTCATGTGTCAGACACTGTGCTTATCGTCCCACAGCAGTTTAGGGAGGTGGCAGGCAGTGCCATTTGACAGATGCAGGGACAAAGGACCAGAGAGGTCGGGTGACTGGCCCAGGGTGCAAGGTGAAGCAGCAGCAGAGTCTGTTGCTTCGAGTTCTCATCCCAGGCTCTTGGGCGCCTGTGGCTGCTGGTTGTTGCAGGTTGTTTGGACCTGATGGTTGCTCCTAGTCCTGAGACCATCCCCCACCGCCACCCCCAAACCTGACCCAGGAGGGCAGCTGACCACAAGGTGTTGACTGTCGAGTGAGACTCAGGCTCTGGTATCCCATCTGGATGAGGCCCCTGACCTCTCAGGGCTACAGACCCCTTACCATACCCTTAGGGGAACTGCTGGGATCCACCTCCTCCTGGGTTGGTTGTGAGGATGCAGGACTTCTTGTGAGGCAGGTTGACAGGTCGGTGACTTACAGGAGTGTGTGCAGGCAGTGTGGGAAGCTGCCAATTGATGGGTCCTAGAGAGCCAGGTGGCCTGGGTTCAAATCTGCCTTTCTACATACTAGCTGTGTGCCTGTGGGCAGATGGCTTCACCTCTCTGTGCCTCGATTTCCTCCTCTCTACAGTGGGGATAATCATGCTGTCTCCACCAAGGGCTGTTGTAAGGAGTAACTGCATGTAGTCCACATCAGTGCTTCTAACAGTGCATAGCACACGGTTAGTGCTCTGAATGGGTCAGCTGTTAGGATGACCACATTGTTAAAGGTGAGAGACGAGGAGTTTCCACATTCCTGGTTGTTTTTAATTGAAGTATAATTAATGCACAATAAAATACACAAATCTTAAGTGTCCAGTTAGATGAGTACTTATAGTTTTATATGCCCACTGCCCAAACAAGTTACAGAACATTTCCATCAACCAGAAAGCTCCCTTTGACCCCTTCCAGTCATCCCTCACTCCCATCCCAGGGGCAACCACTGGTCTGATTTCTCACCACTTCAGATTAATTCTGCCTGGTTTTGAATTTCATGTCAATGTCGTATGGGCTTTCAGTATTTAGTGTCTCTTCTTTCATGCGACACAGAGTATATGGGATTCATACATGGGTGTTGTGTGTATCAGCAGTTCACATCCTCCACTGTGAGCAGCCGGTGATTTGTTTATGCAGTCTTCTTTTCAGAAACACTGGGTTATTTGTACTTTGTAGCTTTTATAAGTATAAGCTGCCATGAACCTTCCCAGTCAAGTCTTTCTTGTGAACGTGTTTTCATTGTTCATGTTGAATTTCTCTATTGATTGTCTTTTTTGTTTAATTGATTTTTCATTCATTATTCTCTTAGGCATGCTTGAGGCTTAATTTGCTTTCTTCTGGCTTCTTAAGAAGGATATTAGTGCTGTTAATTTTACGTCTTCTGTGCAAAGAGCTTAAAAGTAAATTTCCTTCTAAGCAGTGCTTTAGCTGTGTCCCATGAATTCTGATATGTTGTATTTTCATCATCAAGTTAGAATTTTTTTTCTAATTTTCTTTATGAGTTCTGATTTTACCCATAGGTTATTGAGAAGGGTATTGTTTAACTCCCAAATATTTGGGGACTTCTAGATGTTGCTGATTTCTAATTTGGTCCAACAACACACACTGAATGATTCCATTGGGGCTATTTTTGGATCTATCTTGGCAAGCATGCAGTGTGGACTGGAAAATGGTGTGTATTTTGCAGTCATTAGTCATAGGGCTCCATAAATGTCAATTAGTTCAAGATGGTTGAGACTCCTGTTAAAAATCTTTTATAACCTGTTTTTTTCTAAATGCTCAATCATTCATTGAGAGGGGGCTGTTAAAAGCTCCAACTATACTTGTGGATTTGCCTGTTTCTCCCTATAATTCTGTCAGTTTTTTGCTTCCTGTATTTTGAAACTTTTATTAGCTACATATTTAGGGTTGTTATGCTTTCTTGATGAATTGACTCATTATAATGAAGTGACTTCAGTACTTTTTGGCTTGAAATCCATGTTTTCTGTTGTGAATATAGTTAGACCAGATTTTTCACACTTGATACTTGTACCATATAACTTTTCTACCCTTTTGTACTTAACCCATTGGTATCTTTATATTTAAAATGTTTTTCTTGTAAACAGCATATACTTGGGTCTTGCCTTTTTATCCAGTGGGACAGTCATTACCTTTTTTTTTTTTTTTTTTTTTTTTTTTTTTTTTTTTTAAGACAGAGTTTTCCTCTTTTCCAGGCAGGAGTGCAGTGGCGTGATCTTGGTTCACTGCATCCTCTACCTCCCAGGTTCAAGCGATTCTCCTGCATCAGCCCCCAGAGTAGCTGGGATTACAGGCCACGCCACCACACCCAGCTAATTTTTGTATTTTTAGTAGAGACGGGGTTTCACCATGTTGGTCAGGCTGCTCTCAAACTCCTGACCTCAGATGATCCACCCACCTTGGCCTCCCAAAGTGCTGGGATTATAGGCGTGAGCCACTGCTCCTGGCCAATCTTTATCTTTTAATTGAAGTGTTTAGTTCATTTATATCTAATGTAACTATCAGCAGTCATATGATTGCATTTCAGCCTACTGTCTAAATATCTCATTTCTCTATGTCCCATTTGGTTTTTTCCCCATTGCTCCTTCTTTGACTTTCTTTTGTGTGAATCAGGAATCTTTTAGCATTTCATCTGTTTTATTGAATTTTTTATAATACTTGTGAACTTGTGAAAGTGTGTGAGGAGGGATGGAGTGTTCAGTGGTTGCTCTAGTGAGAGAATTAAGCCCCGACTCCCTTAGGCATCCATTATATACATGGTGAATTCACTTCTCTCCTGTGAATCTGTGTGCCTGCCTTGGGAGAACTGAGCAAATATTACTGAAAATATTTTCTGTAAGGCTTTATCATTTCCCAGAACCCTGGATGAAAAAGGCTGCTCTAAAGATTACAGTGTAACTGTAACTTGTCCCATCCTACTTTAAAAAAATAATATGATACTTAAAGGAAAATAAAAGAATCTTATGGCCAGGGATGGTGGCTCACACCTGTAATCTCAGCACTTTTGGAGGCTGAAGCAGGTAGATCACTTCAGGTCAGGGGTTTGAGACTAGCTTGGCCAACAAGGCAAAAACCCCATCTCTACAACCCTGTCTCTACTAAAAATACAAAAATTGGCCAGGCATGGTGGCACACACCTTTAATCCCAGCTGCTCAGGAGGCTGAGGCACAAGAATCACTTGAACCCAGGAGGCGGAGGTTGCAATGAGCCAAGATCACACTACTGCACTCCAGCCTGGGTAACAGAGCAAGACTCAGTCTCAGAAGAAAAAAAAACGAATCTTACAGTGATTCCTTTACATTTCTCCCAACCTTTGCGCTCATGTCATACTTATGCATCTGCTATAAATAGATTGTTGTAATTTCTTTAAATATACTCTGGTCTTCTAAAGGAATATACATATGAATGCATGGCAAATGTCTTTTATATTTACTGTATCTCTTACTCCTTGTTTCTTCTTCCATATGTGGGCTTCTATCTGGTATCATGCCCCTTCTGCCTGAGTACTTTTAGCATTTCTTACAGTGCACATCTGCTCTAGACTAATTCTCTCAGCTTTGGTCTGCCTGAAAATGTTTTTATTTTGTCTTCATTTTTAGGGGTATCTTTGCTGGATATAGAATTCTAGTTGACATTGTTTATTTCAGTGCTTTAAATGTGGTATTATCTTTTGACCTCCATTATTTCTGTGAGCAATCATTCATATCTTTGTTCCTGTCTTTTTCTTCACTGGTTTTAAGATTTTTTCTTTGGTTTTTAGTAGTTTGAGTATAATGGGCTTTGATGTACTTTTTTTTTGAGTCTATCCTGTATTTATTCACTAAGACTTTTAGATCTGTAGATTAGTATCTTTCATTAGTTTTGGAAACTTCTTAGCCATTAACTCTTCCCATTTCTGCTCCCCTTTCCTTCTGGAAAGCTAATAACATGCTTTTTAGACCATTTGATACTATTATATCTTAATGATCTGAGTTTTTAAATTCTTTGCAGTATTCTTCCTCTGTGTATTTCAGTTTGGATAATTGCAGTTGTCCTTATGTTCACTGATTGTTTCTAACTGCTGTTAAGCCCAACACATGAATGATTTATCTCTTGTATTGTATTTTTTAATTGGTAGCATTTTCATTTAGTTGTTTTTTTAAAATATACTTTTCATCCCTTTGTCCCATATGTTCATGTATATTGTCTACTTTTTCCACCAAGTCCTTTCACACATTTACCATAGTTATCTTAAAGTCTCTGTCTGGTAGTTCCATCATCTGGCCCAGGCCAGCACCCACCTACTGTGTGACCTGAACTGGTAGCTCAGTCTCTGGGTTCTGGCTTGTCATCTGAGTCTGCTCTGTTACCAGTTCTTCATGTATCTTATAGTTTTATTCTATGCCAGGCATTTTGTATAAAAGAACATTAGCGACTAAGGTAAATGAAGTTTTTCCTCAGAAAATAGCATACCTAGTCGGGGTACCATGGCTCAGGCCTGTAATCCTAGCACTTTGGGAGGCTAAGGTGGGCAAATTGCTTGAGCCCAGGAGTTCAAGACCAGCCTGGGCAACATGGAGAAACCCCATGTCTACAAAAAAATACAAAAATCAGCCAGGCATTGTGACTGGCACCTGTAGTCCTAGCTACTCAGGAGACTGAGGTGGGAGATCACCTGAGCCTGGGAGGTTGAGACTATAGTGAACTGTGATTGAGCCACTGCACTCCAGCCTGGGTGACAGAGTGAGACCCTGTCTTAAATAAAATAAGAAAATGGAACACATTTCTTCTGTTCTGCCACAAGAGGGAAGGGCTGTATGAACCCCATCTGTATTTTAGGGGCAATTTTTGTTGGAGTTTCTTTACCACCGGCTTTAAACGTGTTCAGAGTAGAATCAGGACTTCCCTTTCAGCAGAGCTTGGAATCTTAGCACTGGCAGACTTCCACGGGTGTCTTTATTGTCTTAAAGTCACCAGCTTTTGGAGCTGTGGGGGACCTCTGGTATTCAGCCCTGCCACCAGTCTGTTGGGTCGCTGGGGCGCTCTCCCCTCTCCAGTCTCACCCCCACTTCTGTACCTCAGGGGGTTACTCTCAACCTTAATTCCTCATGCCTAGCCTTCCATGAAGCCCATGTGAGGGAGTTGCCAGGGACAGAGGCGGGCTGTGCTGGGGCTCCCTGGGGTCCTCATCTGTCAGGCCAGCCCCCACACATCCGTGAACTTCCGCTGATTTCCCCTCACACTCAGCCCTCCTGCCTGCACCAAGATGAAAGCTGTGGGTTCCTTCTCCAAGGAAGGGCTTGTCCTGTCTGCCTTTTGATGAATTTAGGTCCCTTTGCATTGCCAGCTCTCAGATGGCTTTTTCTTTTTGTTGTGGTGGCTTGTCCGGCTTGTTTTCATGTTAGAGCGAGGCAGTCTTTTGTAACTTTCTACCTTCTGACTAGAAGTAGATACCTCCTACGTTTTCTTAACACTTTTTTCCCCAACTTATTTTGGCAGTTGTCAAACCTACAGAGAGTTGAAAGAACAGTGCAGTTAACATCTATACACCCTTCACCCAGATTCACCACTTGTGAACATTTTAATGCATTTGCTTGATGTGTCTGTCTACTTATGTATGCATATGGATGTGTATACTTTTTTCCCCCCCAACCCATTTGAGAGTAAGTTGCAGCCGTCAAATCCTGGGTATCCCAAAAACAAAGACGTTCTCTTGTGTGACCACAGTTGAATTGTCCTGCCTTAGAAATTCATCGCTGATAGTGATACTGACTAAGGCAGACAATCCACAGGCCACCTGGGAAATCGGGAAATCTGGAAACATCGACACACATGCATGTCATTGTCAAGGTCTCTCTAATCTGGGGAAAAAAATCATCTGCATTTCTAGACATCGATTAATATTTTAATTCCCCCAGCTTTCCTCAAAACATCCTTTTTAGTGGCTTTTAAAAAATTCAGGTCCATTGAAAGCACCAGTGTTGTATATGACCTGCCTTTTTACCTCTTCTTACCTGGAAAGTCTCACTTCGTTTTTGGGAGACTCTTTTGTGACAGTGACATTGAGCTGTGTCCGGGCCAGTTCTGTTGTAAAATGTTCCGCAATCTGGATTCATGCATGTGTTTCCTCACAATGCTGCGTATTTGAAGATAATTCAAGAATCAGGTTTTCCTAAGAAACAATGACGATGCTTTAGCAGCGCACAGGCCACTCAGAAGCCTGCGGGCTGCCTCCAGCCTGGCCTGCCCCCACTCCTCCAGACCTCCCCTGCCCTTTTTCTTCTCTCCCTGCTTCTCCCTCATCCTCAGCCCAGCAGGGTTTCCTGGGCAGTCCAGGCATTCGGGGCAGGGATGGGCAGCAGCCCCTGCAGCTGCTCCCACTGAGTCTGCCCTGCCTTCCAGATTCTGGTACAGGTCAAAGAGGTCCTCTCCAAGCTGAGCACACTCGTGGAAACCACACTCAAAGAGGTGCGCGTTGTGGGGCAGTGCGGGAAGGGCTGGCGGGGGTGGGCTCTCTGGCTGGGGAGGGGCCACGGAGCTCAGGAACTCATGGATCCACCTCCCTCTCTCCCTGACACCCCACCCTTGTGCCTTTCCCGAATGTCCCATTTCTCTCCCGGCCTCTCGGTCTCTGTCCCACCCTCTTTGTGTGTCCTGCTTGTGTCTCTTGCATGGTTATTCTCGGTCTACTGTGAACTCTCACCCTTCCCCTCACCTCTGCCCCCTCCCCACGTCTCTCTCTGGGCCCCTCCCTCTCCGGTGGCCTCTTTTCTTTCAGACAGAGAAGATTACAGTGTGCGGGGACACCCATGGCCAGTTCTATGACCTCCTCAACATATTCGAGCTCAACGGTTTACCCTCAGAGACTAACCCCTATGTATCCTTCTCAGCAGAGCCAACCCTCTTCCCAACCCCGACCCCAGCCCTGTCCTCAGATCTGTACGGAATGGGAGGAGCCCCTACCAGGGAAAAGACATGACCTTGGGAAGGAGAGGGCTGGCCATGATGGGGCACCACGGTGCAGGTGGAACTGAGGCTGGCCACATACCCCAGGCTCAGACAGGCCTGGACCAGCACCCACCTGCTGTGTGACCTGAGCTAGTAGCTCAGTCTCTCTGGGCATGTCTTCATCTGCTTCGGGATCACATTTGAATGGCACCTGGCACTGGCCACAGCTGGGTTCTATCCTGGCTTTGCCACTTCCCAGCTATGTGACCGAAGCAGGTTACTTCACTTCTCCATGCCACAGTTTCCCCATTTGTAAAAGGAGGATAATATGTACAACCCTATTACTCATCAGTCAGTGAGAGGATAAGTTAGAACAGGGTCTGGCCCACACTTGATGCTATATAAGTATTTACCCATATTATGATACTTGTTTGATGAATGGCCAGTTGTAGGCCCACTAGGCCTGTGCATTGCTGGTTGGGAGGGCCCATGTCCGATCTCCCCTGTGGCTGCAGGCCTCTCTGGGAAGAGCTGAAGCAGGCGGACTGACTGGTCCCCGTACCTCCCTGCCATTGGCTTTGGGAGACAGGAGGTAGGGTCCTCAGTGCCATACTACCACCCCACCCCCTCCCACGCTTGCCACGTTTTCCTTAGCAGGACAGATATTTAATGGTGACTTTGTGGACCGAGGCTCCTTCTCTGTAGAAGTGATCCTCACCCTTTTCGGCTTTAAGCTCCTGTACCCAGATCACTTTCATCTTCTTCGAGGTGAGCCGGGAAACGACAAGGTTTGGGTTCAGTGTAGGTTCGGGGGGCGGCAGCGGCGGGGGCACTCTCTCTGCAAGGATAATAGTGCAGCTGTATTTATTTTGTGGACTTGGAGATAACGTGCAGGGCACCTTGTAAGGCTGAGTATGCTGTGGACTCGGAGATCATGTGCAGGGCGCCTTGTAAGGCTGAGTATGATGTGAGCATAGAAATGGATGTTTGACCATTTTTCAGCAGATGGCAAACAAGGGTCTGAGGATGGGGCCCTTTTTCTAGTTTTCACAAGGGCATGAAACAGGCTCCTGAGTGGCCCTAAATCTGGCAGTAAAGTCAAGCTGAGTGACTGAGTGCCCAGACCAGGGGCCAAGGGTGGGAGCAAGGGACTGCTGACGAGGCAACTGTGCCTCTTCACATTCAGGCTTGGGTTAGATTTGGGTTCTCCTGACTGACGTAGAGCCTGGAGCTGAGTGTGGTGGTTCACACCTGTACTCCCAGTACTTTGGAGACCAAGGTGGGAGGATCACTTGAGCCCAGGAGTTTGAGGTCAGCCTGGGCAACACAGTGAGACCTGGTCTCTAGTAAAAATTTTTCAAAAGGCTGGGCGTGTGAGATTACACACATGTAATCTCAGCACTTTGGGAGGCTGAGGTGGGTGGATCACCTGAGGTCAGGAGTTCGAAACCAGCCTATCTAACATGGTGAAACCCCGTCTCTACTAAAAATACAAAAATTAGCTGGGTATGGTATCTCATGCCTGTAATCCCAGCTACTTGGGAGGCTGGGGCAGGAGAATTGCTAATGCCAGCTACCTGGGAGGTTAAGGCAGGAAAATTGCATGAACCCAGGAGGCTCAGGTTGTAGTGAGCCAAGATCACACCAGCCTGAGCGACAGAGCAAGACTCAGTCTAAAAGAAAAATTACCTAGGCATGGTGGCATTGTGCATGTAGTCCCAGCCTCTTAGGTGGCCAAAGCAGGACAATTGCCTGAGCCCAGGACTGTGAGCTGCAGCGAGCCACAATGACAGCATGCACCCCAGCGTGGACATCAGAGCAAGACAAGAGGCTGGGCACGGTGACACAGCCTGTAATCCCAGCATCTTGGGAGGCCATGGCAGGCAGATCATGAGATCAGGAGATCGAGACCATCCTGGCCAACATGGCAAGACCCCATCTCTACTAAAATAAAAAAAATTAGATGGGCGTGGTGGTGCACACCTGTAGTCCCAGCTGCTCAGGAGCCTGAGGCAGGGGAATCGCTTGAAACTGGGTGGCAGAGGATGCCATGAGCCCAGATTGTGCCACTGCACTACAACCTGGGTGACAGAGCAAGACTTTGTCTCAAAGAGAGAGAGAGAGAGAGAGAGAAAGAAAGAAGAAAGAAAAAAGGAAGGAGGGAAGGAAGGGGGAGGGAGAAAGAGGGAGAGGGAGGGAGGGAAAGAAATTTGGAATAGAGCCCAGAGTATTGCTGGAGGAGCAGACACAGGTGTGAGACAAAGGGGACAAAAGGGGCCCTCTAAGGTTCTGGCCGGAGCATCTGGAGGGCTGCGGCTGCCAGTGACAAAGATGGGGAGACATAAGAGCAGGGTGTGGCCAGGAGCTGAGGAGCTCCGCTTTGGACATGGCTGTGAGACTCAGAAGGCATGGGGTGTGGGTGGGGTTCCAGGGGGTGTTGTAAATGTAGGTTTCTTGGTGTCCAGATGAGATGAGACAAGATGAGCTCGCCAGGTTGTGAGGGCCACACGGGAGGCCCTGCCCATGGCGGGGTTGGGGTGAGTGGGGAGGTGAGCGATTGGCTAGAGCGAAGCCCGACACCTGTGCCCCTGGGCTCACAGAGCTCACACAGCAGCACCCGGCATGGGGTCAAGCTCAGGGAGCCCCTACTGTGGGCCTCGTTGCAGGAGGCAGCAAGCGCTCAGGCAGAAGGGAAGGAGGAGGTCAGTGCTTGTGTCTCAGACAGAATGGAGCTCACGGTGGGCTGGGCTGGGCTGGGGCGCCTGCTTTGTAGATGGGCCTACTTTTTGTTTTTAAGACAGGGTCTTGCTCTGCTGCCCAGGCTGGAGTGCAGTAGCATGATCATAGCTCACTGCAGCCTCCACTTCCTGGGCTCAAGTGATCCTCCCACCTCAGCCTCCCAAGTAGCTGGCACTACAGGCACGGATCACCATGCCCGGCTAATTTTTAAAACTTTTTTTGTAGAGAGGTCTCAGTATTTCACTCAGGCTGGTCTCAAAATGCTGGGCTCAAGCAGTTCGCCTGCCTCGGCCTCCCAAAGTGCTGGAAGTATAGGCACGAGCTGTGGTGCAGAGCCATGGGCCTACTTTTTGTCAAGATACCCCCTGGGTGCCTCCAGTTGGGAAGGTACTGCAGTGGGAAGCTCAAGGCCCACGGGGCCAGGGGACACACCCACAGTTCTGGGCCCTGAGGGTGCCAGGCTGGGGGACATTGATGTACCTGGAGGCTGAGCTTTCTCTTCTGTCCTGTGTTGGCCAGGCAACCATGAGACAGACAACATGAACCAGATCTATGGTTTCGAGGGTGAGGTGAAGGCCAAGTACACAGCCCAGATGTACGAGCTCTTCAGCGAGGTGTTCGAGTGGCTCCCACTGGCCCAGTGCATCAACGGCAAAGTGCTGGTGAGGACGGTGTGAGGCCCGAGCGTGGGGTCCCCGCCCTGCCACACCTGGGCAGACGTGCTGGGGAAGGAAGTCGGGGCCTGTGGGTGGCCGGCACCTTCCCTCACAGCAGCATCCCCCAACTCCCCAGATCATGCACGGAGGCCTCTTCAGTGAAGACGGCGTCACCCTGGAGGACATCCGGAAAATCGAGCGAAATCGGCAACCCCCCGATTCAGGTGAGCGGAAGCGGGGCCAGGTGCCTCCAGCAAAAAGGGGCGGCGTGGGCTCAGATCTCCCTGCAACCCAGCTCTGCCTCAGAGGATGGGCTCTGTGCCCTTGGCAAGGGACAGCAGGTCTCAGCCTTAGTTCTCACACCTGTGACTCGGGCCAGTGTACCTCCTTCATGGGGCTGTGGTGGCAAACACAGTCATGACTGCAGGCTGAAGGCTAGGGGAGCACTGACCATACCTGTCCTTATTTGAGTTCCACTGTGGCCCCCTGGAGGGCGGAGAGATCTTGGGGCTCCTGTCCTAGTGACAGGCACACTGCAGAGCTCACCCCCAGGTGTGCGTGCACATGCCTACTGTAAGTGCCGCAGCAGACACGGATGTGGCAGGCCAGTGCCGGGTGGTCAGGGAGGCAAGGTTTGCGCCAACGCTGCAGGAAGACGACGCACCTGTGTGCACAGAGCCTGGCGAGCACATTCTAGTCTCAAGGAGGGGTCCCAAGGCAGGGAGACATCGGCGCGCAGGCAGGACCGTGCCTTGAGGGCTGACGTTGGACATGGTGTTAACTGGGCCCAAATCTTGTGTAGCCTTACAGGCCTCAGTCAGAAGCCGGGTCTTTGTTCCTAGGGCAACACAGAGCCACCAAAGGCTTCAAGCAGGAGAGGGCCTGATCTGAACAGTGACAGTGAAAGCTCCATCTGGCTTCATGCCACAGTCGATTGAATGGGGTCTGGAGGGCAGATCAGCAGAGGGTGGAGGTGGCTCAGAACCACGGTTGACTAGGCCTGTGCATGATGGATGCCCTCTGCCCAGCCTCCCCCCAGGGCTATGCTATGGTGGGAGCGCATGGCTGGGCCAGGAGGTGGCCTAGTCCCTAATGTTTCCCTCACTCCACCACAGGTCCCATGTGTGACCTGCTCTGGTCGGATCCGCAGCCACAGGTGAGTCTTCGGTGGGGTGTGGCTGTGGGCAGAGGGTGGAGGCGAACAGTCACCCTGAACCATCCCTCCCACCTGCCCACCCTCAGAATGGGCGCTCAGTCAGCAAGCGGGGCGTGAGCTGTCAGTTTGGGCCCGACGTCACCAAGGCCTTCTTGGAAGAGAACAACCTGGACTACATCATCCGCAGCCATGAGGTCAAGGCAGAGGGCTACGAGGTGGCTCACGGAGGCCGCTGTGTCACTGTCTTCTCTGCCCCCAACTACTGGTATGTCTTTCCCGCCCAGGGCCTCCACCAAGCCACAGGTTTTTCTTTTGCCTTTTTGTGATGGAACATTTTAAAGACCAGGCAAAAACGTATAAAAGAGCATGACGAACACCCCACGCCCTTCACCCACCTCTGCAGCACCAGTGGGGCCCAGTCTGCAGGGGCTGACGAGCCACCCCGGGTTACAGCAAACCCGGGAATTCACTTCCTCCCCGTGATTCCCCAGCACGTTGCAGAAGTGAAAGGGCTCTTTTCTAAACCACAGTACCACGTTCCTGTTTTTAAAAAGGAGTGCTGATCCCTTGCCCTCACCCGAATCCCAACTTCTTTCTCCTGGTCTCTCCTGAGTGTTTTCCAGCTGACTTCTTCCAAGCGGGACCCAAACAAGGGCCGCATTTTCCGTCTCTCCCCACCCCCATCATTTATTTGTTGAAGAATAGGCTGCTGCCTGCTATAGTCCCCTGTGTCCTTGACTGCAACACAGAATAGGCTGACTGCATCCCCATGGTGCCATGTGACATGTTCCTCTGTTCCCTGCATCCCCGTGGTGCCATGTGACATGTTCCTCTGTTCCCTGCATCCCCATGGTGCCATGTGACATGTTCCTCTGTTCCCTGCATCTCCAGGTGGGCAAAGCTGGAGGCATGGTCAGATCTTGAGTGGGGTCTTGGCGAGCATCCACTTCCGTGGGCTGTGCCCTGCCCCTCCCTGCCCCAGCTTCCCTCACTGCCGCCCTCTTTTCTGCCCCTCCCGTTCTTTCCTGTGGATTCCTGTCTTCCCCACCGCTGTCTACCTGTGTCTTCTTATGGCTCTGTCCCTCCCTCTCCCTCTCTCTATTCCTTCTCTGCCCCACCCTTCTCTTAAACCTCCAGCCCTGACCACACTGTCCGTTCTGCTCCTGTCCCTGCAGCGACCAGATGGGGAACAAAGCCTCCTACATCCACCTCCAGGGCTCCGACCTACGGCCTCAGTTCCACCAGTTCACAGCAGTGGTGAGTCCCCCTCGGGGCCCCCACCCCTCCCATGGTGGGCCTGGGGACAAAGAGGCTGAGACCCTAGTAAGGGGCCGGGGAGGGTT
This sequence comes from Callithrix jacchus, assembly GCF_049354715.1. Taxonomy (NCBI): domain Eukaryota; kingdom Metazoa; phylum Chordata; class Mammalia; order Primates; family Cebidae; genus Callithrix; species Callithrix jacchus. Next base: position 40,400,430 of record NC_133523.1, read on the forward strand.
ACGCCAAGGGCTCCGTTCTGACTTCTGTCCATGCCGCCTGCCCCGGTTCCACAGCCTCATCCCAACGTCAAGCCCATGGCCTACGCCAACACGCTGCTGCAGCTGGGAATGATGTGAGGCGACGGGTGGGGTGGCCTGCACCCCAGGGCCCCTCCACTCCCACTGGACCCAGGCCCCGGGCCAGGGCAGAGCAGGCCCCGCCGCAGGGCAACGTTGGACCCCCTTTTACTTTGTAAAGTTTGTATTTATTCCCCTTTAGGTTTGCAGAGGGGGTAGGGGCAGAGTCAGGGGCTGGCCAGAGGGCCTGCTCCCTGGACAGAGAGGAAGGAGATGGAGCAGCTGGGGCTGGGGGCACAGCCCGGGCATTCTGTGGGGAGGCTGGCCTTGTGGGGTGGGGTGGGGTGGGGCCGAGTGGCTGCCCTGCCCTCCTCGTCTGCATGGCTCCTCCCCCACTCAAGCAATAGGGCCCTGTCATAGGAAGACCCCCCAGAGAGAGGGTCAGCAGGGGGGGCCTCGCCTGCGCCTCCCCTCCTGTAGCCCCATGGTGGGGCTAGGCTGGGGCTCACCCCTCTCCCCAGCTATTTTATGTCTGTAATTAAATATGTTAAAATAAAGTCATTATGGAAGTCAGCTTGTCTCAGGATGGTGGAGCCGCGGGAGCTGCCTGGGCTGGGGTCACTCTTGGCCTCCTCAGGAGAGCTGGAGGGTGGGGAGGCTGCGAGTCCCACTGGCCAGGCCCACCCAGCTCAGGGCTAACCGCCCAAGTGGCCCCTGCCTCCACCCAGCACCTTGGGCCCCTGGAGAGAGTTCTGCTGCCTGATGGTAAGGCCCCACCCACAGTTCACTGGTATGTAGAGACAAGGCTTGGGTGGGGCTGATGAGGCCAGGACTGAGTGGAGCATAGCAGAAGCTGAAGAAGCTCCTCCCCCTTTGCCAGCCCCAGCAACAAGTATGATGGTGCCACTCCCTGCCCCTGCCACCCTCCCTCTGCCCGTGGCTCACCAGAAAGCCCTGCTCCCTGCACAGGGAGGCCCAGCAATGGTTCTGGACGTCACATGATGAGGCATCTCCAGTTGTCCAGGGAGACCACAGGACCCCTGTCTCACTCCTCCTTGGCTCTTAGTCACAGAAAACACTGGATCCCATTCAGGCTGCCCCGCTGGGCTTGGCCCTCCAGAGAGATTGTTTTCCAGTGTGAGTGCCTCTGGACTCAGCTTTCTCCTGTGGAACTAGGGGGAGGCCTACAGCAGATGACTCCGGCAGGGCTGAGTCCAGGAGTGGAGGCCTCCCAGGCAGATATGAGGCAGTGGCAGTCCTGATTCCGTGTAGGCACCGGGGAGGTGTTTTCTAAGACCCATCAGCCTTACAGTAAGTGCACCGCCTTCTGGGGGCAGGTGTGCTGGGGTCCAGAAGGCAAGTGCACATGGCTTCAAGAAAACAGGCACGAGGCCCAGCTTGCCAGTGCAAGACAAAAAGCCACCATGGCTGTTGGGAGGGTGAGGAGGGCGCTTCACACCTGATGGAGTCAGCCAGTTAGGAAGCTGTAACGTTCCCCAGTGCTGCAGCACAGGAGGTCTCCCAGGACCCAGAACAGCCATTATCCCCACAGTTAGGGCCTATTGTAGTGAAAAGATGGGGATGAGGGCCTATTGTAGTGAAAAGATGGGGATGAGGATTGGCGAAGGGGGGGGGGGAGGAGGATTGGCAGGAGGAGGAGGATCTCGGCGGGGTGGCGGGGGGGAGGATCGGCGGTGGGGATGAGGCAGGCGCGAGCATCCCACTGCCCGCTCCCATGGAGTTGTGGAGACAGCGCATGGCAGTGTGTGGTGACCTAGGGAAGCTCACCTGGGCCTCTGCATCCAGCATTTCCTTCAGGGGTTGGTCATGGGGACTGTTCAGCCCACATGGCTAACTAGCCTCCAGAGAGACCCACAGCCACCACCCTACATCACATCCTTAGCATAGACTGTCCACTGTGGCCCAGGGCTCCTGGTCAACAGAGACGCTCCTGTCAGGGAGTACACGCCAAGGGCTCCCAGGCTACCTCCCAGGAGCCGGCCTTTTCTTGAGTCAAGGCTACTCCTGTACTGCACAGCTGCGTAACAAACACCTTAACCCTCATTGGCTTAAAAAAATCTGTGTCTTGCTGCCTTTCTCAGCTCTGTGATTGGCTGGGCATGGCTGCGCAGGGCTCACCTGAGGGCTGAGGCATGTGTGGTCAGCTGGCATTTGGGGCTAGAGGCCTCTGAAGATTTGCCCAGCTGGACTTCCATGGGGCTCACTCCCATGACTGCAGTTGCCGTGGGCTGTTAGCTGGGCCGGCACTGAAGCGCCTGCGTGTGGCCTCCATGTGGCCTGAGCTCTTGACGTGGCAGCGGGGTCCCTTAAGGGAGCATTAAATGTTTATATTTAAATCAACCAGCTGCATTCCAGCTGTAGCTCTTGCCTCAGCAATGTCCTGCCTCACAGTCAATTGTCTCTTTTATTTCCTTCAATCTGGAACATTTCCTCGGCCTCTCTTTGACATTGACATATGTGATGATCTCGCTCCTCCCACTCCGCATGACTGGAGAGTGCTCCTTGTCTTGCTGCTGGCTCCTGCTCGGGGCTGGCTGGGCTCTGCAGTTGGAGTGGACACAGCGGAGGCCTCATGCTTGTGGTGAACGTCGCAGATCATTTCCCCCCATTCCGTCCTTTTCTGTTAAATTGTGGTGAAAAGCACATACACTGTACCACCGTAACCATTTTCAAGTATACATCCCAGACTGTCTTTTGTCTTTAGACTTCACTTGTGGTTTGTTGCCATGCACAAGCTTATTTTTATGAAGCCAGATGTATCAGTATTTCTTTAATTGTGCTGGCGTGGGAGTCAGTACCTCTCCCCACACGCGGGTTTCAGGGAAGCTCCCTCGAGTTTCTTCTGGTGTTTGTACTGTTTTCTTCTTTATGTCAAGATCTCCGATGTATGTGGAGTTCATTCTTGTACGTGGTGTGAGGAATGGGTCTAGTTTTATCTTTTTCCAAGTGGCTATTGGAGGAAGTTTTTAAATGAGAAGATAAATTCAAAAGACGCTGCAAGAGATGGAACCCGTCACGGCGATCGATCTCGGTGAGGTCAGAACAAAGAGACTCAGGCGCACCTCCCACTGAGCAGATCAATGCCGCAGAGCTGGGCTGGGGAGACGGAAGGGACATGGGAGGGAGGGAGGAGCGTTTGATGGGGAAAGGTCTGGGTAAGCCAGGAAGTTTAATCAAGGGGAATAAATACACAGAGTAAGTCTCCAAAGTTAGAGGCAATGAATTGAACAAAAAAGAAACGCAGTACCAAAAGCGAGTGTGACCAAGAGATGCCCATAGAAGCAGGTGAACATCCAGGGCGGGCCGGGCGCAGGGGCTCACACCTGTGATCCCAGCACTTGGAGATGTGGCGGCACGAGTCTGAGTGCTAAAATAGGGGACATTGCTCTAGTTAGTTTGGGTTAGGGTCATGCTGGGGACATGCAAGGCACACGGAGGTGGAGGAGACGCTGAGGGCAGGTGTGAATGCTGAGCCATGGCGTTGAAGGCCACTGGAGAGTCTCAGGGTCTGGCAGGAGCAGATGTGGAGTCCCAGGAATTATGGACATGAATTAGGGGTCCTAAGAAGCCTCGCCACCCACAGAGGCTGTGAAGGAAAGACCAGGTCAAGACTAGAGACCCGGGGGGCGGGGTGTATCTTAGATGCCTGACACCCCATCAACCAGGATGGACCCAGGCATCCGCCCAGCTGGATGGAGCAGAGACTCCAAGGCAAGAAGGACCTGAGTTCTGTCTCCTTTCTCATGGTCCCTTTCACAGTCTTCCCCCAACCCCATCTGTCAATGGCCATGATTAGGTCACAGACCCAGGCACTGGCCACCAGAGATGACCTAACCTCCATAGCATCAGGTGGGGCCCCTGCCTGCCACCGATGGGGGATATCAGTTGCTTGGCAGTCAGAGGGACAGAGGCCACCTCCCCTCCCCTCCAGCACTGCACTTGACAGATGGGGAAACTGGGCCCATGGTTCCCTCTGCCCACACCCTCCTGTGGCTCCATCTCCTTGGTCCAGCAGATAGCGGGAGCCAGGCTGAGGAATTTGGATACCAGAAAATGGGTGGAAGCGGTTAAAACCTGAGGGGATCAGGAGGGGCAGGGTGGGCACCCATCTCAGGAAGAGTCGAGGGGCAGTGGTGTGATTTCCACACCCGGTCCCTTGGCTCGGCTAAGAGTTTACATGCATTAACATTTCATTCTCAGTGAGTCGGACAGTTTTCAGATGCCCATTTTACAGATAAGCTAGTTGAAGTACACAGAGCAGGTTAAGTTACATGCTCAGAGTCAGAGCCAGCAAGCGGCAGAACCAGGCTGGAGCACCAGCTGATGGGCTGCAGAGTCTGTGCCTTAAGCCAGTTTGCAGTAGCATTGAGCACTTTATGTGTCAGGCAGTATACAGACACTTTGGGTCCTCGCAGCAACCCCATTTTACAGATGAGGAAACTGAGGCACAGGGCAGTAATATATCTGAGGACACACAACTAGGAAGGAGGATAGAGCGTATTTGCTGGGAGATAAGAAAACCTTTGATGCCAAATGCTAAGCTTTTGACCCCTTTTAGCAAACAAAATTTTTATGATAGCAAGAACTTATCCTGGCTGGTTAAATCTGATTTTTCCCTTTTTAGTTCATAGGTGTTCCCTAATCTTCCCCCTGAAGAGAAAACACAACTTCTTCCAGAGCTGTGCAGTTCTCAAAGCATTTTTTTTCTGAGATAGAGTCTCGCTCTGTCACCTAGGCTGGAGTGCTGTGGCGCGACCTCAGCTCACTGCAGCCTTTGCCTCCTGGGTTCAAACCTCCTGAGTAGCTAGGATTACAAGCGTGTGCCACCATGCCCAGCTAATTTTTTTATTTTTAGTAGAGATGGGGTTTCACCATGTTGGTCAGGCTGGTCTCAAACTCCTGACCTCACGTGATCTGCCCGCCTCAGCCTCCCAAAATGCTGGGATTACAGGTGTGAGCCACCACTGTGCCCTCCCACAAAGCATTTTTGTTAGCGGTTTTTTAAGATTTCTCTTGAACAAGAGAAACTGCAGGGCACTAGGGGGCGCTGCAACACTATGATGTTCCATGGTCATTACAACACTCTTCCAGCAGGTGGTAGCAAAGTGGGTGCCCTTTATCCAATCCCCATGTATTTTTCCAATTTTCATCATTTGTATGGTATGCAAATATTTCCAATTCTCAAAATTTGGTCTCAGCTGCCATTCTAATTATTTGAGTCTCTGTTTCCCCTCCACTCTGGGCCGAAATCTTCCTGTCAGTGAAACAGGGATGTTTAAAGGAAAATTCCTTGGGGCCCTTTCCCAGAGCTGTCCTGATGACCCATTTGGGGCAGTTTCTCTCTTTTTGGAGCCTGAAGCTGCTGGAAAGACCCTGCCTGCTGGATCCTCAAATAGCATGGTGGACACTCCCCTCCAGACCTCCTCTGTGGGCCCAGCCTCTCCTCTCTCAGCCCCTTGGAGTTCCTTCCCCTTCTGGGCCCCGAAGTCCTGTCTCTAACTCAAAGACAGTTATCTGTGTTAAAATAAAATAATATGGGCCGGGTGCAGTGGCTCATGCCTGTAATCCCAGCACTTTGGAAGGCCAAGGTGGGTGGATCACTAGAGGTTAGGAGTTCGAAACCAGCCTGGCCAACATGGTGAGACCTCATCTCTACTAAAATTACAAAAAACTAGCCAGGCATGGTGGTGGGTGCCTTTAATCCCAGCTACTTGGAGGCTGAGGCTGGAGTATCGCTTGAACCCAGGAGGCGGAGGTTGCAGTGAACCGAGGTTGCCCCACTGCACTCCAGACTGGGTGACAGAGCAAGACTGCGTCTCAAAAAATAAGTAACAAGCGTAGAAACCAGGACTGAAAATTAACCAAGCAGACATAAGCAGTGAGGCCACATAAACAAAATCTAGTTTAATTTCTGAATGTGAGTGAAACTCAGCTTATTCCTTGTGAAAACGAAAATACCGCTGCTAATCATAAACAGCTGAAGTCGCCTTCCAAAAGGATGTAAAACAATCGCTTTTTTTGTTTTTGAGATGGAGTGTCACTGTTCCGTCCAGGCTGGAGTGCAGTAGCTCACTGCAACCTCCACCTCCCAGGTTCAAGAGGTTCTCCTGCCTCAGCCTCCTGAGTAGCTGGGATTACAGATGCCCGCCACCATGCCCAGCTAATTTTTGTATTTTTAGTAGAGATGAGGTTTCACCATGTTGGTCAGGCTGGTCTCGAACTCTTCACCTCATGTGATCTGCCCGTGTTGGCCTCCCAAAGTGCTGGGATTACAGGTGTTAGCCACTGTGCCCAGCCTCAAAGCATATTTGTTAGAGATCCTTTAAGATTTCTCTTGGGACACAGACCAATGGAACAGAACAGAGGCCTCAGAAGTAACACCACCCATCTACAACCATCTGATCTCTGACGAACCTGACGAAAACAAGCAATAGGGAAAGGATTCCCTATTTAATAAACGGAGTGTGGAAAACTGGCCAGCCATATGCAGAAAGCTGAAACTGGATCCCTTCCTTATGCCTTATACAAAAATTAACAATAAATGGATTAAAGATTTAAAACATAAGACCTAACACCATAAAAACCTTAGAAGAAAACCTAGGCAATACCATTCAGGGCATAGGAGTAGGCAAGGACTTCATGACTTTAACACCAAAAGCAATGGCAACAAAAGCCAAAATAGGCAAATGGGATCTAATTAAACTTAAGAGCTTCTGCACAGCAAAAGAAACAATCATTAGAGTGAACCGGCAACCAACAGAATGGGAAAAGAAATTTGCAATCTACCCATCTGACAAAGGGCTAATAACCAGAATCTAAAAAGAACTTAAATTTACAAGAATAAAACAACCCCATCAAAAAGTGGGCGAAGGATATGAAGAGACACTTTTCAAAAGAAGACATTTTTGCAGCAACAAACATAAGAAAAAGTGCTCATCGTCACTGGGCATTAGAGAGATGCAAATCAAAACCACATTGAGATACCATCTCACACCAGTTAGAATGGCGATCATTAAAAAATTTGGAGACAACAGATGCTGGAGAGAATGTGGAGAAATAGGAACACTTTTACCCTGTTGGTGGAAGTGTAAATTAGTTCAACCATTGTGGAAGACAGTGTGGCGATTCCTCAAGGATCTAGAAATAGAAATGCCATTTGACCCAGCATCCCATTATTGGGTATATATCCAAATGATTATAAAACCTGTTATCAAGACACATGCACATATATGTTTACTGCAGCACTGTTCACAATAGCAAAGACTTGGAACCACTCTAAATGCCCATCAAAGATAGACTGGGTAAGGAAAATGTGACACATATACACTGTGGAATACTATGCAGGATAAAAAGATGAGTATGATTATGTCCTTTGCAGGGACATGGATGAAGCTGGAAACTAACATTCTCAGCAAACTGGCACAAGAACAGAAAACCAAACGCTGCATGTTCTCACTTATAATTGGGTGCTGAACACCAATTATAGAAGACAAGGACACGGAGGGGACTGTCACACACTGGGGCCGAGGGGAAGGATAGCAGTGGGTGGGGAATTAGGGAGGGTTAACAGGAGAAATACCTAATGTAGATGACAGGGAGATACATTCAGCAAACCACCAAGGCACGTGTATACCTACATAACAAACTTGCACTTTCTACACATGTACCCCAGAACTTAAAAATATATATATATATTCTCTTGGAACAAGAGAAACTGCAGGGAGCTAGGGGGCGCTGCAACACGTCGGTATTTTGTAGTCATTACAACAGTCTTCCAGCAGGTGGCAGCCAAGTACTGGGGAAAGATGGTGCCCTTTATCCAATCCTCATATATTTTTCTAATTTTCATCATTTGTATGGTATGCAAGTATTTCCAACCCTCAAAATCTGGTCTCAGCTGCCATTCTATTTGAGGCGTACACTTGTCTGTTTCCCTTCCACTCTGGGCCAAAGTCTTCCTGTCAGTGAAACAGGGATGTTTAAAGGAGTTTTCTTCGGGTCCTTTCCCAGAGCTGTCCTGATGACCATTTGGGGCAGTTTCTCTCTTTTTGGAGCCTGAAGCTGCTGAAAAGACCCTGCCTGCTGGATCCTCAAATAGCATAGTGGACACTCGCCTCCAGACCTCTTCTATGGGCCCAGCCTCTCCTCTCTCAGCCCCTTGGAGTTCCCTCCTCTTCTGGGCCCTGAAGTCCTGTTTCTAACTCAAAAGAGTTATCTGTGTTAAAATAAAATGACATGGCCGGGTGCAGTGGCTCACGCCTGTAATCCCAGCACTTTGGATCACCTGAGATCTGGAGTTTGAAACCAGCATGGCCAACATGGTGATCCCATCTCTACTAAAAATACAAAAAAAAAAAAGTAGCCAGGTGTAGTGGCGGGTGTCTGTAATCCCAGCTACTCAGGAGGCTGAGGCTGAAGAATCGCTTGAACCCAGGAGGCGGAGGTTGCAGTGAACTGAGATTGAGCCACTGCTCTCTAGCCTGGGTGACAGAGCAAGACTCCATCTCAAAAAATAAATAAATAGCTGGACATGGTGGCTCATGCCTGTAATCCCAGCACTTTGGGAGGCCAAGGCAGACAGAGCATGAGGTCAGGAGATTGAGACCATCCTGGCCAACATGGTGAAACCCCCATCTCTACTAAAAGTACAAAAAATTAGCCAGGCGTAGTGGTGCTCCTGTAATCCCAGCTACTCAGGAGGCTGAGGCAGGAGAACTGCTTGAACCCAGGAGGCGGAAGTTGTGGTGAGCGGAGTTCACGCCGTTGTACTCCAGCCTGGGCAACAGGGCAAGACTCTGTCTCAATTAATTAATCAATTAATAAAAACATGGAGACCAGGACTGAGAATTCCCCAAACGGACAAAAGCAGTTAGGCCACATAAACAAAACTTAACCTAGTTTGATTTCTGAATGTGAGTGAAACTTAGCTTATTTCTTGTAATTAAATGCTGCTGATAATCATAAACAAAGCTGAAGTTGCCTTCCAAAAGGACGTAAGACAATCACATTGAACCAATCCCTTGCCATCCGGAAGCCCCAGCTGTCATCGCCTGTCATCGTGAAGGTGAAGCCCCTCCTGGTTTTTGCTTTCTAAGCCATCCTACACCAGCCAGCCTCTGAGCTGCTTGCTGCTCAGACCGAGGTCTCCTGGATCACGATTCGTTCATGACAACACACTTTTTCCCCCTCATTGGATCTGATTTAATTCTGGACATTTTTGGAGTGTCAGAAGTAAGATTCAAAGATCTTGAGGAGCCCTGACCCCAGTGAGTAACCAGGCGTGGGCACCCCACAGAGCGAGCGGTGTTCCCTGCTTTCTTGCTAACCAAGGGGTCTGGGGTAAGTCTCTTTTGGATCTGAGTTTCCTTCTCTTCGCCTTTGAGCCCTCCATTTGTCATACTCAAGGAGGTGATTCTGTTTGTCTGTCTGAGCTTGAGTTCGGGTAAGTCATTCTTTCCTGTTCAATAATGGGGGAGGATCTGGCCAGGCACCCCATAGCTTACTTGGGAGTCTCAGAGAAAAGGCAGGGTGGCTTCAGAACATCCCAACATTCTCCATCTAGAACTCTATCTGTTTATATGTTTAAGAACTGTGGCTGGGCTCAGTGGCTCTCGTTTTTAATCCCAGAGCTTTGGGAAGCCGATGCAAGCAAATCACCAGAGGTCAGGAGTTTCCGACCAGCCTAAGCAACATGGTGAAACCCGGTCTCTACTAAGATATAAAAATTAGCCAGGCATGGTGGCAGGTGCCTGTAATCCCAGCTACTCAGGAGGCTGAGGCACGAGAATAACCTGAATCCGGGAGGCAGTGGTGGCAGTGAGCCAAGATTGCACCATCACACTTCAGCCTGGGTGACAGAGCAAGACTCTGTATCAAAAAAACCCACAAAAACTATGGAGTGGGCCCCTTTGCCTTTCTGGAAAAATGGGTGGACGTCACTAAGGATGATGTGGAATTGCAGTGGCCACCCTGGGGAATGCTTAACTTGGATCAAACAATCCATGTTAGAGGCATCTGTGAGTACAGAGGATATAAAACCTCTCCAAAGCAATGAAATGCATTATTTGATTGGTACGAAGATACTTCTAAAAGACAGACTGACTCTAAAGGAATCCTTACTGCACCCGAATGAACAAGTAAAGGCAAAAATTCAGAATGCTTCGACGGACCCGACAGAACCATCTGCTACTCCTTCTGCACCTCCTTACCCTCTTTGGCCTGGTTACTCGGAATCTACTAATCCTTTTGGTCCGTTGCCCCTTCCTCCTGAACGCCGGCAACATTAGATGCCTTTCAAAAAAGACTTTCTACGTCAGGTGCAGTGGCTCACACCTGTAATCCCAGCACTCTGGGAGGCCGAGGAGAGTGGATCACTTGAGGTCAGGAGTTCGAGGCCAGCCTGACCAACATGGTGAAGCTCCATATCTACTAAAAATCCAAAAAATTAGCTGGATGTGGTGGCGCATGCCTGTAATCCCAGCTACATGGGAGACGGAGGCAGGAGAATCTCTTGAACCCGGGAGGTGGAGGTTGCAGTGAGCCGAGATCGCACCACTGTACTCCAGGCTGGACGACAGCGAAATGCTGTCTCAAAAAATATATGGATGGATGGATTGATAGAGTCTATGGATCTCTCTGAAATCCCTGGCATTCTGTGGGCCTCTTCTTCCACAGCTGTGGGCAAAATCAAAAGTCCTGAACCTATGAAAATCCAGATGGATCTTTTGAAACCACTTTTGAAGTTGGCCCAGTACCCGCTTTACAACCCAAAGCCGTACATGTGCAAACTCCTACAACAGAAGATTTCATGAAACGGGCTGTTTCTTCTCATGTTCCTCTCTGTTTTTAAAAAGGCACAGATGAGGATGGATATTTGCACAAGTTCTCCATCTCCATGGGCTCTTTATTAGAACCATAAATACAACTTATTAAAACATTCCTATAGTGCCCTACCCAAACACCCTATTGATGAAGGGGCCAAATGAGTCCGAATGGTTCACAGGAGTGAACATATGCTCTGCCTTTTTTTTTTTTTTAAGATGGAGTCTCACTCTGCCGCACTCTCTGTCACCCAGGCTGGAATGCAGTGGCTCAATTCAGCTCACTGCTGCCTTCACCTCCCGAGTTCAAGCCTCCTGAGTAGCTGGGATTACAGGTGCTTGCCATCATGCCCATCTAATTTTGGTATTTTTAGTAAAGAGGGGGTTTCACCATGTTGGTCAGGCTGGTCTCGAACTCCTGACCTCACGTAATCTGCCCGCCTCGGCCTCCCAACGTGCTGGGATTACAGGTGTGAGCCACCACTGTGCCCTGCCACAAAGCATTTTTGTTAGCGGTCTTTTAAGGTTTCTCTTGACCTCAGCCCAAAATCTCCTGAAACTGATAAGCAACTTTAGCAAAGTCTCAGGATACAAAATCAATGTGCAAAAATTACAAGCATTCCTATACACCAATAACAGACTTAAAGAGAGCGAAATCAAGAACTAAATGCCATTCACAATTGTTACAAAGAGAATACAACTAACAAAGAATGTAAAGGACCTCTTCAAGGAGAACTACAAACCACTGCTCAACGAAATAAGAGAGGACACAAACAGATGGAGAAACATTCCATGCTCATGGTTAGGAAGAATCAATATCATGAAAATGGTTATATTGCCCAAAGTAATTTATAGATTCAATGCTATCCCCATCAAGCTACCAATGAACTTCTTCACAGAACTGGAAAAAACCACCTTAAACTTCATATGGAACCAAAAGAGAGCCTGCATAGCCAAGTCAATTTTAAGCAAAAAGAACAAAGCTGGAGGCATCACACTACCTGACTTCAAACTATACTACAAGGCTACAGTAATCAAAACAGCATGGTACTGGTGCCAAAACAGACATATAGACCAACAGAACAGAACAGAGGCCTCGGAGGCAATGCCACACATCTACAACCATCTGATCTTTGACAAACCTGACAAAAACAAGCAACTGGGAAAGGATTCCCTAAAATAATAAATGGTATTGGGAAAACTGGCTAGCCATGTGCAGAAGGCAGAAACTGGACCCCTTTCTGACACCTTACACTAAAATTAACTCTAGATGGATTAAAGACTTAAACATAAGACCTAACATCATAAAATCCCCAGAAGAAAATCTAGGCAAAACCATTCAGGACACAAGAGTAGGCAAGGACTTCATGACCAAAACACCAAAAGCATTGGCAACAAAAGCCAGAATAGACAAATGGGACGTAATCAAACTCCACAGCTTCTGCACAGCAAAAGAAACAGTCATTAGAGTGAATCAGCAACCAACAGAATGAGAAAAAAATTTTTTGCAGTCTACCCATCTGACAAAGGGCTAATATCCAGAATCTACAAAGAACTAAAACAGATTTATAACAAAAAACCAAACCCATTCAAAGGTGGGTAAAGGATATAGACACTTTACAAAAGAAGACATATATGAGGCCAACAAACATATGAAAAAATGCTCATCATCACTGGTCATTAGAGAAATGCAAATCAAAACTACATTGAGATACTATCTCATGCCAGTTAGAATGGCGATCATTAAAAAATCTGGAGACAGATGCTGGAGAGAATGTGGAGAAATAGGAACACTTTTACACTGTTGGTGGGAGTGTAAATTAGTTCAACCATTGTGGAAGACAGTGTGGCGATTCCTCAAGGATCTAGAAATAGAAATATCATTTGACCCAGCAATCCCATTACTGGGTATATATCCAAAGGATTATAAATCATTCTACTATAAGGACACATGCACACGAATGTTCATTGCAGCACTGTCTACAATAGCAAAGACTTGGAACCAACCCAAATTCCCATTGATGATAGACTGGACAGGGAAAATATGGCACATATACACCATGGAATACTATGCAGCCATAAAAAACTTGAGTTCGTGTCCTTTATAGGGACAGGGATGAACCTGGAAACCATCATTCTCAGCAAACTGACACAAGAACAGAAAGTCAGCCACCACATGTTCTCACTCATAGGCGGGTGTTGAACAATGAGAACACATGGACACAGGGACAGGAGCATCACACACTGGGGTCTGTCGGGGGGTGGCAAGTTGCGGAGAGAGCGCATGGGGAGAAATGCCAGATATAGGTGACGGGGAGGAATGCAGAAAATCACACTGCCATGTGTGTACCTATGCAACAATCTTGCATGTTCTTCACATGTACCCCCAAACCTAAAATGCAATTTAAAAAAAAAAAGCTTTCTCTTGAACAAGAGAAACTGCAGGGCGCTAGGGGGCGGTGCAATACCATAGTGTTTCATGGTCATTACAACACTCTTCCAGCAGGTGGCGGCAAAGTGCTGGGGAAAGAGGGTGCCTTTTGTCCAATCCCCATGTATTTTTCTAATTTTCATCATTTGTATGGTATTCAAATATTTCCAACCCTCAAAATCTGGTCTCAGCTGCAATTCTAACTATTTGAGGCTTACACCTCTCCACTCTAGGCCGAAGTCTTCCTGTCAGTGAAACAGGGATATTTAAAGGAGTTTTCTTGGGGCCCTTTCCCAGAGCTGTCCTGATGACCCATTTAGGGCAGTTTCTCTCTTTTTGGAGCATGAAGCTGCTTGAAAGACCCTGCCTGCTGGATCCTCAAATAACATGGTGGACACTCCCCTCCAGACCTCCTCTATGGGCCCAGCCTCTCCTCTCTCAGCCCCTGGGAGTTCCCTCCTTTTCTGGGCCCCAAAGTCCTGTCTCTAACTCAAAGACAGTTATCTGTGTTAAAATAAAATAACATGGACTGGATGTGGTGGCTCACACCTGTAATCCCAACACTTTGGGAGGCCAACGTGGGTGGATCACCTGAGGTCGGGAGTTCGAGATCAGCCTGCCAATGAGGTGAGACCCCCATCTCTGCTAAAATTACCAAAATATTAACTAGGCGTGCTGGTGGGTACCTGTAATCCCAGCTACCTAGGAGGCTGAGGCAGGAGAATCACTTGAACCCAGGAGCTGGAGTTTGCAGTGAACCGAGATCAAGCCACTTCACTCCAGCCTGGGTGACAGAGTGAGACTCTGTCTCAAAAAATAAAAATAAAAAAAAATCGTGGAGACCCGGACTGAGAATTCCCCAACCAGACAAAAGCAGTGAGGCTACATAAACAAAATCCAGTTTGATTTCTGAATGTGAGTGAAACTTAGCTTATTCCTTGTGAATAAATGCTGCTGGTAATCATAAGCAAAGCTGAAGTCGCCTTCCAAAAGGACGTGAGACAATCACTCCTCTGTTGCCGAGACTGGAATGCAGTGGCGTCAATCTCAGCTCACTGCAACCTCCGCCTCCAAGGTTCAAACAATTCTCCTACCTCAGCCTCCCAAGTAGCTGGGACTGCAGGCATGTGTCACCAAACCCAGCTAATTTTGTATTTTTAGTAGAGACAGCGTTTCACCATGTTAGCCAAGCTGGGAAATGCTGTCTCAGAGGAAGATAGCATCTTATGGATCTCTCTGAAATCCCTGGCATTCTGTGGGCCTCTTCTTCCACAGCTGTGGGCAAAATCAAAAGTCCTGAACCTATGAAAATTCAGATGGATCTTTCAAAACCACTTTCGAAGTTGGCCCAGTACCCGCTTTACAACCCAAAGCCGTACATGTGCAAACTCCTACCACACATTTCATGAAACGGCGGTTTCTTCTCATGTTCCTCTCTGTTTTACAAAACGCACAGATGAGGATGGATGTTTGTGCAAGATCTCCATCTCCATGGGCTCTTTATTAGAACCATAAATACAACTTATTAAAAAATAACTTACAGTGCCCAACCCAAACATGCAATTGACGAAGGTGCCAAACGATTCCGAATGGTCCACAGGAGCGGACATAACGCTCTTTCTTTCTTTCTTTCTTTTTTAAGATGGAGTCTTGCTCTGTGTCACCCAGGCTGGAGTACAGTGGTGCAGCCTTGACTCACTGCAACCTACGCCTCCTGGGTTCAAGCAATTCTCCTGCCTCAGCCTCCCAAGTAGCTGGGATTATAGATGTGCACGACCATGCCCAGCTATGTATTTTTAGTAGCGACAGGGTTTTGCAATGTTGGCCAGGCTGGTCTTGAACTCCTGACTTCAGGTGACCCACTGCCTCGGCCTCCCAAAGTGCAAGGATTACAGGCGTGAGCCACCACGCCCGGCCATGCTCTGCTTTCTTAAACATTTCTGTAGACAAAGGGACCCACTCGTCCTTGGCCCTTCTTTGAAAAAAGTCAGTGATACACTTGGACAGAATGCCTCAGGAACTCACTGAGGCTCCTTCATGCTTCTCACAAACTTTTTATCAGAAATGTATTTATTTATTTATTTGAGATGGAGTCTTGCTCCATCTCCTAGGCTGGAGTACAGTGGCGCAATCTCGACTCATTGCAACCTCCACTGTAGTGTTCGCGCCAAGGGCTCGAGACAGCTAGTTGACTCGCCCCAGTTTGGCTGCTGGACCTGTCTGCATTTCCCCACCTCAAGGGCTGTCGAGTGAGACAAAGGGCCGCGAGCTGAGTCACTGAAGCAACAACAGAATGCAAAGCAAAGGTCTGCAGTTTACGAGGACATTGTGCTGTCTGCTTCCATGTCCCCATCAGTCTCTGTGTAAGCAATAAACTTGCTGCAATTGAGATGCCTGAGAGGAGCAGAGACCTCTGCCCATATTTTCCCTGGAGCCAAGCCTTTGTTTTAGCTCCTGGTGAGAAACAGGTTTAACCAGCCACCTTAAGGGCACCATTGTATCTTTGAAATGTAAAATCTTTGAAATGTAAACTACTACCACCAGCCCCCTTAAACTGCTTTCTGAGCGGATATCACAAGCCCCTGATAACTATTTTTTATGGCGTTTCTATTTCCTTTCTGTTTACCCCTTTTTTCTTTCAACTGAGATTAAGTAAATGTAACAAGAAAAAAGTATAAAAGCTGTAACCCACAAGAATAAAATCGCTGTGGCTGTCACTGTGCCCAGCCCTCCAGACTCTACTTTTCTATATTCTTTCTCTTCCGCGCACTCTCTCTCTCAGGTTGAACAAGACATCTACGTTGGCGGTCTTGGGGCCTCCCGCAGGTCGGTAGTCCCCCGGCAGACGTGCCGGACCCTGACACTCCACCTTCTGAGCTCAAGCAATTCTCCTGCCTCAGCTTCTGGAGTAGCTGGGATTATGCCTAATTTTTGCATTTTCAGTAGAGATAACGTTTCACCATATTGGCCAGGCTGGTCTCGAACTCCTGACCCCAAGTGATCTGCCTACCTTGGTTCCCAAAGTGCTGGGATTATAGGCGTGACTCTCCACACCCAGCCTATATCCTGTGGATTTTAAAACTCCACAGTTACCCGGAAATTCCATCCCAATTCATAGGTCAGTGATTTGCTTCTTTGCTTTTCATCCGAAGAGGACTCAAAAAATTCACTTGAAATATTTGATTCAAGGGCCAAAAAGACTCTTAACACAAACTCCAGTTCTCAGCAGAAGCAGTACAATATCTAGGTCACAATTTATGTGTAAAAGGAATTTTTCCATCTCCAGAAAGCATGAAAACTATTCAAAATTATTCCAGCCCAGTGACTAGGAGGCAACCCAGGATTTCTCGGACTTTCAAGAGATTAAGCGTCCTGAGTTCCCCACATTATTTTAATTTTATTTTTTTAGATGAAGTCTCGCTGTGTTGTCCAGGCCAGAGTGTAGTGGCCTGATCTCGGCTCACTGCAACCTCCACCTTCCAGGTTCAAGCAATTCTCCTGCCTCAGCCTCCTGAGTAGCTGGGACTACAAGCGTGAACCACCATGCCCAGCTGATTTTTGTATTTTTAGTAGAGACAGGGTTGCACCATGTTGGCCAGATGGTCTTAAACTTCTGACCTCAGGTGATCTGCCTGCTTCAGCCTCCCAAAGTGCTGGGATTACAGGTGTGAGCCACTTTGCCTAGATTTTCTTTCTTTTTTTTTTTTGCTTCAGGAACTTCTTAAAATAAGAACTTCCAAGACTTTCAAGGTTTCCCTGAAGCTTAGATGCTGACATGAAGCCTGCCCTATCCTCATTGAAAAATAGGCCCTTATTCTCCCTTCCCTTTCATTACTTCCCACCTCCTTGTAGGAAGGTGTTCCATTTCTTCATCCTGGCATTCAAGGCCTCTGTGTCCTGGCCTGTCATCCCAGCTACTGGGGAGGCTGAGGCAGGAGAAGTGCTTGAACCTGGGAGGTGGAGGTTGCAGAGAGCCAGGATGGCGCCAGTACACTCTAGCTTGGGCAAGAAGAGCAAAACTCCGTCTCAAAACAATGAAATGAAATAAAAATAAAAATAAACCTCTTCTGATAGGTGTCTCCACCATGCCTGGTGACCCTGGAGAGGTCTCTTAACTCCATGAGCCACAGTTTCCTAATTTGTATAATGGGGATAATGATAGAAGCCGTGGTGGGGCGCGGTGGCTCACGCCTGTAATCCCAGCACTTTGGGAGGCCAAGTCAGGAGGATCACCTGAGTTCAGGAGTTCGAGACCAGCCTAGACAATTAGGCAAAACCCCATCTCTACTAACAATACAAAAATTTGCTGGGTGTGGTGGTGGGTGCCTGTAATCTCAGCTACTCGGGAGGCCAAGGCAGAAGAATCACTTGAACCTGGGAGACAGAGGTTGCAGTGAGCCAAGATCGTGACAGCACTCCAGCCTGAGTCACAGAGCAAGACTCCCTCTCAAAAAAAAAAAAAAAAAAAGTGTGCAGGCCCTGGACACGTTCCCCTGAACTTGTTTATTGAGGCAGTGGGTCGCAGCTGGGCCAGTCCAGACAGAGGCTGATTTGGAATCAAGACTTCGGTCTTTTGGGGTAGCCATTCAGACTCTGTGAGTTTGAAACCACAAATCCAAAAGGTTAAATTGGGGGGCCGGGCCCTGCAGGCACTATTTAAATCCTCTTTGCATTAAAAATAGTGAACCTGCCCTCACCTGCTGCCATCTGCAGGTCACTAAAGTATCCCTTCCACATCTGAACCCTGCATGATTCTGACGTGGGATCCAGAGGACAGAGGTATTAATAGTTATGTCCAGGCCCGGCGCGGTGGCTCAAACCTGTAGTCCCAGCTACTCGGGAGGCTGAGGCAGGAGAATTGCCTGAACCCAGGAGGCGGAGGCTGTGGTGAGCCGAGATCGCGCCATTGCACTCCAGCCTGGGTAACAAGAGCGAAACTACGTCTCAAAAAAAAAAAAAAAAGTTATGTCCATTCCCGAGTCAAACGGAGACACCAGGCCTCTTTTCCCAGCCGCCGCCAGGGGGCGACAGGTGCACTATCCCCAAAAGGACAATTCTTCCCCTCCCAGTTTGCCCCTGATACCTCCCCCCATCAAAAGCGGATTAGTCTGGATTCCCTTCTGCTTGAATCCAGTGCAACAGCGCTATCTCAGCTCACCGCAACCTCCACCTCCCAGGTTCAAGCAATTCTCCTGCCTCAGCCTTCCGAGTAGCTGGGATTACAGGCGCATGCCACCACAAGCAGCTAGTTTTTGTATTTTCAGTAGAGAAGAGGTTTCTCCATGTTGGTCAGGCTGGTCTCAAACTCCCGACCTCAGGTGATCCACCCACCTCAGCCTCCCAGAGTGCTGGGATTACAGACGTGAGCCACCCTGCCCGGCCTCCTCAAATCCTTCCTATGTCTCACCAAAGTCCTTATAACAGGATCTAGACCTGTTCAATGCAGCAGCCACTACTGACCCAGGGCTATTTTAATTTCAGTGTCATTGAATACAGTTAAACATGCACGTACAGTCTTTTCGGCTGACGGGCGGCACCATGCCCCGCGTGTACAGCTCTGTAGGGCCTTCTGGAACTAGAAAACCTGAAGTAACTGAAAGATTATGAAAAACGGAACGATCAACATCCCAAGGTGCCTAACTAACCTGACACATTCTGTTGTTTCTTATTCGGGCCTCAACTGACGAGGCCACTGGACTTTGTAACCGACCTTGGCCAACCTCCTAACCCCAGACCCTACAACCTCCTCCCAGCTTGCCAAAAAACGTCCTAAACTATAACTTCTGTAACTTTCCACTGCCCACCCCAAACCTTCAAAACAAACTCCTATCCTTCCACCAGCTCTTTTCCAACTCAGCCCCCCCCATCCCCCACACCTGGGTGAATAAACAGCCATGTTGCTCACACAAAGCCTGGTTGGGGGGCGTCTTCATTCAGAGGGCACGTTTTAACAATCCACATCCTGAAGTCACAGTAGCCATGTCACAAGTGCTCAAGAGCCACACGGGCCAGCGGCTACCACACTGCTCAGAGCTGGTGCAGGACGTTGCCACCATCGCAGGCAGCTCTCCCGCACAGCTCAGGTCTACCCACTGCCCCCATCTCACCCTCTGCGTCATCTCCCACTGCCCTCTCTGTCTCTCCCGTGGCTTCAGCCACCCAGGTCTCCGGGACACATCAGGCATATTCCTGCCTCAGGGCCTTTGCACTGCTGTTCTCTTTCTTCAAATGTCACATTCCCAGGGAGGGCTTCCCTGACCACTTATAAAAATGTAACCCTGGCCGGGCACGGTGGCTCTCTCTTATAATCCCAGCACTTTGGGAAGTTGAGGTGGGTGGATCACTTAAGGTCAGGAGTTCAAGACCAGCCTGGCCAACATGGTGAAACCCCATCTCTACTAAAAATACAAAAGTTAGCCGGGCGTGGTGGTGCGCACCTGTAATCCCAGCTACTCAGGAGGCTGAGGCATGAGAATCCCAAAGGTTAAATTAGGGATTAAGGAGGCAGAGGTTGCAGTGAGCCGAGATTGATCGTGCCACTGCACTCCAACCTGAGTGACAGAGCAAGACCGCCTCTCAAAAACAAACAAACAAACAAACAAAAAACCAGTGTACTTGTCTGCACTTGCTGGCTTTATCTTTCAGACCTCTGATTGCCCCTGGAACACTCGTTTATTTCTCAATAGCATGCTGACTTGTCAGGGAGGCTAAGAGAGGAAACTGGTGACAGGCAGATTGCAATTAGGAAGTGAGGAAAGTAGGAAGTCAGGTGACTCGTCCCTGTAACTGCCCGTGATTAGCAATGCAGGAGTTGGAGGAGCCACATGGAAAACACTGCCACCCAGAGCACAGGTGGCTGTGCTTGCCACGCAGGAGCCCCTGGTTCGAGGTGGTGGCCGTCACTGCTCCAGCTGCCACCATGGCCCTAGCATCCTCCAGATGGTGTCCCCTTCCTCTGGCTTCCCTCCCACAGCAACAGCAACCCCTGTGGAGGACTCTGGAGCGGTGGCTCCGGGCTCCTACCCCGCAGGGGGCAGGTGGGCCTGGTTGGAAGAGGTAAGGGAGTTGCTCAAGGTCAGCTCTGACCTGTCCCCGTCGTGTTCCCGGCCCCAGCAGCTGCTCAGTTATTTGTCGAATGCTGGTGGTCGAAAGGAACCACGCGGACGGGGTGAGCCAAATCTCAGAGGCGCCTAGTGGGGGATGTGCTGGAAAGATACGGCCCTTGAAGGGAGCGCGCACAGGAAGTGGGGAGGAGAATTTGAGGTCGCCCACAGCCGTGTAAAGGGCCTGAGGTCTCCCAAGGAAGGATCCCAAGCGCTGTTCTAGGTGCAAGAAACAGGACCCTCCAGGAGCGAACCTTCGGTGTGGAGGTAGGGGTACGCCTGCCGATGAGGACGAGATCCAGGCATTAGGGGGTGAGGCCTGCTGGGGACAGAAGTCTGCCAGGCAGGGCCCAAGGAAGGCCAGGGCAGGAGAGAGTTTGCAGTCATCATAAACGGCGCGGCCTGGAAAGCCCTCACTGAGAAGGTACCAAGTATGCAGAGACCCGAAGGAGGTGAGGGGGTGCGGCCGGCAGATGCCTGGGGGAAGCGCAGGACGGGAGGCGCAGAAGAGCCAGGTGTGATAATAGGGGGTTATTAATGTGTCACTACTGCCCATCCCATGCCAGGCTCGATGCTGGCATGGGGGAAGGCAGTGGCGCCAAGAAGGCCACCTGCCTCCGTGGTGGTGGCTGTGGGTTGGATTTCCACGTGCCTGGTGATTTAAAAGTGAGGCCGCCCGGAAATGAGCTTGCAGAGTTTGCTGGGGGCGTGGTGGAGGCCGGCCGTGTAGACTTTCAGAGAGCGGGCCCGGGAGGTGACCTCGATCCTGAACCCGCCCTGGTCCCGGAGCCAGCTCAGAAACAGGGGCGCCCTAAGATTCCTAGGGGTGTGACCAGGTTTCGGAGACAGAAAACGACACTGCCTACCCCCTAACCCGGTTCCGCAGACCGGTTCCCACCGAGGCCCCGCCTTCCCCAGTGCAGTCTCCGCCCCTGCATAAGAGGCCACATTCCCCTACATCTATGCAGAGAGCGTGACAACGCGCAAGAGCTGCAGCGCCCATTTAACCACCAGGAGGCGCTCCAGGGCAGCTGATTAAAATCGTGCGGGAAGAGATCGCGAGAGGCCGGGAGTTCAAGACCCGGCTGAGCAATATAGTAACCCTCCCCCGCCCCCCGCTCCCCGCCTCTCGCCTCTACTAAAAATATATATATATCCTGCGAGCGATAGTGTTTCCCAAGCACTTGGGTGCTCTGGGCGCTGGCCCAGCGCCTTAAAGCGCCGAAGTTACCCCTGGCCTTTGAATGCTAGGCTGCAGAAAGCCACAAGACAGGGGTTCTCAAAGTGAGGTCCCAGACCAGCTGCGTCAATGTCTCCTGAGAACTAGATACACATTTTCGGGCCCACTCAAGATCTACAGAATTCCTTTGGGCATGGAGCCCAGCAAACTGCGTTTTCAAATGACCTCCTCTGTCCCCACGCGCCCGAGTTGCCCGACCAATTTGAGACCCCAGCTCTGGCGTCTGATGGTCTCTAGGACCCCTAGGGTCGCAGTTGTAAGTCCCGGCTGCCCGTTGCTTGGAATGACCGGGGAAGCTTTAGGGACTGTGGCTGCCCCAACAGTGCCCTGCACCATTCCAAGATTCCAAGAGCAGCTCCCGTGTGCAGGCTGGGCATGGGCTCCAGGTCATTCCAGGGGCAGCCGGGACGGGGACTGCTGCCCTAGGGTCCCTGTCAAGGCTGACCTATGCACTGAAGAACTGGTCGCCGCTGATACGTAGCAGGAATAAGACAAGATGACATCTCATAGGGCTGATTTGAGCACGAACATATCACATCTTCTTCAGTTCCCCGAGCAGTGCTGGAACGAAAGCTCTGCTATGATCCCCTTTCTCATGAGGACGTGGAGGCACCAAGAAGTCAAGTAACCAGCCCAGGGTCACACAGCTTGCAAGGGGTGGTGCTGGGGAAGCCAGGCAGGTGGGCTCCACACTTCACCCAGTTCTCTTCTCCTGCTGTCACACCTTTGGGCCTGGGAGGGGAGTCTCACTCGGTCTCCCAGGCCAGAAAGAAGTGGTGTAATCTCGACTCACTCACTGCAACCTCCGCCTCCCAGGTTTAAGCAATTCTCGTGCCTCAGCCTCCCGAGTAGCTGGGATTACAGGCACCTGCCACCACGCCCAGCTAATTTTTGTGTTTTTAGTAGTGATGGGGTTTCGCCATGTTGACCAGGCTGGTCTCAACTCCTGACCTCATGTGATCCACCCACCTCGGGCCCCCAAAGTGCTGGGATTACAGACGTGAGCCACCTCGCCTGGCCCCTCTACCCTCGTGTCTCAGGGTGGCATCTCTCTTGTCCATGTTTGTGTTCTGGAATCACCGGTGACCTCTTATTTTCCTCTTTGGTGATGAGGAGCAGCTGGGCTGGGCTGGATAAAGGCTGATTCGGAGCCCAATCTCTGGTGTTCTGCGCTTCCTCTTGGAAACCTTCCTACCTTTGAAACCATACCCCAGAGGCATCCAGGGGCTGACCTGCAGGTGCTGTTTGAAGCCCTCTGGGATTCAATATAATACTGAACACCCTGTTCTCAGTTACTAGAGGGCTCCCCTCACCTCTAGGTCTCCCCAAATGCTCACAGTGGGGATGCTGGGAACAGGAGTTCACTAAAGGTTGCGTTCACTCCAGGGGGAACAAATTTTGACTCACTAGGGGCACAGACTTGCCCAAAGCCTCAGGGCCACCTGCAAAGGCTATACAAATAAGACCCAGGGATGCCTAGGTATACAAATAAGACGGGAGGCTGAGGCATGAGAATCGCTAGAACCTGCGAGGCAGAGGTTGCAGTGAGCTGAGATCATGCCACTGCCCCAGCCTGGGTGACTGAGACTCTGTCAAAAAAAAAGGGGGGGGGGAAGAGTGGGCGCCGTGCCTCAAGCCTATAATCCCAGCACTTTGGGAGGCCAAAGCAGGTGGATCACCTGAAGTAGGGAGTTCAAGACAAGCCTGAACAACGCGGAGAAACCATCTCTACTAAAAACACATAATTAGCCGGGCGTGGTGTTGCGCACCTGTAGTCCCAGCTACTCTGGAGGATGAGGCAGGAGAATCACTCGAACTGGGAAGGTGGTTGCTGTGAGCCAAGATCGCGCCTCACTCCAGCCTGGCCACAGAGCAAGACGCCCTCTCAAAAAAAAAAAAAAGACCCAGGGAGATGGTACAAAACTCTGTTTCTGCAAGCATCTGTGTGTCTGCGACTGGCTTTTGAGTTTCTGCATGATAATATTAGTGTGCCCACATGGCTGAGTGAATCTAAGTGTCTAGCAGTGTGTGATGTGTCCTGCGTGGGTGAACATGTTGACATTTGCAAGTATGGCCGTGTTTGTGTGAATGAGTCTGTGAGTTTGTGGGGTGTGGGGTCTGTGCCTCTGTGAGTACATGTGTGCACTCCATGTGTGTGTCCCTGTATCTGTGTATGTGTGTGGGCAGGTTAATCATAGCTCCGTTTGTGAATGTGGGTCTGACAGTGGAGCCTGTGTGTGTGCATGTGTCTGTGGTGTGTGCTGTGCCTGCGTGTCTGGGTCTGAGTGTGCATGTGTATTTGTGTGCACAGGTGTGTGGCAGTGTGAGGGACTGACCCCATGTTGCCAAGGGCGGCTGATGTCTGTGAAATCCACACAGTTCTGTGTTAAATCCATCTTGCCACTTGTTTGGGGTCCACGTTGCTTTCCTCCTCATGGCCCCTGATGTTCCCAAGAGCCCCCATAGCTCTGGGCGCTACAGGGAGGGGGAGAAAACCTTGCTCTGAGGCGTCAAGTCATTTCCTGCTTTCATGCCATCTTCTCCTCCAAGCATCTGTCTCTGCTGTTCCTTTTTACCTTCCAGCTCCCCAGGTAGTTCAGGTCCCCAAGGTCACGAAACCTCTGCTCCAAGGTGGGCAGCAGCAAATGACAGACCGCCCCCACCACTACCATCCCACCCCCACCACTACCATCCCACCCAGCCTCTCTTCCTCCCACACCTGCAAATCTCCCCCTCCAGGTGAGGGCCATGGCTTGCATGTCCTCCAAACCCCACTGGTGCCTCGTTCTTGCCAGGCTGTGAGCCATGGACTACACAGCCAAGTATCCACCACACGGTGAACAAAGGGGCTCCAGCAAGGCCACACGGTGTGCCAGGCGGCAAACAGCGCCAGCAGTAAGCACTCCATTCAGAAAGGAGCAGAATGGGGCTGGGTGGCTCCCTCCCATAATCCCAGTGCTCTGAGAAGCCGAGGCAGGAGGAACGCTCGATCCAGGAGTGCAAGTGAGCCATGATTGCAATGCTGCACTCCAGCCTGGGTGACAGAGCCAGACCCTGACAGGAAGGGAGGGAGGGGAGGGAGGGAGGGAGGGGAGGGGAGGGAGGGAGGGAGGGGAGGGGAGGGAGGGAGGGAGGGGGAAGAAGGAAGGAAGGAAGGGGAAAGGAAAATAAAGCAAGAAAGAAAAGAAAGAGAAAGAGGCCAGATGCGGTGACTCATACCTGTAATCCCAACACTTTGGGAGGCTGAGGTGGGCAGATCACGAGGTCAGGAGTTTGAGACCAGCCTGTCCAACATAGTGAAACCCGTCTCTATTAAAAATACAAAAAATTAGCCAG
This sequence comes from Callithrix jacchus, assembly GCF_049354715.1. Taxonomy (NCBI): domain Eukaryota; kingdom Metazoa; phylum Chordata; class Mammalia; order Primates; family Cebidae; genus Callithrix; species Callithrix jacchus. Next base: position 40,425,438 of record NC_133523.1, read on the forward strand.
GCGTGTTGGGCACCTGTAGTCTCAGCTATTTAGGAGGCAGAGGTTGCAGTGAGCTGAGATCACGCCACTGCACTCCAGCTTGGGCAACAGAGACTCTGTCTCAAACAAAATAAAAAGGAAAGGAAAGAAAGGAGGGAGGGAAAGAGGGAAGGAAGGAAGAAGCATCGTGGAAGAGAGAACAACAAAAGAAGGGGCTGGGACAGATTTCTTTACTTCCCAGAGAAAAAAAATAAGAAACTCAGTCTAGGCCTACACCAGTTAGGTAGACAGAACTGGTCCTTGGACCTCCTCCATGAACTCCCTTTTCTCCTGCCCTCAGCAAGGCTCGAGTGTGGTCATTTGCTGTTTTCACTGCTGGGGGTTTTGGGGACACAAAGCAATACAGAGAGAGGCCCCCAGCTTCCTCCAAACCTCCACAGGGCCTTAGCAAACCAATTTCTTCCCAATTATAAGAAGCAATTGGCCGGGTGCAGTGGCTCATGCCTGTAATCCCAGAACTTGGGGAAGCCAAGGTGGGTGGATCAGTTGAGATCAGGAGTTCGAAACCAGCTTGGCCAACATGGTGAAACCCCATCTCTACTAAAAATACAAAAATTAGCCTGGTATGGTGGCACAGGCCTGTAGTTCCAGCTACTCAAGAGGCTGAGGCTGGAGAATTACTTGAATGCTTGTACCCGGGAAGCGGAGATTGCAGTGAGTGAGGATCTTGCCACTGCACTACAGCCTGGGAGACAGAGTGAGACTACATCTCAAAAAATAATAAAAGGGCGGGGCATGGTGGCTCACACCTGTAATCCCAGCACTTTGGGAGGCCAAAGTGGGTGACTGCCTGAGCTCAGGAGTTTGCAACCAGCCTGGGCAACAGTGAAACCCCATCTCTACTAAAAAAAAAAAAATACAAAAATTAGCTGGGTGTGGAGGCGGGTGCCTGTAGTCCCAGCTACTTAGGAGGCTGAGGCAAGAGAATTGTTTGAACTCAGGAGGCAGAGGTTGCAGTGAGCTGAGATCGAGCCACTGTACTCCAGCCTGGGAGACAGGGCGAGACTCTGTCTCAAAAAAAGAAAAAAGAAAAAGAAGGAATTAATGCATAATACACCACAGACCCTCTTTTGGGCCTTTTCCTAGTGCAGTGAGTTTCCAAAGTCCTGCAGCCAAGTTGCCCAGATGTTTGTGGCACCTGATCCAAACAGAATTCAGAGCCACACAGACAGCGCTAGCAAATCCACATCTCTGGCGTCGAGGGCCCCAGAATCTGTTTTTTGAATGCACCTTCTGGATGCCTTTACTGTACCTTATCACCAAGATCGGGTGAGGTGTGAAAACCCAGGGCCCTGTCCCCTCCAAAGCAGCAGAGCCCAGGCGCACGAGGATGACAAGTGAAGTGACAACAAAAACACATGTGTCTCCACCACCAAGGATGGGAGTGGAACGGACAGCAAGGGCCAGGTCACCCCCACAGCATTCGTCACTTGCCAAGTCCAAAGCTAAGAAATCAGTTCGTGAATGTTTTATTTCTATGTTGGCTCAAGCCTTCTTTTTAAGTCCAAGGAGGCAGTCAACATTAAGTGTGCAGGCGAAGGGAGATGGAAACAGAGGCGGTTTCCCCCCTGCCCTCCCTCTCTCCTGTTTCAAACTGAGCACCTTGAGTTGCATCTGAGAAAGCTAAAACTATGGGTGATGCCACCCTATCCTATCGATTTCTTTCCTTACATTCTTTGGGTTGCTACAAGGAATCAGTCTTTTTTTAAAAAATCAGGTGGTGCACATGGTGGCTCACATCTGTAATCCCAGTGCTTTGGGAGGCCGAGGCAGGAGGATCACTTGAGGCCAGAAGTTTGAGGCTGCAGTGAGTTACGATCATGCCACTGCACTCCAGCCTGGGCAACAGAGTGAGACCCTGTCTCTAAAAAATAACAACAAAAAAAATCAAAGCATGAGACTAGATTTTAACAAGAGAATAAAGAGGGTGCTTAGGTGGAGATGTGGGCAGCATCCACCTCCGTTTTCAAGTTCAGAGGCAGAAAGATCAACCTCTCTCCCCCACACGGAGGGAGGGCCTGTGCGCTGTCCCTAGCTCCCACTTCACAGCTGGTCTTCTTGCTCTCCCTGCTCAGCTTCTGCTCTGCCCTCAGCCCTCAGCACTCTGAGGTTCCTGGCCTCACCGGCCCTGGGGACTCTCTTGGGCAGGGTTGGCAACCGGGGAGTGTGCCAGAAGGCTCTCCGGTGCTTGCGAAACCACGAAAAGCGTCCAGGGGTCTGGAACCTCACTGTCTTGACCTGTTTCCGGGCCCTGGCTCCTGAAGCTGTCCCTGTGGTCCCTTGGGCAGCTGAAGCTTCAGCTTCCTGGATGCCTGGGGCACCTGCCCTCTGATTATGTGCAGCCTGGGCCCTCCGATTATCTGCACCCTGGACAGCTGGGGACCTTTCCCTCTGGTCATGTACGGCCTCTTCCCTTTGATTATCTGCAGCCTCTAACCCCTGGTCAGCTGGGGCCTCTGCCCTCTGATTATCTGCAGCCTCTGACCCCTGGTCAGCTGGGGCCTCTGCCCTCTGATTATCTGCAGCCTCTGACCCCTGGTCAGCTGGGGCCTCTGCCCTCTGATTATCTGCAGCCTCTTCCCTCTGGTTATCTTCACCCTCTGGCCCCTGGTCAGCTGCGGCCTCTTCCCTCTGATTATCAGCAACCTCTTCTCTCTGGTTATCTGCAGCCTCTGGCCCCTGGTCAGCTGGGGCCTCTTCCCTCCGGTCAGCTATGGCCCCTTCCCTCTGATTATCTGCAGCCTCTCCCCCATGATTAGCCTGGAAGTCTGCCCCCTGACCTGTGGATGCTGTCTGCTCCTTTCTGTGGAGTCGAAAGGAGGCCCAGTTGATCTTGGGCCTCCATCGCCTGGGGGAGGTCTGGGGCGCACAGGCATCTCCCGCGTTTCCCACGCGATCCCTGGGGCTGGTGCCCTCTGGCGCGGATGATACTCCTGCGCTCCCTGATGCGGTGGAGGACAGCCGGGCCTCACCCACCCCGGGTCCCGCCCTCGGCGCCCAACCCTTCACCCTCCGCTTCAGCTTCCCCCAGGACACCTGGCCGACATACTCCCGCCACCTGTCCGCCTTGGACAGCCGAGGCCCCAGGTTGTCCTCAAACATCGGCACTGGCCGGTTGACGCGACGGCGGGCAGGCGGCGCACTGGGCTGCTTCTCCTCTCGCCGGAGGAAGGCCTCGACCAGTTCCTCATCATCCTCGCTCTCCAGATCGCTGCCCAGGAACTTGCTGCCCAGGTAGCTGACCGGCATCCTGCGCACCGCCTTGCCCCGCCGCGGGCCTTGGCGGCTCTGGTCTCTGGAGGTCTCGAAGTCGCTCAACTCACTGTCGCTGGCATTGCTGCTGTCGTAGGTGCCCACGACCAACCGGGGCGGAGGAGTCACCATCTGCTGCACTCTTCTCCTCACTCGGGGCTCCCTGGGCTTTCTGGGGGGCTGGGGCGGGTGCGGGGTGCTCTTCTCGATGATTCGGGCCACGTCCTCCAGGGTGCGGCCTTCTTCTTCCAGGAACTGGATCAGCCGCTCCCGAAATTCTGCTTCCTTGGTGGCGGGCTTGGAGATGACTCTCCAGACGCCCCCGGCCAGCCTGACCTCCCGGGGGATGAGCAAATAATCGACGTCCTCCCCAATCTGCAGCATCCCCACCGTGGAGTCCTCCTCCTTGCGGAACACCTTCCCGATCTTCTTAAAAGTCCCCACGGGCTTCAGGGCTTCCACGAGGACGTCCAAATCCACATCTTTGCAGACATCGGGGACGCTCCAAAGAATTAGGCAGTCGGGGGACGGGAGGAAGCCCCAGGGGAACCAGCCCCCCACGTGGCTTTTCTCGAGAGTCTTTAAGATCTCCAGAGTGGTATCTGAGGTGAGGGGGCAATGAGCCCCAACAAGCTACAGTCTTGAGGGAGGGACTGGAGGCCGGGGGAGTGCCAGCAACGCTGATCGGAGAGTCTCCTCCCCAGGCCAGGGACGAGCCCACGCCTCCTATCTCTTCGCCTGTACCAAGTCCAGTGTTGACCAAGTCCTGCTCCCTTGCCACGGACTTGGAGGAATCAATTTCCAGGATGCTTACGTGGGCGGGGGCGAGGTCAGTCCCGAGGCTCAAGGCCCACTCCAAGCTGGAAACGTGGTGGTCCAGCTCCAAGTTGGGGCGCGCGAGCTGCCAGCGATTCTTCCTGCCCCAGGCACCGGGGACGCGGCTGGAACTTGGAAGAGGAATTCGCAGACAAAGACGGTCCAGCCCAGGCTATTCAATATGGCCGAGGGGCTGGGAGGCCTCAGCCGGGCCCCGCAGTTGGGTACCCCGCCCCCAGGCAGGCCGCCACCCAGCTCCAGGCTGACCTTGACACGCTGCAGCCTGCCAGGCCGCGCGCTTAGGGCTCTGCACCTTGGAGCGCAGGGGCAGGAAGTTCCTCCTCGCCTTCCCCTAGAACGAGGCCCACCTTCCCCGTCTCATCTTACACTCCCGGACTCGGGAAGACTGACAGGGGGGCTGTCCACTCCCTTCGGGGCGGCCTCCCTCCCCTCCCCCACAGGGGTGTGGCCGCGTCCCGGGCCTAACTGGGCCCATTGCTTCCCAGCGAAGCGGCTGTAGCCCACGTCAGCACCTTTCCTGAAAGGCAGCGGTTTCCAGACCTGCCCTCCGAAATGGACAAGTCCCAGCCAAACCCCGGAGGTGGCTGTGCTAGTGGATTCGACCTTTTGAGGGCCACTGGCACTATAGATGAGCATGTTAAATTCACGCGACCATCGGTACCCGTACACCCACACACGTGGGTAGAGAAATGGGTACCAGGTTCTTATTGCAACAGTCCCACTGTGGCGCGTGGCACAAGGTCGGGGCTCAATGCATAGTTTTGAGTGGATGAATAACCTAAACGTTCATGGCCCGGGGCGGTGGCTCACACCTGTAATCTCAGCACTTTGGGAGGCCGAGGCGGGTGGAACAAACACTTGAGGCCAGCAGTTCGAGAGAAGCCTGGCCAACGTGGTGAATCCCTCCTCTGTACAAAAAAAAAAAAAAAAAAAAAAAAAATACAAACATTTGCCGGGCTCGGCCGGGGGCAGTGGCTCAGGCCTGTAATCCCAGCACTTTGGGAGGCTGAGGTGGGCAGATCACGGGGTCAGGAGACAGACCATCCTGGCTAACACGGTGAAACCCTGTCTCTACTAAAAATACAAAAAAATTAGCCAGGCATGGTGGTCGGTGCCTGTAATCCCAGCTACTCAGCAGGCTGAGACAAGAGAATCACTTGAACCCGGGAGGCGGAGGTTGCAGTGAGCCAAGATCAGCCACTGCACTGCACTCCATCCTGAGCAACAGTGAGACTCGTCTCAAAAATAAAAAAGAAATTAGCCAGGCGTGGTGGTGCCCGTGCGTAGTCTCAGCTACTCTGGAGGCTGAGGCAGGAGAACTGCTTAAACCCAGGAGGTGGAGGTTGCAGTGAGCCAAGATCGAGCCACTGCACTCTAGCCTGGGTGACAGACCTAAATTCCGTATAAAATAAAAATTTAAAAAATAGCCGGGCGTAGTGGTGTGTGTGTGTAGTCCCAGCCACTCTGGAGGCTGAGGCAGGAGAATCTCTTGAAGCTGGAGGTGGAAGTTGCAGTGAGCCGAGACTGGGCCACTGCACTCCAACCTGGGTGACAGAGGGAGACTCTGTCTCAAAAAAAACAAAAGTGCAAAGAGCACAACAACAACAACAACAAAATCCCTAAAAGTTCATGAGCAGAGACTGCCTCTATGTGATGGTAGTGTCTTACAGTGAAATATTTCGCAGCGTTGAACAAAACGAGATGGCTAACCGTAGGCCCGGCTTATGAGGCACTTCCTACCTTTCTAAGAATGAACTTGAGAAATCCTTGCTATGACAGGAAACTCGTAACATGAGTACCATTCCCATTAGACAGCTGAGGAAACTGAGGCCCAAAGACATAAAACCACTCTCTCAAGGTCAAGTCAGGAAGTGGTTGTTTGGATTTGAATCCAGAATAACCTGCCTTCGGTGTCAACATGTGTACCAATGCTGGTCACATGTACAAGTATTGCCAAGAGTGGCTGTTTCTAGGGAGGAGGACTGGGAGTCCCCAAAAGGTGGGGGAGAGACATGTACTTTTCACTCTATACCCTTTTGGAATGATTGAATTTTTAGCAATCAAAAATGTTAATTAAAGCCTAGTGAGGTAGTCCAGGCCTATAATCCTAGCACTTTGAAAGGCCACGGCCAATGAATCGCTGGAGCCCAGGAGTTCCAGACCAGCCAGGGCAACGCGATGAAACCCCATCTCTACAAAAAGTCAAAAAGGTATTGGGAGGTGATGACGCAGTAGTCCCAGCTACTGGGGAGGCTGAGGTGGGAAGGTAGCTTGAGCCCAGGAGGTTGAGGCTCCAGTGAGCTGTGATCATGTCACCACACTCCAGCCTGGGTGACAGAGTGAGATGCTGTCTCAAAAAAAAAAAAGAAAGAAAAAGAAAGGTAATTAAAATACACATAAAAACAACAAACAAACTTACATAAAATCGAAAGTCAGACCACACAACGCACATAAAGGGTCGGAATGCCCAGGATGTGGGGAATGTGGGGAATTTGCAGTGTCTCAGGTAATTCTGAGACAACCAGCTCGGCAAATGTACACCAACCACAACAGTGGGACTAGTAGTAATAACAGTTAACTTGCATTGAGTGTATCTTTGGAACAAGGCATCCAGAGATATGCTGAATGGGCCTCGTTGTTAGGAATCCTCAGAGGTGCATGGTAAGACGAGTGCCATCACGATCATCTTTTTACGGATGGGGAAACCGCGGCTGGTCTGAAGTCGGAAGGCTGAGGCAGGAGAATCGTTTGAACCCAGGGAAGCAGAGGCTGCAGTGACCCGAGATCGCGTCATCGCACTCCAGCTTGCGCAACAAGAGCGAACCTCTGTCTCAAAAACAAAAACAAAGACAAAAGTTAGCAGGGTGTGGTAGCACATGCCTGTAATCCCAGCTACTGGGGAGGCTGAGGCACGAGAATTGCTTGAACCCGGTAGGCGGACGTTGCAGTGAGCCAAGATCGTGCCACTACACTCCAGCCTGAGCTACAGAGCAAGACTCCGTCTCAAATAAATAAACAAACAAATAAACACATGTGATCTTATTTAACTCATGAAGGAGCCAGGCAAATGTTTAGGAAACGGCGGAAAAAGAGAGGGAAAGAAAAACTGCGCGGGGCTTAAGGGGAGTTAAGGTCTCAGTGAGGCCTGTTCACAATTATGGGCGTATTCAGGTTGTTTTTCTCCTGCAGAACCAGGTGGTTGGGCTTCGCTGGATTTCTCTCTGTTCCTCACTGGCTCGGTCCCAGCCGCAGCGCTGTCTCTGCCCCCGGGCCTCCCGCGGCCCCGCCCCCGCGCGCACAGTTTGTGGCCTCCGCAGTCCGGCGGTCTCCATGGCAACAAGCGGACGCACTCTCCCGCGCTGGTCTAGTCTGAGCGGAGGCGGAGGATGCAGGGAGATGGTGGGGTTGGGCGCAACAGAGGGCGAGCCAGAGGGACGAGGGCAAGGGCGGGCGTGGGTGGCTCCTTTTTTCTGCCCCTGGTGCCTCCCTTAGGCCTCATCCCCAAAGCCAGCTTCCCTGAAAAGCTGTTTGTAGAAACCAAAAAAGGAAAGATCCTAAGGGCACCTAGGTTTCAGGAATGCTGGTTAAAGAATCGCAAGTCTGAGAGGTCACGAGAGTGCCTCCCACGTGGTGACCTCGCGAGTCGTTTGGGTCTGGTAGTCCTAAAAGGGCTTTGGTTTTGTTAGTTTTGTTTAGTGTTTTTTTTATTTGGTGGGGAATGGGGAGCGGCGCAGTCTTGGAAATGAAAACCCCAAATGTCCCACATTTTCATAAAAATTGTCAACCCCCGGCAGAGGGCGGTGACTCACACCTGTAATCCCAGCGCTTTGGGAGGCCAAGGCGGGCGATCACGAAGTCAGGAGTTCGAGACCAGCCTGTCCAACATGGTGAACCCCCCGCCCATCTCTCCTCCGTCTCTACCAAGAAAACAAAAATTAGCCGGCATGGTGGCTGGCACGTGTAATATTAGCTACTACGGAGGCTGAGGTAGGAGAATCGCTTCAACCCGGGAGGAAGAGGCTGCAGTGAGCTGAGATGGTGCCGCTGTACTCCAACTTGGGTGACAGAGTGACCCTGTCTCAAAAAAAAAAAAAAGACACAGAAAAAGCAAAAGTTACAGAAAGGTGTAAATTTTTTTCAGAATAGGATTCCTCTCTCCAAAGCCCACCTTCCAGCCTCTTCCCAAAAAGTAACCAGTAACCAGTTAAATATCGCTGTACTTTTCCAGGGAAAAAATGCTTACATTAGTGTATGTGTTCATTTTAGAATTTACCTCACAGTGATTTTTTCTGCCCATCATCCTGAATTATTTTCATCACGGCATTTACCGCTTTGTTTTTTTGTTTTGTTTTTTTCTTTGAGACCAGGTCTCACTCTGTTACCCAGCCTGGAGTGCAGTGGCATGATCGTGGCTCACTGTAACCTCGAACTCCTGGGCTCAAGCAATCCTTCCATCTCAGTCTCCCAAGTAGCTGGATCTACAGGCACGTATCACCATGCTCAGCTAATTTTTTTGTATTTTTTATAGAGATGAGGTTTTGCCATGTGTCCAGGCTGGTCTCAAACTCCTGGGCTCAAGTGATCCTCCTGCCTCAGCCTCCCAAAGTGCTGGCATTACAGGGGAAGCCACTGCGCCTGGTCCCAATCTCCACACGCAGCGGGGTGGATCACTTGAGCCCAGGAGGTCACGACCAGCCGTGGCAACATAGCAAAACCCCATCTCTATAGGGTCCAGCCCTATTGGGTTCTGTGAGTCCCTCCCTGTTGGTGCGGAGACAAGAAACTGTAGAAATAAAAGACACAGACACAGAGATAGAGAAAAGAGTGTGGGCTCGGGGGTCCACTGCCAACCAAAGCGTGGGGACCTGCAGTGGCCCCGAGTGCCTGGACGCTCTTTTATTGAGTACAAAGCAGGGGGCAGGGAAGGTAGGGTGAGGTAATGGTGGTCGGTGGTAGGGTCAGGGAACTCACGTGTCCCGAAGATAGGGGGTCCAGGACTCTCAGGTAGCTGAGACAGGAGACAACCTAATGCGTCACCGCTCTTCGCATATTTGTCACAAATATCAAGGACACTAAGATTATGTTACCATTATTCAGTCTTAGCTTTTAAGAAAAGGAGAAACCAGGTGCAGAAGCGGAGCGTGAGAGCAGACATGGAACGTGACCACTGAAGCACAGCATCACATGGAGACAGTTAAGCCCCCGGATGTCTGCGGGTCTCCCTGAGCCATCAGGCCTTGCCACAAGAGCTTGGAGAAGCGGAGTTTTCTCCTAACCTCCCCAGGAAGGAGATGTCTTGGCCATTTCGAACGTCTCCTTCCCTAGCTGGCTAAACACCGGCGCTTTCCCAGGGCTGACGCTGCCACACAGCCGAGGCGCCCTCCAGCAGCCCTTATGCGGGCGTGACAGAGGCTTAGGGCATCCTGCCTTAGGATGCTTTCTTTACAATGTCACCTCAGTTCCGTGCTTCATAACCGGAGAGTCATTAGTACAATTAAAGGTTACACTGAGTATATATCTTTATGATTCTAAGTAACTATAAGATTATACATGATTATATAAAGGAATAACTATGTGCCTACATTTCTAATTCTTTGTTAAATAGATATTCATATGAAAACAGGCTGTGGCTTCAGACCCTTGCCACAGCACTTGCAGGGTTTGCCCCCTACACATCTCTACAAAAATAACACAAAAAATTAGCTCGGCATAGTGGTGCACACCTGTAGTCCCAACTACTCAGGAGGCTGAGGTGGGAGGAGCATATGAGCACGGGAATGTCCAGGCTGCAGTGAGCCACGATCACACCACTACACTTCAGTCTGGGTGACAGAGTGAGACGCTGTCTCAAAAAAGTTTAGAAGGCCGGGTGCAGTGGCTCACAGCTGTAATCCCAGCACTTTGGGAGGCCAAGGTGGACGGATCACAAGATCAAGAGATTGAGACCATCATGGCCAACATAGCGAAATTCCATCACCAGTCGAAATACAAAAATTAGCTCGGTGTGGGGGCACATGCCTGTAATCCCAGCTACTAGAGAGGCTGAGACAGGAGAATCGCTTGAACCCAGGAGGTAGAGGTTGCAGTGAGCTGAGACAGCGCCACTTCACTCCAGCCTGCGTGACAGAGCGAGACTCCATCTAAAAAAATAAAAATAAAAAAAAAGTTTAGAAAAAGGAGGTCTAGGAAGCTAACACAGGTGAAACCATACAGACTAGAGGGGGCAATGTGGATGTGATCACATATGCAGAAGCTAGAGAGATGCAGCCAAAACCCACGGAACTCCTGGAGCCACCAGAAGCTCAAAGAGGCAAGGAATTTCCTCCCCTGGAGCCTCTGGAAGGAGCTTAGCCTTGCCAACCCCTGGGTTTTGGATTTCTGGCCTCCAGAACAATACATTTCTGATGTTTTAAGTCATCTAGTATACGATAATGTGTCATAGCAGCCACAGGAAGTGAATACAGAGCCCCCTGTATGGCCACTAATTCCCCAGACTCCAGTGAGGACAATTTCAAATTAAAACATGCTAATTTTAGCCAGGCATGGTGGCTCACACCTGTAATTCCAGCACTTTGGGAGCCCAAGGTGGGCAGATCACGAGGTCAGGAGATCGAGACCATCCTGCCTAACAAGTGAAACCCCATCCCTACTAAAAATACAAAATAATTAGTTTGGCATGGTGGCGCATGCCTGTAATCCCACCTACTCAAGAGGCTGAGGCAAGACAATCGCTTGAACCCAGGAGGTGGAGGTTGCAGTGAGCTGAGATCACGCCACTGCACTCCAGCCCGGGTGACAAAGCGAGACTCAGTCTCAGAAAAAAAAAATGCTAATTTTATTCTGTGACCTTGTCTCTCAGGAATAATTATCCCTGAAGCAAAAGAATTCTTGTACAGTGTCCCCTGCCCCAGAAATCACATATGGGTGACGGGCACCTAGGAAGTGGTTTTTTGTTTAAGACTGAGTCTTGATCTTAAACTCCAAAGCTTTTGAGGTCTTTTCTGTCACATTGACGCTGGGGCACAGGCTGAGTTCTGTCTCCTGAGGAGCAGCACCTTGAAGTAGTCACCAGTTTGCCTCCTTTTTTTTTGAGATGGAATTTTGCTCTTGTTCAGGGTCAATGGCACGATCTTGGCTCACCACAACCTCTGCCTCCCCAGTTCAAGCAATTCTCCTGCCTCAGCCTCCCAAGTAGCTAGGATTACAGGCATGAGCCACCATACCTGGCCAATTTCGTATTTTTAGTAGAGATGGGGGTTTCTCCATGTTGGTCAAGCTGGTCTCGAACTTCTGACCTCAGGTGATCCACCCACTTCAGCCTCCCAAAGTGCCGGGATTACAGGCATGAGCCACCGCACCCAGCTTTTTTTTTTTCAGGCAGTCTTGCTCTGTTGCTCAGGCTGGAGTGCAATGGCATGATCTCAGCTCACTGCAACCTCCGCCTCCCAGGTTCAAGCAATTCTCCTGCCTCAGCCTCCCAAGTAGCTGGGATTACAGATGCCTGGTACTGCCTCTGGCTAATTTTTGTAGTTTTAGTAGAGACAGGGTTTCACCATCTTGGTCAGGCTGGTCTCGAACTCCTGACCTCGTGATCTACCTGCCTCGGCCTCCCAAAGTGCTGGGATTACAGGCATGAGCCACCACACCTGGCCAGAAGTTTGCCTTTTGGTGTCCGAGACTCCAAAACAACTTTTTGTTAGCACATGGAGAACAGACCGTCCTCTTGAGGAAGCTGGGCACGTGTTTATCAAGTTTAGGAATCTGAGATATAAAACCAGGCTAGCTCATTGCAAAGTTTAAAAAAAAAAAAAACAACAACAAAAAACACAAAAAAACAGGCTAATGTGTTCTATGTCAACACAAAACGGTCACTGGACCCAGGATTGCAGGGAACGACACTCTGCTTTCTCCTCTTTGCTAAGTTGTTTATATATATTTACTCCTCCCTCAAATCCTGTGAAATAGGTTACTGCTATCTCCACTTTACAGATAAGATACCAGAGGTGTAAAAAGGTGACCTGGCTTGGCCAGGCTCACATCCCCCGAAGTGAAAGAGTTAGGACTTGGGCCAGATGCAGTGGCTTACACCTGTAATCCAAGCACTTTGGGAGGCCGAGGTGGGTAGATCATTTGAGGTCAGGAGTTCGAAACCAGCCTGGCCAGTATGGTGAATATGCACATGGAATTCCACTATTTGCTTCCCTAGATATTTCTCCGTCGAATGTATTTATCACTATATGACCACGTCTTCTATTTTCTGTGTTCCAATGTTTTAACACCTGGGGCATGCTGAGCCTGGAGGGACAGCTCCTCCCAGGGTCAGCTGATTCCTTGGCTTAGTAAACAACTTGTCCTTGACAGGGCTCTTCAAAGGCAAAACAACCCCCACCCGACAAAGAACAAAGGGTTCTTGATTCAACTCCCACAAGAGCAAAGCCCACACCCCCAACTGCCTCCTTGATTGGGCTCTCGTATTCTGGGTCACCACTCACCTGCCCCAATCGCCCCAGGGACGGATCCTAGACAACCAGGGTCAGCCCCTAAGCCCCAGAACCAACTGAAAGTGCTAACCCTGCTTACACCTTGCCTCACCCTTCCTTCCTGCAGAAACCAGTTCAGACTCTCATTAGGGGCCCGGCACGGCGGCTCACGCCTCTCATCCTAGCACTTTGGGAGGCTGAGGCAGGCAGATCACAAGGTTAGGAGTTCAAGACCATCCTGACCAACACAGTGAAACCCTGTCTCTACAGAAAATACAAAAATTAGCCAGGAGTGGTGGTGCATGCCTATCATCCCAGCTACTCAGAAGGCTGAGACGGGACAATAACTTGAACCTGGGAGGTGGAGGTTGCAGTGAGCCAAGATCATGCCACTGCACTCCAGCGTGGGCAACTGAGTGAGACTCCATCTAAAACAACAAAAGCAAACAAACAGAAATTAGCCAGGTGTGGTGGGGGGTGCCTGTAATCCCAGCTACTTGAGAGGCTGAAGGCAGGAGAATCACTTGAATGGAGTTTCGCTCTTGTGGCCCAGGCTGGAGTGCAATGGCGTGATCTCAGCTCACTGCAACCTTCACCTGCCAGGCTCAAGCAATTCTGCTTCAGCTTCCCAAGTAGCTGGGATTACAGGTGCCCGCACCACCTTCAGCTAATTTTTTGTATTTTTAGTAGAGACGGGCTTTCACCATGTTGACCAGGCTGGTCTCCACCTCTTGACTTCAGGTGATCTGCCTGCCGCAGCCTCCCAAAGTGCTGGGATTACAGGCATGAGCCACCGTGCCCAGACCCAAATTAAATCTTTTTTGAAAATTATTTTTCTCTTCTTTGTCCCTCTAGAGACCAAATTAAATCTCACATGGATCCCCCCTACCCCTTATATCAAGGGACAGACTATGATTTCAGTAGCATACATTTATTTGATGAGTTCATATTTGTACAACAGAGCATGTCAATCACAAAGAACAATGAAGAGTTTTAGCTGAACCCGCTTTTGAAATCAGGGGCTTACAGAGGCCAGATGCAGCCCTCCAACAGCCGGCACATTCAATTTACTTGGGAATTTTTGCTTGGGATTTGCCCTGCCAGTGAAGTAGCTCCAAATGGTGACAGTTTTACATGACAATTTGCATTGAAATCCCAGAATACACTTTGACTGGTCCAGAAAACCTTGAAAGAAAAGTGGTAGGATTTTGATTTTATGGGTGACATTGAACCACCACATACCTGCGTATCACAAATATAAATGTTATACCCCTGAAATCCACAATAAGCACAAAATACAGGCTTCATGCTGCAATATGATGAGAAATGTCACACTATCTCTTATTACACAACGGGTATGCCTTGATGGGAGACCGGCATGCAACAAGCACGCTGGAGGCTTTTGGAGCATTTATTCGAGCTCAGACTCTGCATTGCAACAACCAACACAGTAGCACAGTATTCTGAGAGTAGGTATGCCCTGGCCGGGAATTTACAAGGAATAAAACAATCATCAGAGAAGCTGGGCGCGGTGGCTCACACCTGTAATCCCAGCACTTTGGGAGGCTGAGGTGGGTGGATCACTTGAGGTCAGGAGTTCAAGACCAGCCTAGTCAACATAGTGAAACTCCATCTCTACAAAAAATATAAAAATTAGCTGAGTGTGGTGGTGCATGCCTGTAATCCCAGCTACTCAGGGGGCTGAGACAGGAGAATCGTTTGAACCAGGGAGGTGGAGGTTGCAGTGAGCCGAGATTGTACACTGCACTCCAGCCTGGACAACAGAGTGAGACTCAGTTTCAAAAATAAAAAAGATCAACAGAGAGCTACAAACTTCTTGACCATGGATTTGCAAGAAGTTCACATAGGTGTATGGAGACAGCAGGAAGAGGTTTATCCCAACCACTGCACAAGAGAAAGAGATGTTGAACTGAGGCTAGACAGCCAGCTTGGGAAAGGGACAAAACCCAGCCTTTATGGCTGGATGCAGTGGCTCAAGCCTATAATCCCAGCACTTTGGGAGGCCGAGGCGGGTGGATCACGAGGTCAAGAGATTGAGACCATCCTGGCCAACATGGTGAAACTCCGTCTCTACTAAAAATACACAAAAAAATAGCTGGGTGTGGTGGCGCGTGCCTGTAATCTCAGCTACTCGGGAGGCTGAGGCAAGGAGAATTCCCTGAACCCGGGAGGCAGAGGTTGCAGTGAGCCAAGACTGTGCCACTGCACTCCAGCTTGGCACCTGGCTACAGAGTGAGACTCTGTCTCAAACCAAACAAACAAAAACCAGCCTTCAAGGTTTTAGGTTATATCCATCAAGTGAATTCTAAAAATTCCTTCTGTTTCTTGGCACTTGCTGAGAATGTAAGAATCTAATAGGAGTTTCTGCCTGCTTAAGAGTGTGTCTCTTACCTGCGCCCTGGCCACCAGGGTAGGGGAATAGTATTTCTTGTTTTTAATAAGGGGGTGAAATAGGGGCGGCTTCCCAGAAATAAGAAAGGGAATTGAGGCCAGGTCAGAGGCTTATGCCTGTAATTCCAGCACTTTTGGAGGCTGAGGCAGGCAAATCACTTGAGGCAGGAATTTGAGACCAGCCTGGCCAGCATGGTGAAATGCCATCTCTAATGAAAAATACAAAAATTAGCCGGGTGTGGTGGCAGATGCCTATAATCCCAGCTACTAGGGAGGCTGAGGCGGGAAGATTATTTGAGGCCAGAAAGTAAAGGTTGCACCACTGCATCCAGCCTGGGTGACACAGTAAGACCCTGTCTCAAAGAAAAAGAAAAGAAAGGAAGGAGGGAGCGGGGAAGGGGGGAGGGGGGAGGGGAGAAGGAAGGAAGGAAGGAGAGAGAGTGAGTTGAATGCTGAAAGTCACAGACATGACTGACATCCATCACAATGAGACATTAGGGGTCTCTGGCGTTACAATTTGGTAGGCTGAGTGTGTGTGTGTTTAAGTTACATTTTTTAAAAGATTCAGTTCAAACCTTTGCAGATCCCTGAACTAGCAGAAGTATGCATTTTGACAGGTAAGGTGTCTTTAAGTAAATATCTGTCTACTCACATGTATTTGGATTTTACCTAATTTTAAAAATTCTTCATCTCAATGTTAACATCGTTCACTGGTAACTCTTGAAAATGGCCTCTTAATTATTTTCCTCCTTTTGGACCACTGCCTGGAAGCCTCGCCTTTTTTTTTTTTTTTTTTTTTTTTTTTTTTTTGAGACAGTTTTGCTCTTGTTGCCCAGGCTGGAGTGCAATGGCACCATCTCAGCTCACTGCAACCTTCACCTCTGGGGTTCAAGCGATTCTCTTGCCTCAGCCTCCCTAGTAGCTGGGATTACAGGCATGCACCAACAACTTCCGGCTAATTTTGTATTTTTAGTAGAGATGGGGTTTTCTCCATGTTGGTCAGGCTGGCCTCAAACTCCCGACCTCAGGTAATCCCCACCCCACCGACCCCACCTCAGCCTCCCAAAGTGCTGGGATTACAGGCATGAGCCACTGCGCCCAGCCACCTCTTATTTAGAGAGTGGAGTTCACACCTCCCACCAAGCCAAAGCTTCCGGGATTTAACTTGGCAAGACTCATACCCTCACCCCAGGCGCCAATCTGGGCAGAAGGGTCCCTCCTACCTCTGACTGCTTCTGTAAGAGACTCAGCGTGTAGAGAATGGCGACAGCTTTTCAAGAGCCAATTACAGATCAGCGAGTTCCTCAGAGGTGGAGAGCAGGCAACTCTCAGCCATGATTTCTGCTTGATATGCGCAAAACAGGGTATCCCACTCCGGACAAGTTTGTGCCAGAGTTACATTCAAGGTACATGCTTTTGAAACACAGAAAACGGCTCTAGACTTTACAATAACAGGATTTCCAGGAGGGCGCACAGCTAGAGGGGTCTGTGCCGCCCGCCTCCCCCCAGCAGGAGAGGCAGTCCCAGCATCAGGCCGCAAGTGACAGCCGAAGGGGGATGGCGGCCCTTCACCCGAGTAGGGATCTCCCTGACATGTTCCTCCTGGATCTGCGTGGGTTTTCTTCAACTCCAGTAAGAGATCTTCTCCAAAACCTTGGAATCCGGGAACCTGTTGTCCCCGCCTCCATTTTCTGCAAAGGGCGCAGGCGCCTGGAGAAAGCCTTGATCTCCATAGCAACGGTCAGACGCGCTGCTAGGTTCTGGCTCCGACTGCGCCTGCGCGGCTGGACCCGCGGGGTCTCCCGGGTGCCGGAAAATGTTTGTGGGTCTTTGAGACCCTTCCTCACTTAGAAATTACTCTCATCCACTCAAATGATACCCATACACATATCAGGTGTTACTCACACACTCTCAAATATTACCCACAACTGCTCTCAATTATACACGGATGCTACCCGCACACCCTAATGCTACCCACACTCACTAATGTGTATTTAAGTAACCCGGATGTTACCCACGTCTACTCAGATATGTAGTATGACAGTCATGGGCAAGGTTTTGGTCTATTTTATTCCCCTTCTGTATCCCCAGTGCCTGGCACACTGTAGGTCCTCAGGAAATTTTGTTGGTTGAAGGATACATGAATGAATGAGTAATCCACACTCAGCCAGATTTTGTGAACATTCAACCGTTACCCACATCTACTCAAATGCTACCTACGCTCACTCCGATGTCTCCAAGTAATTTAAATATTACCCACTCTGAGTGCCATGAAGGCAGGGATTTTTGTTGAGTTTACTCCCTTCTGTATCCCCAGCTCCTAGAATAGTACCTGGGACATAATAGGTGCACAGTAAATATCTGTAGGATGAATGAATGAGCCAAGGGCAGCCAGACGTTAACCGCACACACTCAGATGTAACTCACAAGTTAGTTAACTCAAAGATATCTACCCCTTTCACACTAGTCAGATGTTACCTGTGCTATCCAAAGGATAAGCATTCTTCCTCAAAAGTTACTCATCCACTAGTGTCATTCCTCACTTGTATTACCCACACTCACTCATACTCCTTAAATGTACTCAGGTGGTACCTACCCTCCCACGGTCATCACTCACACCCACTCGTCACCCCCCACGCCCACCCGATGCCACGACCACCACCTCACAGCTTCTTGTCCGAGGCGCGACGCCGCCGGCGGTTTTTCTTGTTCTTCCTTTTGCCCCTCTTGCCATCTCCAGCCTTGCTCTCCTTCTCGGAGGAGTCCGGAGGTGGCACCACGTCCATCCGGACAGTGGCCCCAGCCTCCGGCTTCTCCCCCACCCCAGTCACACAGCACTTCCTTGCAGGCAGCTCTCCGGGGCCTGTCTCTGGGAGACACAGTTCCTGCCTCAGGACCCGCGCCACATCCTCGACCGTCCTCCCTTCGCTCTGCAGAAAGAGGTTCAGCTTGGTCAGGAATTCGATGTCCTGCTTCCGGGGCATGTAGACCACTCTCCACACACCGCCCTTGCCCTTGATCTCCCTGGGGACCACGGCGTAATTGATGTCCTCTGTCAGCTCAATGATGGCTGCCTTGGATTTATCTTCTTCCAGATAGGCCTTCCCAGCCACTTCGAACTTGCCTAGAGGTTTGAGGGGCAGCCGAATAATCTCTTCAAATTCCTCGTGGTTGCAGTCCTTCGGGATCCCCAGGATCATCAGGGACTTGTGACTGTCCACCTCCAGGGCCTTGCACCCATGCTCCAACAGGGCAATGTCCTTCACGCCAAACAGCATCTTCCCCAACTCTTTGAGGCAGCAGTATGCCCGCTGGCGCACACCTGAGCTGCCTCGGGAATCCACGGAATTATCCAGATTGCCGGGATTTCTTCCTAAAGGCTAGGAGAGAGCGTCAGGCCTCGGGCCAGAGGCTGCTCCCAGGCCCCCTTTGTCCAGCTCAGTGACGGATGCCCCCAGTGCCTGCCTGCAGGGCTGTGCAGTGTCAGTCAGGGCTTCTGTGGCTCCCTCTGAGTGGGCTCGAAGATTCCCAGGGACTTACGCGTGCTGGAGAAGCAGAAGGCGGTGTTTGCCACCTGACTCGTGGCTCCAGGGTCCTGTGCGAGGCTGCACCGAGGAGGGTCTTAAGATAATAATGCTTCCCCTTTCTTGGCGTGGCCTCTAAAGGTCTCGCAGGCCCCAACAGTCTCTGTGGATCTGGGACTGCTGATCTCCACCAACGGAGTGTCGTGGGTGGGGCCCTGACAGACAGGGAGGCGCGTCACTGCCGGCCCAGAGATTGCCCTCAGTGCCCCGTGGCCAGACTAGGACGAGATGTGGCCGCTGCACTTGCTCCTGCTGTGACGTCACCGTCTCCTTCCACCAAATTACTTCCAGGCTCTGAGGCCTGGAAGTTTCCATGGCAACCGCTGGAGCATCGCCTCTGTCATTGGCCGCCTGGTCGCATTGAAATCAAGAGTCGGAGGGGGTCATTCGGAGGTGAGGGTTCGGCCTCAGCCATCAGAAGTGCCCGAGATTCTCCTTTGAATAATAGCTGATTCCAGGGGCGAGGGGACAGGGAATATACAAGAGGCACCCGGGAATATTTTGGGGTCAGAAACTAAGGAATTACTTTTTAAAAAAATGATGAGAACATCTGGAAAGACCCAGGAACCGGCGTGAAAGGCTCCCACTGGCCAACCCGGGACAATTTGAGCATCAACGTTAAAAATGAAAGTAACAGATTATAACCCCTTGAATAAAATTAGAACCTATGAGTTGATGTAGATATAAGTACATTAAGGGAAGTTTGTGAGGAATGTGAATAGCACATTGTCTCAAAGTACTTGCCCATATAATACTCATCAAAGGCAACAAACGTCTTTACAGTGGAATATTCTTACTTGTAGGATGGACGGACACACGGACACACACACACACGTGCGCACACTGATAGAACAATATGACAATTTACACTAAACACTCAAAATGCTTGAGGGGAATTTTTTTTTTTGAGACAAAGTCTCCCTCTGTTGCCAGGTGCCAGGCTGGAGTGCAATGGCACAATCTCAGCTCACTGCAACCTCCACCTCCTGGGCTCAAGCAATATTCCTGCCTCGGCCTCCTAAGTAGCTGGGACGACAGGCACCCGCCACCACCCTTGGCTAATTTTTGTATTTTTAGTAGAGATGGGGTTTTATCGTGTTGGTCAGGCTGATCTCAAACTCCTGGCCTCAAGTGATCCTCCTGCCTTGGCCTCCCAACATGCTGGGATTACAGGCATGAGCCACCAGGCCTGGCCCAGTACTGCCTTGGGACCCAAGAGTCCAATCCCCTGTCAGGGGCCACATATACTGATCCCCCATGTGGGTGAAGAGCCCATGGGGTTGGGGACATGGGCTTCCTTGGAACCCCCACCTCCCCTTCTGGACCATGCTCTGGTACCAGGGCCCAGAATTCCTTGCTGAAGTGACCTGAGCCACTTCCAGGACATGTGTGGGCATCTTCCCTGGCTGGACGGCACCATTGTGGTGCATATATCCAGCCTCAGTGGATGGCCCTAGGCGCAGAATTGGAGTTGAGAGGGAATGGAGCATGGAGGTGCCTGCCGGGACATCTACCGCATGCACACAAGGACCCTCGCTGGTGCGACAGGGCTGGGTGGTGCATATGTTTCCTGTGGCTGCTACAACAAATAACCGCAATCTTAGCGGCTTCAAAGAAAGCATTTTTTAAATGTGTAGAGTTATGGAGATCAGAAATCCACAAATAAGTTTTATGGAACTATATTAGGGTTCTCCAGAGGGACAGAACTAATAGGATCTATATCAATATAAAAGGAGTTTATTTATTTTCATTTTTATTATTATTATTTTTTTTTTTGAGACGGAGTTTCGCTCTTGTTACCCAGGCTGGAGTGCAATGGCGCCATCTCGGCTCACCGCAACCTCCGCCTCCTGGATTCAGGCAATTCTCCTGCCTCAGCCTCCCGAGTAGCTGGGATTACAGGCACGCACCACCATGTCCAGCTAATTTTTTGTATTTTTAGAGACGGGGTTTCACCATGTTGACCAGGATGGTCTCGATCTCTTGACCTCGTGATCCACCCGCCTCGGCCTCCCAAAGTGCTGGGATTACAGGCGCGAGCCACCGCGCCCGGCCAGGAGGAAGTTATCTATGTGCTGATACAGGAAGATTTCCTTTGTGTGAAATGATATGCTGACATTCTCACAACATATTGTTTGATAAAGCAAGGTGTATAATACTGTTAAAAACAAAGAGAATTTTATCTTTTTTTTTCTTTTTGAGACAGAGTGTATAACACCATTAAAAAAAAAAAAAGAAAGTGAGAGAAAAATTCCTTTTTTCCCCCCCTTTTTGAGATGCCGTCTCATTCTGTCACCCAGGCTGGAGAGCAGTGATGTAATCACAGTTCACTGCAGCCTCCCAGGCTCCAGCAATCCTCCTGCCTCTGACTCCCAAGTAGCTGAAATCACAGGCGCCTGCCACCATGCCCAGTTAATTTTTGTGTTTTTAGCAGAGATGGGTTTTCACCATGTTGGCCTGGCGGCTCTCAAATTCCTGACCTCAAGTAATCCGCCCACCTCAGCCTCCCAAAGTGCTGGGATGACAAGCGTGAGTCACTGCACCTGGCCATAGGACTGGCTTTCAACAGGAAGCACAGAAAATTCCTCCAAGGGACAGGAGAGAAGGACAGGTGCACACATGGCAAATGCAGCTTTCCTGGTAAGAAGCCAAAGAAACAAATTTTATCTTATTTTGTTATTTAAGAAAAGCGTATATGATGCTTACTATATCCCGACTCTGTTCCAAGCATTTTGCAAATACTTCATTACATGAAAAGTTCTTGAGGTAGCTACTGTTATATTCTCATCCTCATCTTACAAATGAGGAAGCAGGCACAGAGGGGAATCACCTCCAAAGTCACACAGCTGGGAAGAGGCAGGGCTGCTTAAAGGTGGGCAGTGCAGGCTGCGGAACTCACATTCTTTTTTTTGAGACGAAGTTTTTACTCTTTGCAATGGCGTGATTTCGACTCATTGCAACCTCCGCCTCCCAGGTTCAAGTGATTCTCCTGCCTCAGGCTCCCGAGTAGCTGGGATTATGGGCATTCGCCACCACAACTGGCTAATTTTGTATTTTTAGTAAAGATGGGATTTCTCCATGTTGGTCAGGCTGGCATTGAACTCCCGACCTCAGGTGATTTGCCCGCCTCAGCTTCCCAAAGTGCTGGGATTACAGGCATGAGCCCCCACACCTGGCCAAGAACGCACACTCGTGAACACTACTACTCTGTAATACTTCTCTGTGCTTGACCTCCTGGGCTCAAGCGATCCTCCTGCCCCAGCCTCCCAAGTAGCTGGGATCACAGGCTTGCAGCACCATGCCTGGGTAATTTTTTCATATTTTAGTAGAGATGGAGGGGGGTTCACCATGTGGCCCAGGCTGGTCTCAACCTCCTGGCCTCAAGTGATCCTCCAGCCTCAGCTTCCTAAAGTGCTAGGATTACAGGCATGAGCCGCAGCAACCAGTCTTCTGTGCTCTGTTTTTGATAAATGACATTTTATTGTACAAATGTGTTTTATTTTTAGATGCAAGATCAGCGGTCGAGGATTCGGGCTTGTTGTGGGTACTGGGAATCTTGAGGAGAGAGGAGAGTCAGAAGCTGCAGTCTTGGAGAAAAAAAACAACAACAGAAAAACAGGACCAGGTGCTGTGGCTCATGCTTGTAATTCCAGCACTCTGGGAAGCCAAGGCGGGTGGATCATAAGGTCAGGAGATTGAGACCATCCTAACACAGTGAAACCCCATCTCTACTAAAAATACAAAAAATTAGTTGGGTGTGGTGGCACATGCCTGTAGTCTCAGCTACTTGGGAGGCTGGTCCAGGAGAATTGCTTGAATCTGGGAGGCAGCGATTACAGTGAGCCAAGATCAGACAACTGCACTCCAGCCTGGGCAACAGAGCAAGACTCCAACTCAAAAAAAAAAAAAAGAAAATAAAAGAAAAGAAAAACAGGAAGGCTCCACATTTGAGGTTTGTGGTGCTGGGTTTTCAGTGAAATCCCGAAGCATTTTCCGGCTTCGTTGCAGGGAATGGCTTTTGCACGATGGGGGGCGGTGCAGAAGGAAGGTAAGCATGGCCCAGTTCACAGTCCATCTGCAAATCCCCAGGCACTCTGGTTCCCTGGTTCTCTCAGGGTCCTGGAATCTGGTGCTGGTGGCCTGTCTGCCCTTCCAACTGGCCACCTGGTCCCTGTGAGCTGAACTCCGGGAACTGAGCGTGGCCAGTCCAGGCTGCCAGGGAGAGAAGGGCTTAGAAGGCTGTTCCAGGCCACAGCCAAAGGAAACGAGTTACATTCCAGGAGCTGGAGCCCAGAGGCAGGGTTGGGGAGCTGGGGGCTGGAGGTAAAGCAGTGCCCAGAATTCACAGGGCCTCCAAAGCTGGGCTGGAGTTCGGCTTTGAGCACAGAACCAACAGGGCCTGTCATGGGTCCCCTCTCCACCCCAGAATTTGGGGGCTGAATAACGGCCCTCAAAGACAACCACATCCTAAGACCTAGAACCTGTAAAGAGGTGGCCTCATGTGGCCAAAGGGACTCAGAAGACGACAGTGAATTATCTGGGTGGGCCCAATGTCATCACAAAGATCTTTACAAAAATGGCCAAGCTCGGCGCCTCACATTTGTAATGCCAACATTTTGGGAAGCCAAGGCAGGAGGATTGCTTGAGTTTAGGAGTTCAAGACCAGCCTGGGCAACATAGTGAGACCCATCTCTAAAACAACAACAACAACAAAATTGAAATTAGCCAGGCGTGATGGTGCAGGCCTGTAGTCTCAGCTACTTGAAAGGCTGAAGTGGGAGGATTATTTGAATCTGGGAGGTCGAGGTTGCGGTTAGCTGAGATCGTGCCACTGCACTCCACCTGGGTGACAGAGCAAGACCCTGTCTCATAAGATTAAAAAAGGGCTGGGTGCTGTGGCTCACGCCTAAAATCCCAGCACTTTGGGAGGCTGAGGTGGGTAGATTGCCTGAGCTCAGGAGTTTGAGACCACCCTGGGCAACATGGTGAAACGCCATCTCTAGTAAAAATACAAAAACTGACCAGGCGTGGTGGCAGGTGCCTATAGTCGCAGCTACTCAGGAGGCTGAGGCAGGAGAATCGCTTGAACCTGGGAGGCAGAAATTGCAGTGAGGCAAGATCACAGTCTTGAGACAGAGCAAGACTCTGTCTCAGTCAATCAATCAATCAATCAAATTTAAAAAGAAAGAGGGAGCTGAGAGGGTCAGAATCAGAGAAGGAAAGGTGCCGATGGAAGCGGGGTTTGGAGTGATGCAAGGAACGCCTCAAGGTAAGGAATGCAGGTGGCCCCTGTTTGCTGGGAAAGGTGAGGGCACGGACCCTTCCCTGGAGCCTCCAAAGGAACGCGGCCCTGCTGACCCATTGAGACTTGTAACTTCCAGAACTGCCAGACAATTAATTTTGTGTTGCCTTAAGCCAATCCATTATGGTAATTTGTTACCATGACAGAAGCTTGAGATTGCAAGTTTCTTTATCTCCCGCAGAGTCTGTTTCTGAATCTGTGCATCGGTGATAACTGTGACTCCCGGCAGTGTCGTACTTAGGATTTGCAGCTCCGATACACTGAAGCAGGAGCGGCGGACAACAAACCTCTCCAACACCGAACTGACGAAGGAAGTGGCTTTTTATTCGACCAGGAGCTGTGTGTGGGGGTGCTACAGCCTTATTCACCGAGCTCCCCGAGCTGCAGCTTCTCTCCCCTTTTATATGCTTACAACGATAAAGGGGAAACTGAGGCAGAACTATATCATTGTCCATTTGCTGGACGTCTGACCTTACAATCTTTTGGCTTCATTGATTTGCTAGTTCATATGCAGCGTGAGTGGGGATGGGCAGGAGAGGGGGCTTACAGAGACAAGACAAAAGCAACAGGCTGTTTGTTGGCAGAGGTGTTTCCAGGAGGGAGCCTGGTCCCTGGAGACATGGGGGTGTGACCCAGTGCTCAGCTCCAGCCTGCAGGGCTAAAATTCATTTGCAGCTCTTTCAAGGTTAACAGCAGAGACGCTGGGAACTAAAGAGGGAGTCATTTTCCCAGCTCTTCGGTGTTTTATTTTTCCCTTTTTCATCCGCCTTTCCATCTGGAAATGGGGGAGGGAGGAGGTGAAATAGAAGGAGGCGAGGGGTCTCCCCTCTCGAGAGTTTAGGATGGTGACTGACATCCAGCAAGTGCTTGACCAGTATACTAGCTATCATTTTCTTCAGTGTTCAGTCTAGGTCATGCTGCTCACAGCACGGAAAGCCAGTAACAGAGACATGAGTGTTGCCAAGGAAGAAGGCTTTAACTGGGTACTGCTGATGAGGAGACAGTTCAGTCTCAGATCCATCTCCCTGACCAGCTAAAATCAGGGGTTTATAGAGCCGGGAAGAAATGTAACAATGTGTAAGAAAACAGGAACTAGGGTGGGGCAAAGAAGCAATCGTGATGAAAGAGAAGTCCATTATCTCATTGTCTGGAGGTGGTGATCTGGTGAGTTTCAGTTATTTGATACTTTTCTTTTCTTTTTTTTTTTTTTTTTTTTTGAGTGGCCTGAAAGTGAAAGGAACTCAAATAAAACAAGTCCTTAAGCTTAAAGACCAGAAGGGACTAATTCTATGTTTATCCAAAAAACTATCTATGGGACTGCTGGATCAGTTTCAAAAGTGTGGGCAAAGTAGTTGTTTGTCCAACAAATATTTATTGAACATCTATTATGTTTCAGTCACAGTTTCTGCTAGAGATGTGGCATCAACAAAACAGGTAAACACCCTGGGCCTTGACCCTCAGGGAACTTTCAATCTAGAAGGGGGAGAAAGACAATAAACAAAAGAAAGGGCCCTCATGCCTGTAATCCCAGCACTATGGGAGGCCGAGGGAGGCAGATCACCTGAGCTCAGGAGTTTGAGACCAGCCTGGGCAACACTGTGAAACCCCATCTCTACTAAAATATAAGAAATTAGCCGGGCATGGCAGCGTGCGCCTGTAATCCCAGCTACTTGGAAGGCTAAGGCAGGAGAATCACTTGAACCTGGGAGGCAGAGGTTGCAGTGAGCCGAGATTGTGCCACTGCACTTCAGCCTGGGTGACAGAGCAAGACTCCATCTCAAAAAAAAAAAAAGAAAGAAAGAAATCAGGAAGTGCTGTGAGATGTCAGATGTTGGTAAGTGCTAAGAAGCAAACAAATCCAGAAAGGGGAACCGGGCCAGGAGCAGAGGCTCACCCCTGTAACGCCAACACTGGGAGGCCAAGGGAGACAGATCTCCTGAGGGCAGGAGTTCCAGACCAGCCTGGCCAACGTGGTGAAACCCTGTCTCTACTAAAAATACAAAAATTGGCCGGGCGTGGTGGCATGTGCCTATATCTGGGAGGTGGAAGTTGCCGTGAGCCAAGATTGCACCCCTGCACTCCAGCCTGGGGGAAAAAAAGGAGGATTGCTTGAGCCCAGGAGTTCAAGATCAGCCTGGGCAACAAAGTGATACCCTATCTCTACAAAAAAAAAAAAAAAAAAAAAGAAAGAAAAAAAAATGGGCTGGGAGTGGTGGCTCATGCTTGTAATCCCAGCGCTTTGGGAGGCAGAGGCAGGCAGATCACCTGAGGTTGGGAGTTTGAGACCAACCTGATCAAGATGGAGAGACCCCGTCCTACTAAAAATTATAAAATTAGCCAGGCCTGGTAGCGCATGCCTGTGATCCCAGCTACTCGGGAAGCGGAGGCAGGAGAATCACTCGAACCCAGGAAGTGGAGGTTGCAGTGAGCCGAGATCGCGCCATTGCACTCCAGCCTGGGCAACAAGAGCGAAACTCTGTCTCAAAAAATAAAAATAAATAAAATAGCTGGGCATGGTGGTGCACACCTGTGGTCCCAGCTATTTGGGAGGCTGAGGTGACAGGACCACTTGAACCCTGGAAGTCAGGGCTGAAGGGAGCCGAGATGACACCACTGCAGTCCAGCCTGGGCAACAGAGTAAAATCCTGTCTCAAGAAAAAGTTTTTTTTTCTAATGCATCTTTCCAGAAAAAAATTTCATGTATTCCATTAAGGAAGTCACACCATACCATCCACATTTTTTTAATACTTTGTAAAATTACTAATTACTAGTTTATAATGTGGACATTTTTTTCAAACTAACTCTGAACTGCTTCTCAACTGCATTCATTCTAAAGAGAGGACAGTTTTTATTCTATTCTGAACACTTTACTAGTCACTTAGGACAAAAGAAAGTTATCTTTTCTTCTTTCTTTTTACCCACAATGATTTGGTAACAACCACTCATTAAACCCAGGCCTATCTTCTCAGCAGGCTGTCCAGAGCAGAGGTTGTCAATTCGTTTTTGTTTTTTTGAGACAGGATCTTGCTCTGTCACCGAGGCTGGAGAACAGTGGTGCAATCTCAGTTCACTACAACCTCCCCGTCCCAGGCTCAAGCAATCCTCCCACCTCCGCCTTCCAAGTAGATAGAACTTGGGGCACCTGCCACCATGCCCAGCTAATTTTTAAATTTTTGACAGAGACAGGATTTTGCCATGTTGCCCAGGGTGGTCTCAAACCCCTGGACTCAAGCGATCCACCCTCCTTGGCCTCCCAGAGTGCTGGGATTACAGGCGTGAGCCACAGCACCCAGCCAATCGATTTGTTTTTAAAGTAGAACGTTGCTGTTTGTTTGTTTATTGATTTATTTTTTGAGACAGAGCTCTGTTGCCAGGCTGGAATGTAGTGGCGTGATCTCACTCACTGCAACCTCCCCCTCCCGGGTTCAAGCGATTCTTCTGCCTCAGCCTCCCAAGTAGCTGGGACTACAGGCACACACCACCACACCCAACTAATTTTTGTATTTTTAGTAGAGATGGGGTTTCACCATGTTGGCCAAGATGGTCTCGAACTCTTGGTCATGTGATCCACCCGCCTCAGCCTCCCAAAGTGCTGCGATTATAGGCATGAGCCACCATGCCCAGCTTGTTTATTTTTTGTTTTTGTTTTTGAGACGGAGTTTTGCTGTCGTTACCCAGACTGGAGTGCAACGGCACGATCTCGGCTCACCACAACCTCCACCTTCTGGGTTCAAGCAATTCTCCTGCCTCAGCCTCCAGAGTAGCTGGGACTACAGGCACGCGCCACCATGCCCAGCTAATTTTTGTATTTTTAGTAGAGACAGGGTTTCACCTTGTTGACCAGAATGGTCTCGATCTCTTGACCTCGTGATCCACCCGCCTCAGCCTCCCAAAGTGCTGGGATTACAGGCGTGAGCCACCGCACCGGGCCGCTTATTTTTTTTTAATGAGATCCTTAATTTAGAACCAGAGTTTACGGAAAAAATAAAAGGTGTAGTTATTGAAGTCTCCGCATCTATGTTAATCATTTATATTGTGGTAAATGACAATCTGCGGAAATCATGAAGAGTTTTCAGAAGAACCAGGGGAAGGCAGGAGTACAGGTGAGGCTGGGGTCCCACATAGACTTGGTTCACAAGTTATTTTTTATTTGTTTGCTCTAGATGGAGGAGAGCTTGACTCACAAAGATGAATAGTACCAACATATAATAGCTTTTAAAAATAAGGTTGGTTTGCATTTTAATATAGAAAAGTATACAGAAGAAACACAAATTAGCAGACAGATCCACTGCCCCATAAACTTTTTTTTTTTTTTTTTTTTTTGAGACAGGGTCTCACTCCTGTTGCCCAGGCTGGAGTGCAATGGTGCAGTCTCGGCTCACTGCAACCTCTGCCTCCCGGACTTAAGCCATCCTCCCACCTCAGCCTCCCACGTAACTGGGGCTACAGGCGCCACCACCACACCTGGCCAATTTTTGTAGAGATGGGGTTCCACTCTGTTGCCCAGGCCGGTCTTAAACTCCTGAGCTCAAGTGATCTACCTGCCTCAGCCACTAAAGGTGCTGGGATTACAGGCATTAACCACTGTGCCCGGTCAGATAACTTTTAACCTTTCTTAATTTAAAAAAAAAAAAGAAAGAAAGAATTCTTACACATGGTAAGAAATGCTGAAATTCAATATGCATTATACTTCAGGCTGGGTGCAATGGCTAATGTCTGTAATCCCAGCACTTTGGGAGGCTGAAGTGAGTGGATCACTTGAAGCCAGGAGTTCAAGACCAGCCTGGCCAACATGGCAAAACCTTGCCTCTACTAAAAATACAAAAATTAGCCAGGCGTGGTGCCACACGCCTGTAATCCCAGAGACCTGGGAGGCTTAGGCATGAGAATCACTTGAACCCAGGAGGTGGAGGCTAAAGTGAGCCAAGATTGCACCATTGCACTCCAGCCTGGGCAACAGAGCAAGACTCTGTCAAAAAAAAATGCATTATACTTCATATATATGTTGAAATTCAGTTTGGCTAGCAGTAACAGAAACATCAAATAACAGGCAGTTTTGAAAAGAGAAGTCAGCATGGTGGCTGACGCCTGTAATCTCAGCACTTTGGGAGGCAGAGGTGGAGGTGGGTGGACCATTTGAGGTCAGGAGTTTGAGACCAGCCTGGATGAATGACATGGTGAAACCCCATCTCTACTAAAAATGCAAAAATTAGCCAGATGTGGTAGCAGATGACTGTAGTCGCAGCTACTCAGGAGGCCGAGGCAGGAGAATTGCTTGAGCCTGGGAGGCGAGGGTTGCAGTGAGCCGGGATCACACCACTGCACTCCAGCCTGGGCAACAGAGTGAGACTCTGTCTCAAAAAAGCAAAGAGAGGGAGGAGGGGAAATTTATTCTGCCTCTAAAATAAAAAATTCACAAGGCAGGCAATCCAGAGCTGGTATGGTGTCTCCAGGATGGTCAGGGATTCAGATCCTTCTTCCTTATGGTTTTGCATTTTCAACAAGTGGCTTCTACCTAATAGCCCAAGACAGCTGCTTAACCTCCGGCCATCGTATCTGACTCCATTCAGCAAGGTGGAAGGGACAGAAAAGAGCAGTCCCCTCAGATGGTTTTCCCACAGCCACGACTACATTTAGTGTTTTCCATTTGTCATGTTTTTGATTAGTGAAAAGTATAGGTAATCTTTATTTAAATTTATATTTGCCTAATTATTAGCAAAGTTGAGACACTTCGTAATTTGTTGTTGTTGTTTTAGATTTTTTTTGAGATAGCGTGTCCCTCTGTCACCCAGGCTGGAATGTCGTGGCATGATCACATGCTGCAGCCTCAACCTCCTGGGCTCAAGCAATCCTTGAGCTTCAACCTCCAAAAGTGTTGGGATTACGGGTGTGAGCCACTGTACCTGTTAGCGTTTTTCCCCAGTCTGATTAGTGAAAAAATAATCTTTTAAAAATTTCAATTTATATTTATCTGAACATTAGTAAAGCTGAGAATCTCTTCACATATTTATTGAATGTTAGTTTATCTTTTTCAAGGGTCCATTTTTCCATTGAATTATTACTTTTTTTACCCGTTTGCATAGTCTTTTTATTAATGAAAGCACTTGGTCCTTTGATATCAGTGTTAATATTTTCCCTGATTGAAATGTGTCCTTTTAGTTTTTTTTGCTATTTTTTGCCATACACAACGTATTAATTCTTATGAAGTCATAAGTGGCAAGATTCTCTTTTCTGTTTTAGTTTTGGTTCTCGTCTTAAAAGACTTTCTTCTCTCCAAGAGAAGCAAACGTGCAGGGCATCTAAGTCTTTTTTTTGAGACAGAGTTTTGCTCTTGTCGCCCAGGCCGGAGTGCAATGGTGTGATCTCGGCTTGCTGCAACCTCTGCCTCCCAATTCAAGCAATTCTCCTACCTCAGCCTCCCGAGTAGCTGGAATTACAGGCACCTGCCACCACACCCCACCAATTTTTTGTACTTTTAGTAGAGACGGGGTTTCACCATGTTGGCCAGACTGGTCTCAAATTCTTGACCTCAAGTGATCCACCCGCCTCAGCCTCCCAAAGTGCTGGGTTTC
The DNA here is from genome assembly GCF_049354715.1 of Callithrix jacchus. Classification (NCBI taxonomy): domain Eukaryota; kingdom Metazoa; phylum Chordata; class Mammalia; order Primates; family Cebidae; genus Callithrix; species Callithrix jacchus. Next base: position 40,455,916 of record NC_133523.1, read on the forward strand.
CAGGCATAAGCCATCGTACCTGGCCCAAAGTCTTAACAGTTATAATTGCTTTTGTTTAAACATATATATGCACATATACACAAACATATATACATTTATATATACAAACATACACAAATACAACATATATATTCATATACATCCACCCATATATACACATAAATGCACACATATATATGCACATATACACATGTACATAAATATATTTACATAGACACATAAAAGCAAACATAGCCAGGCATGGTGGCTTAGGCCTGTAATCCCAAAACTTTAGGAGGCTGAGGTGGGTGGATCACCTGAGGTTGGGAGTTCGAGACCAGCCTAACCAACATGATGAAACCCTGTCTCTACTAAAAATACAAAGTTAGTGGGGTGTGGTGGCGCATGCCTATAATCCCAGCTACTCAGGAGGCTGAGGCAGGAGAATCACTTGAACCCTGGAGGCAGAGGTAGCGGTGAGCCAAGATTGCACCATTGCACTGCAGCCTGGGCAATAAGAATGAAACTCCACCTCAAAAAAAGAATTAAAATAAAAGCAAACATATACATACACTTACACACATATATACACAAACATTCATTATATACTTAGACACAGACTTACAAACATGCACACAAATTCCTGCATATACCCATAGACACACACACACACACACACACACACACACACACACACACATATATATATATATATATATATATATATGCATATATACATGCAATGTATATGTCTGTATAGAGAGATCCATTCTGGAATATACCAAAACGTTTTTTCTCTTTTGAAGGGAAGATGAGAACCTGCTATGGCTTTTGGCTTTGGTGGGAGGTGGGGGAGAAGCGGAGCAGGGGGCACTTTCTATTTCTAATTTTGTACAGCTGGCATGTCTAACACTCTGCATATCTTATTTTAAAATGTCTACGTGGGCTATTTTGGCAGCAGGATAATAAATCATTTCTTGTTTTCATCTTTATATGTCTCTTTATTAAATAAAAATGAAACCGCTGCCACCTCAAAATAAAATGTGTTCAAAGTCAAGACCACATTATAGGTTACAGCCAGGCTTTCTTTTTTCTTTCTTTTTTCTTTTCCTCTGGGTCTGGTATAAAGCTTTCTTTTAACCTGATTTACTCTTGCAAATCTGTTGCTGAATAAGCCATTCATGCCCCTATCTGTCAATCTAGGCCTGGGCACGTCCTGGCGCGTCAGAGGGTCCCAGTCAGCAGCTGTCACAGTTCCCATTCCTCAGGCTTCAAGAAATGACAGGAGCATCTGCCAAAGGTTCATCCAGCCGTGGTGACCCGAGTGCTTTATAACAACAAGTGATTGTGTAATGATTTTGAACACAAAGGTTTGCTGTTCTAGGTGGCTTCACAGTGCTGCATTCAGGGTATTTCTCTTCCGATTTTCTTATTTGTGATAAGAAATAAGAATTGTGTAATTCTGCTCAGAAATATTAAAAAAAAAAATCCTCCAGCAGGCCATTTTGAATCCTTCTGGATCTGTGTAACCAGGATTAGAACAGGCAGCTGTCTAAATGCCATTACTGGGTCTCTGGAGCTGAGAGAAAGAGAGACTAACTCATCAAATAATCTACCAAATCCAAAAAAGAAATACAATAAATCAGGCTGGGTGCAGTGGCTCATGCCCGTAATCCTAACACTTTGGGAAGCTGAGATGAATGGACTGCCTGAGCTCCGGAGTTCGAGACCAGGTTGGGCAAAATGGTGAGCTCCCCATCTCCACTAAAAAAACATTAAAAAAAAAAAATTAGCTGGACATGGTGGCACACACTTGTGGTCCCAGCTACTTGGGAGGCTGAGGTGGGAGGATTGTTTGAGCCTGGGAGTCGGAGGTTGCAGTAGGTTGAGATCATGCCACTGCACTCCAACCTGGGTTACAGAGTGAGACCTTGCCTCAAACAAAGAAAAAACACAGTAATTTAAAATTTCTGAAAATGGAAAAACCACATCGTCGTAATGAGTTCAAATATACACATTCATGGTGGGGTGGTTTTTTTTTTTTTTTTTTTTTTTTTGTAACTTTATGATCTTCGGTCACCTACAAGCTCTAAACTTCAAATTCATGGCCAGGCACAGTGGCTCACACCTGTAATCCAAGCACTTTGGAAGGCCAAGGTGGGTGGATCACCTGAGGTCAGGAGTTCAAGACCAGCCTGAGCAACATGGCAAAACGCAGTATCTACTAAAAATATGAAAATCAACCAGGCATGGTGGCGCACACCTGTAGTCCCAGCTACTTGGAAGACTGAGGCAGGAGAATCGCTTGAACCCAACAGACTGAGGTTACAGTGAGCTGAGATGGTGCCATTGCACTCCAGCCTGGGCAACAGAGCCAGACTCTGTCTCAAATAAATAAATAAATAAACAAATAAACAAACTTCAAATGCATAAAACTCGTCCTTCATAGCTTCTGAGATATGTTTTTCAGCCTAGAAAAATACTCTCCCTGCTTCTAAGCATGTAGATTAATTCACTGTTTGCAGGGAGGCACTTGAGGCATCATGCTTCGCATTTACATATTTGACCCATCGGAATTTCTCTCAGTGAAAGGAACACAGAAATAGTCCATCGTACTTCAAAGAAATGTTTGCCTACTTAATCCTTGTCGCATCTGCTGGCCTGTAACACTGCCTTCATCAAAACCAAAAATCTCATATTTAGGGACACCAAACTGTCAGAAATATTATCAATTCATAAAGCATTTTAGTGCCTGATGGGATATGCTCCTGCCCTACTGTGCATTTCAAAGTTTCTGGGTTACTTTCATATGGTAACAGTTTTTCAGCAGCTCATCTTGCATTTATATGTTAAACTCCAGAAGCTGGACAAAGACGAAAAGGGACGTTTTACTTTTATAGTTAAATGACTGGGTGGGGCGCGGTGGTTCACACCTGTAATCCCAGCACTTCAGGAGGCCAAGGCAGGCAGATCACCTGAGGTCAGGAGTTCGAGACCAGCCTGGGCAATATGGAAACCCCATCTCCACTAAAAATGCAAAAAATAAGTAGCTGGGCATGGTGGCACGTGCCTGCAATCCCAGCTACTTGGGAGGTTGAGGCACAAGAATCGCTGGAAACCAGGAGGCGGAGGTTGCAGTAAGCCAAGATCATGCCACTGCACTCCAGCCTGGGTGACAGAATGAGACTCTGTCTCAAAAAATAAAATGACGAACACTGTCAGTAGTCATTTTGATAGTCATTTTGTTCACATTCTCCCAGCACTCATCCCCCAGAGCACAAGACCACGTCCTTACTTCTTACACATTCACTTTATTTATTTATTTATTTATTCATTTAGAGACTGAATCTCACGCTGTGGCCCAGGCTGGAGTGCAGTGGTGTGTCTCGCCTCACTGCAACCTCCACCTCCTGGGTTCAAGAGATTCTCCTGCCTCACTCAGCCTCCCGAGTAGCTGGGATTATAGGCACGTGCCACCATGCCCAGCTAATTTTTGGAATTTTTTGTAGAGATGGGGTTTCACCATGTTGGCCAGGTGGGTCTCAAACTCCTGACCTCAGGTGATCCACCTGCCTTAGCCTCTGAAAGAGCTGGGATTACAGATGTAAGCCACTCTGCCCGGCCACATTCACGTGTTTTTCTAGAACTGTTAGGTAGGGATTGGAGCTTTTCCAAAGCAGCCATGTCTGAGGTTTACTTGTCATCGGAACAGAGCATGACAAGCCATGCACTTTGCAAAAATCAGTGGTAGAGTTTTTTTTAGGCCCAGACGTGCCCATGCCAGAAAAACATTAAAACTAACCAGCACAGGCAGGGATACACCTTCCCAAACAAGGACACTCTGTATACAAAGTGCAAATATTTGTCCAGAAATGGTAAGAAATGCTTCCAAGAACTGCAGAAAAATCTGGTTAATTTAGCAATATAGGTAAATGTGGTTTGGGGTAATTTAACTCTTTAAAATTTTTGTTTAAGTACAATGTTGTTGGTTTGATGTAAAGAAGTAAAAAGGAAATAAAAAATGACCTACTATCTGTCCTGTCCACATCAGCATTCTAAAATACAGTGTGTTACAAAGTGTGAGAGTTACAGATAGGGATGTAATAAAATCCTTCCCTCCATTCTCCGCAGCTCCCCTCAGAAGCTTGGTATTTTTTACTTCATAAAATATTTTCTCTCTGTCTTTTGCTCTTTTTCTGTTTTTATTGTACTTTAGGTTCTGGGGTATGTGTGCAGATCACACAGAACTGTTGCATAGGTACATACATGGCAAAGTGGTTTGCTGCCTTCATTCCCCCCATCACCTATATCTGGTACTCCTCCCTGCACTGTCCCTCCCCCAGCCCCCGCCAACTGACCACAGTGCATGATGCTCCCCTCCCTGTGTCCACATGTTCTAATTGTTCAACATCCACCTACGAGTGAGAACATTTGGTGTTTGGTTTTCTGTTCTTGTGTCAGTTTGCTGAGAATGATGGTTTCCAGATTCATCCACGTCCTTATGAAGGACATGAACTTGTCATTTTTTATGGCTGCGTAGTATTCCATGGTGTATATGTGCCACATTTTCTTTATTCAGTCTATTGTTGATTGACATTTGGGTTGGTTCTAGGTCTTTGCTATTGTAAACAGTGCCACAATGAACATATGTGTGCATGTGTCTTTATAATAGAATATTTTACAATCCTTTGGGTATATACCCAGTAAGGAGATTGCTGGGTCAAATGGAATTTCTATTTCTAGGTCCTTGAGGAATTGCCACACTGTCTTCCACAATGATCACACTAATTTGCACTCCCACCAGCAGTGTAAAAGTGCTCCTATTTCTCCACATCCTCTCCAGCATCCGTTGTCTCCTGATTTTCTAATGATTGCCATTCTAACTGGTGTGAAATGGTATCTCAGTGTGGTTTTGATTTGCATTTCTCTAATGACCAGTGATGATGAGCATTTTTTCATGTTTGTTGGCCTCATGTATGTCTTCTTTTGTAAAGTGTCTGTTCATATCTTTCACCCACTTTTGAATGGGTTGTTTTTTCTTGTAAATCTGTTTTAGTTCTTTGCAGATTCTGGATATCAGCCCTTTGTCAGATGTGTAGATTGCAAAAACTTTTCCCATTAGAGTTGCCAGTTCACTCTAATAATGATTGTTTCCTTTGCTGTACAGAAGCTCTGGAGTTTAATTAGATCCCATTTGTCTATTTTGGCTTTTGTTGCCATTCTTTTTGGTGTTTTAGCCATGAAGTTCTTGCCTATGCCTATGTCCTGAATGGTTTTGCCTAGGTTTTCTTCCAGGGTTTTTATGGTGTTAGGTCTTATGTTTAGATCTTTAATCCATCTGGAGTTCGTTTTAGCGTAAGGTGTCAGGAAGGGGTCTGGCTTCTGCTTTCTGCACACTGCTAGCCAGTTTTCCCAACACCATTCATTAAACAGGGTTTTCTTTTAGACAGCGTCTCCCTCTGTTGCCCTGTCTGGAGTGCAGTGGCATGACCACACCTCACTGCAGCTTCAAACTCCTGGGCTCAAACAGTTCTCTGATATCAGCCCCCTAAGTATCTGGAACTACAGGCATGTGCTCAGCCTATATCTTTCTCCCTCTTTCTTCTCTTCTCTTCTCCTTTCTTTTGTTCTTCTCTATTCTTTCTTCTCTCTTTTTCTCTCTTTTCTTTTGTTCTCTTCTTTTTCCTTTCTTTCTTCTGTTCTTTCTCTCTCCCCTTTTTCTTTTCTCTTCCTTCTTTCTCTCTCTCTCCCTCTATTCTTCCTCCCTCCCTCCTTCTTTCCTTTTTTTTTTTTTTTTTGTGACAGAGTTTCATTCTGTCACCCAGGCCAGAGTGCAGTGGCATGAACATGGTTGACTACAGCCTCAACCTCCCTGGGCTCAAGCGATCCTCCCACCTCAGCCTCCTGAGTAGCTGGGATTACAGATGCACACCACCAAACCCAGCTAAGTTTTGTATTTTTAGTAGAGACGGTGTTTCGCCACGTTGACCAGGCTGGTCTTGAACTCCTGATCTCAAGTGGTCTGCCCACCTTGGCCTCCCAAAGTGCTGGGATTATAGGCATGAGCCAACTGCACCCAGCATAAAATATGCTTACTTTTCAAGCAAAACTTTAAAAAGTATGTCCTGGAAATCAGCCTCAGAGATCCATTTCATTCTACCACTGCATGGGGTTTCTTTCCATGGTGTCCCCAAAGTCATTTACCCAGATTATTTCTCTTCTCCCTTTTACAAAAATGCTCTAGTGAGCATCCTTGCTGTATCTCAGCACACTCAGTCAAGTATATTTTAAGTCTTGGTCGCTAGAACTACGTCACCCTCAGAAGGAAGGGGGTACCAATTTTCATGCCTGCTGAGAAAACCAAGCTCTTTGTGACTCGAGGAAATTATCTTGAGTTCGTCCTTGTGGTAAATGTATCTCCAGGTTTATTGTTTGTCTTGACTTTGTGGATTTTTTTTCTTTCTGAGGATTTAAATGTTTATATAGTCAGGTTGATTAATCTTTTTCTTAGTGACTTCTGGGCTTGGCTGGGCACAGTGGCTCATGCCTGTAATCCCAGTGTCTTAGGAGGCTGAGGTGGGCAGATCGCTTGAGCCCAGAAGTTTGAGATCAGCCTGGGCAACACCGCAAGACCCAGTCTCTATAAAAGGTACAAAACATTAGCCATGCGTGGTGGTGCATGGCTGTAGTCCCAGCTATTTGGAAGGCTGACATAGGAGAATCACTTGAGTCCAGGACTTTGAGACCAGCCTGGACAACATGGGGAGACCCCCATCTCTACACAAGATCAAAAAGGTAACCCAGTGTGGTGGTGTGTACTTGTACTCCCAGCTACTAGGGAGGCTGAGGCAGGAGGATCACTTGAGCCCAGGAGGTCAAGGCTGCAGTGAGCCATGATCATGCCACTGCACTCCAGTCTGGGCAACAGAGCAAGACCCTGTCTCCAAAAGAAAAAAATTCTTCTGCTTCCAAAATTATAAGTAAACTCATTCCTCTTTTTACCTAAACATTTCTTGATCTCATTTTTCACATTTATATCTTTGATTCATCTGGAAGGTATCTGAGGTTTCAAAGAAGGAGCTAGGGAAACCAATTTTAGTCCTTTTGTTTTTCTCTAAATGGCTAGACAGTTTTCAAAGCTAAGTTTAGAAAATCTCTTTTCTATCCTGCTGATTTAGAATAAATAGCACCATGGCTGGTCATAGTCTAAGTTCTCAGATGTATGAAGCTCTGTTTCTGGATTCACGATTCTGTCCCACTGTGTGGTTGGTCTAGTGCCTCAACACAAATAAACTATAGTGTCATTGCACCCCCACAATCCATTCCTTCATCTCTCAGTGGGGCTAATCCGCCAACATGAATTATTTTTCTGGAATATTCTGGTCATTATCAGAATCATTGGAGGTTAGCAGATTTTTTTATTTTTATTTTTTGAGACGGAGTCTCCCTCTGTCCCCCAGAGTGGAGTGCAATGGCGTGATTTTGGCCCACTGCAACCTCTGCCTCACAGTTCAAACGATTCTCCTGCCTCAGCCTCCTGAGTAACTGGGATTAGGCACACACCACCATGCCCAACTAATTTTTGTATTTTTAGTAGAGACGAGGTTTTACCATATTAGTCAGGCTGGTCTCGAACTCCTGACTTCAGGTGATTTGCCCGCCTCAGCCTCCCAAAGTTCTGGGATTACAGGCATGAGCCACTGTGCCTGGCCGATTTTTATTTTTTATTTTGTTTGTTTCAAAACAGGGTCTCATTCTATCACCTACGCCGGAGTGCAGTGGCAGGATCATAGCTGACTGTAAGCTTGAACTCCTGGCCTCAAGCGACCCTTCCATCTTAGACTCCCTAGTAGCTGGGATTTCAGGTGCATGCCACTGTGATTTTAAATGCAGTAACTTGCTTTATGTCAGGACATGGTTTGGTGAAACTAACCCAGATGTTTGTAAGTCAAGGGTGAAAAACTGGCCGGGTGCGGTGGCTCACGCCTGTAATCCCAGCACTTTGGTAGGCCAAGGCAGGCAGATCACGAGGTCAAGAGATCGAGTCCACATCCTGGCCAACATGGTGAAACCCCTTCTCTACTAAAATACAAAAATTAGCCAGGCATGGTGGCATGCACCTGTAATCCCAGCCACTCGTGAGGCTGAGGCAGAAGAACTGCTCGAACCAGGGAGGCGGAGGTTGCAGTGAGCCGAGATTGCGCCACTGCACTCCAGCCTGGCAACAGAGTGAGATTCAGTCTCAAATAAATAAATAAATAAGGAAGGGAGGAAGGGAGGGAGGAAAACTTGGATCACCTGCCATCATTAACATCTCCTAAGAGCTGAGCACCTTCCCCTCATAAATGTCAGGGCCACGGGATGCAACAGGAAAACCTACTCCAACGGCTTGTTGAGTCCTCCCGCTGGACCACGCAGCCCCTACAAATCAGTCCCAGACCTTGAGCTCAGAGTAATATCTAGATTCACATTAGAGACGTGAATCAAGGGATCCATTTTATGAGAACAAACGTGTGGGGCCTGAATTTTAAATGCGGAACCATGTTAGGCTGCAAACAGTCTTAAACCACAGCACGTTGATCAGAAGTGTAAATGAGACACAGAGAGGGCAGGGGCAAGTTAATTATAAGATCTATAATCATATAATCACACAAAATCCGTTAAACTGGGCCCATCAGTGACTATGGCTTTGCTGTACAGCATTGCTATAGCTTTGGCTATTCAGTGCACAGGATTGTAAAGAAAAATTAAGTAGTTGCCCCATAACTTTTTATTTATTATGATTTTATTTATTTTAGAGGCAGAGTTTTGCTCTTGTTATGGCTGGGGTGCAATGGCACAATCTCGACTCACTGCAACCTTTGCCTCCGGGGTTCAAACGATTCTCCTGCCTCGGTCTCCTGAGTAGCTAGGATTACAGGCAAATGGCATGACACCCAGCTAATTTATGTATTTTTAGTAGAGATGGGGTTTCACCATGTTGGCCAGGCTGGTCTCGAACTCCTGACCTGAGGTGATCTGCCCATCTTGGCCTCCCAAAGTGCTGGGATTATAGACATAAGCCACCATGTCGGCCATTTTATTATTATTTTTTAATAGAGATGGGTGTCTCACCATGTTGACCTGTCTGGTCCTGAACTTCTGAGCTCAAATGATCCTCCCACCTCAGCCTCCATAAGTGCTGGGATTATAGGCAGGAACCATTGCACCCATTCCAGTTACTTTTTAAAAATAGTTTCCATTTAAGTATAATTTACATGCAGTGAAATGCACACATTTAAAGTATACGTACAATTTGATTTTTAAAACTCATTTTGACACCTGTTCAACCATCATCTCAGACACAGAACCTTCCACCATTCTAAAAAGTTCCTTCTCAAAGCCCCTATCCTTACTGAGACAAACACTGCTCTCATTTTTGCCATCATAGTTTTTCCTACTCTAGAACTTCTTAAAAATAAAATCACACAGTAGGTGGGCATCTTTCACACCTGGCTTCTTCCCCTTAGCATAAAGCCTTTGAGATCCATCAATGTATTTTTTTGGAGCTTAATTTGTGGCATATATTCCCAATCCCAATGATCAATAATGTTTGTATATCATTTATATTAGTACACAGATTCGGTGGTGGCTATTTCATGTGGTCTCTGAATTGTGCCTTTACATAGTGTTGGCTCTGTCCTGTTTGGCTTGGTCAACTTACATAGATAAAACAAGAGGTGTTAATTGCACACAGAGGCCTCCTTGTTGTATGGTTAGTAAATCTAGAATTATGTGGTGGTGAGCACTGCTAAAACCAGAGAAGTAGCTTCTGTCTGGAGATTATGTAAAGGAGCCAGAGTTGTATATTTAGACTGGACTCTATTAGGCTGGAACGCTTTCTTTTACTGCCTACTTTTTTTTTTGAGATGGAGTCTCACTCTGTCACCCAGGCTGGATAGAGTACAATGGTGCAATCTCAGATCACTGCGACTTCCACCTCCAGGGTTAAAATGATTCTCCCACCTCAGCCTCCCCAGTAGCTGGGATTACAGCCACCCACCATCATGCCTGGCTAATTTTTGTATTTTTAGTAGAGACAGAGTTTCACCATGTTGGCCAGGCTGCTCTCAAACTCCTGACCTCAAGTGACTCACCTGCCTCAGCCTCCCAAAGTGCTGGGATTACAGGTGTGAGCCACTGTGCCTGGCCAGGGTAGGTCTAACTTTTTAATGAATTTCCAAACAGTTCTCCAAAGTGGTTGTACTATTTCTGACTAGTTTAAAATAAATAAATATACATATTTATTGTGTGTGGTTGAAATATTCAAAGACACAAGATGAAAAGTGGACTGCTGGGTGTGATGGTACATGCTTCGTAATCTCTCAGCGCTTTGGGAGGCCAAGGCAGCAGATAGCTTGAGGCCAGGATAAGCCTGAGCAACATAGGGAGCTGTCTCTATTAAAAAAAAAAAAAAATTAGCTGGCCAAGGTGGCATGTAGTTGTGGTCACAGCTACTCAGAAGGCTGAGGCAGGAAGATTGTTTAAACCCACGAGGTGGTGGCTGCAGTGAGCCGTGATCATGCCACTGCACTCAAGCTTGGGCAACAGAGCGAGATCCTGTCTTTTAAAAATTAAAATTAAGTAATGTAGAAGCTGGCCAGGCATGGTGGCTCATGCCTGTAATCCCAGCATTTTGGGAGGCCAAGGTGGATGAATCACCTGAGATCAGGAGTTCAAGACCAGCCTAGCCAACATGGTGGACCCCCATCTCTACTAAAAATTCAAAAAAAGTAGCTGGATGTGGTGGTGGGCACCGGTAGTCCCAGCTACTTGGGAGGCTGAGGAAGGAGAGTCACTCAAACCCAGGAAGTGGAGGGGACAATGAGCCGAGGTGGTGCCACTGCACTCTAGCCTGGGCAATGAAGTGACACTCCATCTTGGGAAAAAAAAGTAGAAGTTGGCTGGGTGCGGTGGCTCACACCTGTCATCCCAGCACTTTGGGAGGCCAAGACAGGAGGATCTCCTGAGGTCAGGAGTCCCAGACCCGCCTGGCCAACACGGTGAAACCCGTCTCTATTAAAAATATAAAAACTAGCCAGGTGTGGTGGTGCATGTCTGTAATCCCACCTACTCAGAAGGCTGAGGCAGGAGGATGGCTTGAGCCCGGGAGGCGGAGGTTGCAGTGAGCTGAAATCGTGCCGCTGCACTCCAGCCTGGACACGGTCTCAGGGAAAAAAAAAAAAAAAGTAGAAGTTACAGGAGAAACACTGAATCTCACCCTGGACACCGGGATGATGCATCATGTTGCCAAGCTGAGACCTGCCACGTATTCTCTTCCTATCACGTGGCCATCAGGCCTGAGCCAGAGCCAGGACCCAAGGGGGTTGCAAGAGTCATACCTGAGGTTTTGGGACAGATGTGCTATTTAGAACCAGGACACCTGGGAGCAAATTTTAAAGGCCTGGACATGCCCTGCCTGTGATGAGCTTTAGCAAGGACCAGCACAGCTGTCAGTCCTCTTAACTGCTCATCCCATTACAAAAAGTGCAAATCTAAAAACAGAGGAACAGAAAAAATTACTGCATCGTCGTTAATCTGAACACAGTGGTTACTGTTGCTTGAGTAATGCATTTGGGTGCTTTTAAAAGTCTGCAGTCAGCCTGGGCAACATGGCAAAACCCTGTTTCTACCAAAAAACACAGAAATTAGTTGGGCATGGTGCTTTGCACTTATAGTCCCAGCTGCTTGCAGAGGGGCTGATATGAGAGGATCGTTTGAACCTGAAAAGTCAAGGCTGTCGTGAGCCAAGATTGCGCCACTGCACGTCAGCCTGGGTGACAGAGCGAGACCCGGTCCCAACAAACAAAAAAGTTGCAGTGTTTTATTTTTTAACCTGGGAAAATATTAAAAAGTAAATTAAAAAATATATAGGGCTGGGTGCAGCGGTTCATGCCTATAATCCTAGCACTTTGGGAGGCCGAAGCAGGTGGATCACGAGGTCAGGAGTTTGATACCAGCCTGGCCAACATGTTGAAACTCCATCTCTACTAAAAGTACAAAAATTAGCCGGGCATGGTGGTGTGTCCTAGCTACTCAGGAAGATTGTGTGAGCCCAGGAGTTCGAGGCTGCAGTGAGCTGTGACCACACAACGGCACTCAAGCCTATATGATACAGCAAGAGACTGACTCCTAAAAAAATTTTTAAATAATTGAATATACAACTACGACACACATGAATCTCAAAAACACTACACTGGCAAGTCACGGTGGCTCACACCTGTAATCATAGCACTTTGGGAGGCCTAGGCAGGTGGATCACATGAGGCCAGGAGTCGAAGTGCAGCGTGGGCAACGTCATGAAAGATACAAAAATTAGCCGGGCATGGTGGTGCACGCTTGTAGTCCCAGCTACTTGGGAGGCTGAGGCAGGAGAAATGCTTGAACCTGAGAGGTGGAGGTTGCAGTGAGCCAAGATTGTGCCATTGTACTCCAGTCTGGGCAACAGAGGGGGACTCCATCTACAAAAAAAAAAAAAAAAAAGGCTGGGCATGGTGGTTCATGCCTATAATCTCAGCACTTGGGAGGCCAAGGTGGGCAGATCACCTGAGGTCAGGAGTTTGAGACCAGCCTGGCCAACATGGCAAAACCTGTCTCTACTAAAAATACAAAATTAGCTGGGCATGGTAGCAGGCACCTATAATCCCAGCTACTCAGAAGGCTGAGGCAGGAGAATTGCACTACACTCCAGCTTGGGTGGGCAGGTGTGATGGCGCATGCCTGTGGTCCCAGCTACTTGGGAGGCTGAGACTGAGCAAAAGAGCAAAACTCCCTAAAAAAAAAAAAAAACAAAAAAAACACTATGCTAAGGAAAAGAACCCAGACACCAAAAAAAACCTATATGCTGTATGACTCCACTTATACTCAGGCCCAAGCAGGGAGATCATAAAGTCAGGAGTTCAAGACCAGCCTGACGAACATGGTGAAACCCCCATCTCTACTCAACATACAAAAATTAGCTGGGCATGGGACATGTGGGACAGACACACTAAACTTTGGATGGAAAAATCATTACAGTGCTTGCCTCTGAGAGCTGGGGGCGGAGACTGACTGCGAAGGGGCACAGGGAGGCTTTCTGATGACGTTGTTCTGTATCTTGTCTCAGGGGTGGGTTACACAGGTGCCTGCCTGTGTCCAAACTCAGACCGTTCACTTAAGGTCTGTTCATTTCACTTTATATAAATGTTTTGTTTTACCTAAAAAATGAAAACATTAAAAAAAAGGGAATTCAAGTAAATCAACACAACCCACGTCCTTCTCCTTGGCAGCTCTGCTAACCAGATCCCCAAATGGGAGGCTTTTTCTTGGGCCTCCAGGGCCTCCCTGGTCCAGCCACTGTCACTTCCTCACTAGGCTCCCAACTGACCCCCTGCAGTCTGTTTCCTACGTAAGATCCTGACGCTGAGCTCAGCATCCTCCCATGGCTCCCATCTCTCAGATTTAAGAGGGAATCCATCCTGGCCTCTAATCCCAGTACTTTGGGAGGTCAAGGGCCTTGCACACCAGCCTTCAAAGCCCCCGGACTCTGCTCCTCACCTCCTCCTTTTTTTTTTTTGAAATAGAGTCTCACTCTGTCGCCCAGGCTGGAGTGCAGTGGCGTGATCTCAGCTCACTGCAGTCTCAACCTCCTGGGTTCAAGTGATTCTCCTGCCTCAGCCTCCCAAGTAGCTGGGACCACAGGCGTGCACCATCGCACCTGGCTAATTTTGTGTATTTTTAGTAGATATGGGGTTTCACCATGTTGGCCAGGCTGGTTTCAAACTCCTGACCTCAGGTGATCTGCCCACCTCGGCCTCCCAAAGTGCTGGATTACAGGTGTGAGCCACCATGCCCAGCCTCATTCACTTTCTCAAACAGATCAGAGGCTCCCTGTACGATGATTATTCCTCTCTGCCTGGGAGGCCATCCCTGGCCACCTGCTTGTCTCACCCCTCACCCCCTTCACGTCTGTTCAGACTTCAAGTCCGCAGAGGCTCCCCCAACCACGCAGGTGATGACCAGCTGCTCCCGCACACGCACCTTGCCTGCCTCTCTTCCTCTTTCTCACGGTGGAGCTCAGCCCCACTCCACCTGCATCTACATAAGGGCTGTCCTCACCAGAACGTCAGGCTCCAGGAGGCCAGAACTCTGTGTCTTGCTCCTGGCTGTTGTACAGCAGATTCTCAATGAACCTTGCTTGAATGACAGCACCGGTTGCGGCCCCCCACACGCAAGGCCCAGGTCTTCCTAGAGACGGGTTGCTTGGGAATGACAGCATTGGCGACCAGGACACTTTACCCTCGAGCCCTGCTGGTGGCATCCACAGCTCTCCATCTCCCTGCAAACACTCCGGGCTAGCCTCACCCCAGACACACCCCTGAACAGAACACTTCCTCCTGGGGCGATGAGGTTTCCTTGAAAACAGCTTTCATGTGCCCCCACCTTGGATTCCCCCCCACTTTTTGGCCATGTAGGCCTTCCAGACTTTACTGATGGCCTGGGTGTAAGCAGTTCGAGTGTGTGTGACTATTACTGTGGGAGGTACTTAAACATCTTGTCCAAATGGGGCTTTTTGGACAAGATGTTTACTGTGGGGGTGTGGGGGGATCCAATAAATAGACCTTCATCCAGATGCTTATGTGAGCACCCAGCAGTTCCCAATGAACCAATGAACTCCCTGTCCTCAAATCCCAGCCTTTTTTTTTTTTTTTTTGAAACAGAGTCTCACTCTGTCACCCAGGGCTGGAGTACAGTGGCGTGATCTCAGCTCACTACAACCTCCGCCTCCCGGGTTCCAGCAATTCTCCTGCCTCAGCCTACGGAGTAGCTGGGATTACAGGCACCCGCCATCACGCCCAGTTAATTTTTTGTATTCTTAGTAGAGCTGAGGTTTCACCATGTTGGCCAGGAGGGTCTCGATCTCCTTACCTCATGATCTGCCCACCTCGGCCTCCCAAAGCGCTGGGATTACAGGCGTGAGCCGCTGTGCCCGCTCATCCCTTTTGGTTTCTTTCCCATCCTTCCTCACAATCTCCATTCACTTTCACAAAACCCCAACCCAGACCCCTAAGGACACTTCCCTTCCCCCAAGTCTGAATTATTCCACCTGAAGCTCTCCAACCTGTATTATCAGTAGACTCCTCAGGAGAAACTGTTTAAGATGCAGATTCCCAGGTACAACCCCCAAGAGATCCTGAATCAGCAGGTAGGGCCACAAAATGCTACCTTGAACAGATTCCAAGTGATTGATGTAGTGGACACCCTGGTTCAGGAGTTCCTGGGGAGGGGCAGAAGAAAACTAAATTTTTAGCTAAAAGACCTCAGCTTCTGGCTGGGCACAGTGGCTCACACCTATAATCCCAACACTTTGGGAGGCCGAGGCAGGGAGATCACTTGAGCCCAGGAGGTAGAGGTTGCAGTAGCTAAGATCATGCCACTGCACTCCCGCCTGGGCAACAGAGCAAAACTCCATCCCCTCCCCCACCGCCCCCCCCCCCCCAAAAAAAAGACCCTGGCTTCTGTGTGAGGGAAAAGGGAGGGAAAGGTTTTCATCTTCCAGCTACTTATAAAAATAAATTGGGCCAGGCGCAGTGACTCACACCTGTAATCCCAGCATTTTGGGAGGCTGAGCCAGGTGGATCAGGAGGTCAGGAGTTCAAGACCAGCCTAACATGGTGAAAACCCATCTCTACTAAATATACAAAAAGTAGCCAGGCATCATGGCAGACTGGCCTGGTCCCAGCTACTCTGGAGGCTGAAGCAGGAGAACCGATGGAACCCGGGAGGCAGAGGTTGCAGTGAGCTGAGTTGTGCCACTGCACTCCAGGCTGGGTGACAGAGTGAGATTCTGTCTAAAAAAATAATAAAAGTAAACAAACAAACAGACATACCGGCACCCTAAAGTGCTTCGCACCACCAGATACCTGCTCTGGAAACCCTAAGCTCTGTGACACATCCTTCCACATCGGTGCAAAGTCTTTCACAAAGAGGACAAACGGCTGCTTCTCTCATGGATAATTAACAATTCTTGAAGCTTGAATCCATATCTGATAACCAGTTGCGTCTGGCTGGGGGTATTGTTTGAAGGGGGAACCTTTCCTCAAACTTAATAGTCCATGCTATCCCCACCTACAAAAGAGACTGCACAGGACACTTGATTTGCTAAACTTTATTTTATACACACACATTTACATTTACTAGTCACCGTGTCGACTTGTTAAGACGATGAAGCCCTAATGAACCCGTTTTGAAATCAGAAGCTGGACGGTTGCAGGCTTTGGTCATTTCAAGAATCCAGTTCACCCCGGGCTTTGTTTTGCACACACCCCAGGAGAAGCTTGGTGCACACAGCTGCGTAGCTGTCAATGGAAACCACTCTCTTTTTCTCTTGTATTTTTCGGTTACACTCACTCAGGATTTTGAAATGAATCATCACAAGAAATGTGTTTTAAAGCTGAATCACTGGGAACATATAACAACTGTTCACATCACCACAAAACTGAAGTCAGAAAAAGAGCCCCTGAAAATGTGCAAGGGCTGATACTCTACGACAGAATATTATTACCGTTCACCACGTTAATACCTTTACTTGCTACCATACAACTAAAGTCACGGCAGAACGAGAGCGTGTAAATTACAAAAGGAAACTTGCTTTCAGCGCGCCAGATAATAGGACATGCACAGGACTGAATTCCTCCCCTTCTAACCTCTCTCATCAGTCACATTTACAAGAAGCTCAATTTTAAGCAAAGAGATGCCAGAAGCAGCTAACTGGAGACGTGTACAAAAACAGGGTAGCCTACAGACACAAGATAAATAGTCTCATAGTCTTCAATGGAACTCGTTTGGTTTCCAACGTATCTGAGTAGTCACTTTTCACAGTTTTTTTAAACACATAAAAAACATTCCAATTACATCTTTGTGGATGTCTTGGAAACCACTGTCTCAGGGACCCTGCCCTCTCCTATACACACACGCGCACACACACACACACAATGGCACATGGTGTTCTGGTCTAATATAGTGTGTCTAAATGCACAGGGCAGACATTAACAGCTGAGTTTTAAAAGATTTTTTTCCCCTTTTACTACAATGAGAGTAGTGACCTTCTGCTGCAAAGATCATGACAGTTTAGTTCAAAGATGGTGACAGTTTGTTGGATAGACGAAATTAGAACTGGGGACCTAGGATTGCCTGAGTCCTTCCCTACAATCACCCCCTTCCCCACAGGATTCCTGAGCGGGCTCATCCCAAATGGGAATCAAAGTGCCATTTTTACTAACAGACGCTAAAACTCAAGGACTTTGAGATCTCAGCAGACATTTCTTTTTCCCTAAAACTCATTCCGGGGACCTCCTGGCTAGGTAACTGGAGGTTGGAGGCTGAAGGAGCAACGAAGCCAGGTTTGCAGTGAAGGTCCTGGCTTAACTTACCCCACTGGTTACAGAAGAGAAAGGCTGGAAGGGACAATACGGCGAGGCCACCCAGCTCTTCCAAACGCCAGGGCAGGCAGAGGTCGCTGACCAACCCGAGGAGGGAGCGAGGCGTAGGAGAGAAAGGCTGAATGTGGATGAGTGTAACAGCGACCTGCTCATGCATAAAGGGGAATGAATGTTCTGGAATTTTCCCAATCCTTTTACTAACTCTCCTGCCTCCGAAGGTGAGTGGAGGGGGCAGTGAAACAGCAGGCCTGGTAGAGAAAAGGGCACAGAGATCCACCTCCCTTCCCCAACTCCCTCCCACCTGAGACCTCACCTATCGTTTACCTCAGAGCCGGATTGCTATCAACAGGGTCCCTAAGACAGTCCAAAGTCTTATTTCATTCAGTGACAAGAGGAAATTTTGCTGACTTGGCTTCTTCCTTGTTCTTTCAACTCCTCAGGTATGGGTGGTCCCCCAATTTATTTCTGGATTCTGTGAATAAATGAGAACAGCTCAAGAAGGGAACAGAAAGAGGTGTCATTAGGAAATGTGTTAATTCCAAGAAATTTCTCGGTCCCTGAACATTTCTATTCCCCAGCCAGGCCTCTGGAAAACGTCACCCTTAAAGCCACATAGCCGGCAAACACCATAACTTCAAAACATTAATTTTTTTTGTTTAATTTTTGTGTTTTTAGTAGAGACAGGGTTTCACCATGTTGGCCAGGCTGGTCTCGAACTCCTGACCTCAGTGATCTGCCCGCCTCAGCCTTCCAAATCATTAAATCTTTTTTCTTTTTTTTTTTTTTTGGAGACAGAGTCTCACTCTGTCACCTGGGCTGGAGGGAAGGGGCATGATCTAGGCTCACTGCAATCTCTGCCTCCAGAGTTCGAGATTCTCCTGCCTCAGCCTCCCAGGTAGCTGGGATTACAGGCATGTGCCACCACAACCAGCTTATTTTTTGTATTTTTAGTTAGAGATGGGGTTTCACCACGTTGGCAAGGCTGGTCTTGAACTCCTGACCTCAAGTGATCTGACCACCTCGGCCTCCCAAAGTGCTGGGATTATAGGCGTGAGTAACCACGCCTGGCCCCAAACCATTAAATTCTCATCAAGGAAGATGAGTCAGATGGAGTTGACAAATGACCACAGCAACACTCATTGATAAACAATCGGTAGGTGGGTTTGCTCTGCTGCCTCCTGCCCACCAGATGTCCCCAGCGCCTGGGGGGGGTTCGGGGCTCTTACCCTCCTCATCACCCGCTTGACCCACCACCTCCTCAGGCTCCTCTGCCCCCGCCTGCCACTCCTGCTCCTCCTGCCTCACCCACTTGCTGGCACGAGCCCAGTCACTTCTGTTGTCATTCTCACCATTGGTGGCACGCCGAGGAGAGCCTTCTGGCTTGGCCTTTGAACCCTTAGAGGTTGAGGCTGCCGGCTCGGCAGGCTGCTGGCCTCGAGGCGCCTTCTGAACTGACGCCTCTTTTCTTGAGCCTGGCCCTTTCTTTGGCATCACCGGCTTCTTCCTGGCATCTTCTGAGTCAACCAGGACGTAAGAGACAGGGCCCAAGCTCACCTTCTTTTTCTTCCTCATGGGGGCGGGGTTCTTGGTGGAAACCCAGGCCATGGCCTTTTTCTTTGGTGGACTCTGGTGGCCACCATCTTGGTCTGACTCAGTGGCACCTTCTGGACTCTCAGCTTCTGCCTGGACATCCTGAGATGGGTCTCTGGGACCCTTCCAGGCACATTTCGCCCCAGGCTTCTTCAAAGCGAACTCCTCCTGCTTCATACAGGGCTTCTTGCTGCCCTTGATCGACTCTGAGACCGCCATGCTTTCAGAATCACCCGCCTCAGGATCCTCCAAGTCAGCCGTGCTGCTGGAATCGTTGCCTTTGGGTTTTTTCCAGGGCACAGCTTCCTGCTTGGGGTTCTTCTTCTGCTTCTTTCTCCTAGAGCGAGTCTTGGCTCCAGCCTTGCGAACCAACGGTTTGGGAGGGTCGTGCTGGTCTTCCGCGGCATTCCAGTTGTTGGGGTTCTCCGTCTTTAAGGTAGAACCCACCTCTGCTGCAAGCCCCGGTTCCTTCTTGATCTTCCTCCCTCCTGTGAAACCCCAGGCTGCCATCTCCTCGAACTCAGAGGCCTCCTGGGCCCTGGCTTCCTCCCGGCCTCGGATCTCGGCATCCATGTAGAAAATGATCTGCACCACTGCTCCCAGGAGTACCCCCAAAGCTTCTGCCCAGTTCTCTGGGGGCTGATGCTGGTTCTGGGACAGTGTGGGGTGGTTGAGCTGGAGCAGGCGGACCACATCCTCCCAGGTGCGCCCCTCGGCATCCAGGAATTCATTCAGATTTTTTAAAAATTCAGCATCCTGGGTGGGGTCTCTACACACCACTCTCCAGACGCCACCCCTTCCTGGGAATTCACGGGGGATGGTGCTCAGATTCACACCTTCACCAACCTCAATGAGGGCAGCTTTAACATTCTCTTCCCTCATAAAAATCTTGTTGAGCACGCGGTACGGGCCCAGCGGGGAGAGGACCGCATTCAAGGTCTCCTCAATTTCTGCTTGGCCACAGTCCTCTGGGATGCCTGTGACCAATAAGGACCTGTGGATATCCACTTCCATTCCCCTGCACCAATCCTCCAGAAGGTTCATCGCCACGGTCTTGGACATTTAGCTGCTCTGACCCTACTACGCGTAGTAAAAAGTCTATCAGGTGGACGTGGGGTGCAGCGGTCCCCAAACCGTAATCCTGCAAGGTGACAAGGGAATGAGGTCAGGCTCCCGGGAAGACGGCCAAGCTCGCAGATCCTAGCTGCCCGCTCCGCGGCCGGCCTGCAGGAGGCCTCGCGCTTTCCCAACACCCTCCTCCCCAACCCCGGGCCCCGGGTGCTCACACGTGTCCCGGAATCTGCCGCAAAAGGTCCTCCGTCCCTGCGCGGCCGGGATTTACTTGGCAGCCCAGCCTCCGACCGCCCAGCCAGGCCAAGGAGAGGCCGCTGGGATGCAGCCGTTCCCCAGTCGCTGGCTCCGTCTACCGCGACGCAGCTGCTCGAGACAGAAAGAACCAGAAAGACGCCGTCCGCCCCCGCTCCGGACCGGGAGGGTCACGCGGCTTCCAGCCTCGATCCCGGCAGCTGCGCGAAGCCGAGGTTGGCGTCGCAGCGCGCGCCTGCGCACTGGCTCCGGTACTGCCGCTCGGGGGTCTTCGGGCTGTGCAGCTCCCGAGGTCTCCATGGCAACCGGCCGTGGGTTGCTAGGACCGAGCCCGCCTACGCGGCGCCGGCGCTGCAATTGGACCTAGAGAGCCGGTGTAAGAGCGGCTGTTCAGGTCGCCGAGCAAGGGTTTGGATACGCTCGGATGGTGCCTCCGTGGAGGCCAAACCTTTCCACCCGAGTGGGCCTCGGGAACGGGGGTCAAGTCGGGGAGAAGCGCCAACATCAATGACCGCATCCACTAACTTTATCATCCTGTGCCCCACCTGTTAGATTCCTTGGGAGACACTAGAAATCAAGGAAGGAAGAAAAAGAGGCTTTAATCTTGGGTTTCTCTAATGAAAGCCACGGCTCCTGTTGGCCTTGTAAACCTTTACTGCAAGCTCCTGGGTTCTTCCAGGAATTTCCAGAAACTTCTAACTTTCCTACCCGACCCCTTCTAGCATGAGGATAATGCCTTGCCTTTCCTTGTTTCCTCAACGTGATGCAGGGTGAGTTCTTGGTGTCCTCCAGGAAGCGGGGAGCAATGTTACAGCTCAGTGACTGCCCCCACAGAGAAGTGTTAATCCAAACTACAACCATTTTGTTAGCCAGCCCCACTCCCCGCCCACCCGACTATTTTGCAGATCTTGGTCCAAGTGAAATATTCCATGGGGGTTCAGGCTGTGAGAAACATCCTGCCTACCCACCTGACCACAAGGCAGACAAAGGCCCAACTAAAGAAACGTTATTAGACTGCTGCAATGGCTCACGCCTGTAATCCCAGCACTTTGGCAGGCACAGGCGGGCAGATTTCCTGAGGTCAGGAGTTCAAAACCAGCTTGGCCAACATGGTGCAACCCTGTCTTTACCAAAAATACAAAAATTAGCTGGACGTGGTGTCGGGCACCTGCAATCCCAGCTACTCGGGAGGCTGAGGCAGGAGAACTGCTTGAATCCAGGAAGCAGAGGTTGCAGTGAGCTGAGATCCCAGCACTGCACTCCAGTCTGGGAGACAAGAGTGAAACTCCTTTTCAAAAAAAAAAAAAGAAATATAAAAAATAAATAAAAAAAGAGAAACATTATCATACCCTGTCAGGCAAAGGCCCAACTAAGAAACATCCTTATCATATTCTACTGAGAGAAAGTGCAGAGAACACGACATTCTACCAGAACAAGTGCCAGAACCGCCTCATCATGGGACCGTCTTGTCAATATCCTGCTGGACAGCAAGCCCTGCTGCCCAGACCCCCCCACCCGTAACTGTAAATACCCCAGCCTATAAATGGTGGGCTTTGGCATTAAGCTGGTCCCTCACTTCCATAGGTGTCTGCGGTATACCTGGGTTGCTGCTAGCTGCCCTCTGTGTCTTTCTTTCTTTTCTTTTCTTTTTTTAAGATGGAGTTTCGCTCTTGTTACTCAGGCTGGAGAGCAATGGCTCGATCTCGGCTCACCGCAACTCCGCCTCCTGGGTTCAAGCAATTCTCCCGCCTCAGCCTCCTGAGTAGCTGGGATTACAGGCACGCGCTACCATGCCCAGCTAATTTTTTGATTTTTAGTAGAGACGGGGTTTCACCATGTTGACCAGGATGGTCTCTATCTCTTGACCTCGTGATCCACCCACCTCGGCCTCCCAAAGTGCTGGTATTACAGGCTTGAGCCACCGCGCCCGGCCTGTCTCTTTCTTAACCCTCACCTTCCCTCCAAAACTTAACAAAGAGGACTATCCCCTCCATAGGCAGTGTGCTGAGAATAGCTCCGGGGCAAGGCTGCAGCCACGTTAATACCCACTTTTAATGACATGCTAATTAAGGGGTGGGTTATTCAGAATTAACCAGCAAATGGGCAGTAACTTATGGGTGTTTCCATGGCAATGGTAAACTGTCATGGTGCTGGCAGCCACATCTTATGGAGAGTGGCTTTCAGTGCCTTTTCCAGGTTTTGGCCGGTCTTCAGTGTGGCTGTCAGTGGAGTCCCCTGGGCCTCCTACCTCAGTCTTGCTGCCCATGCTGAAAACCTTTGTTAATAATTAAAGCTGGGCGCTTGGATCACGCCTGTGATCCCAGCACTTTGGGAGGCTGAGGCAGACAGATCACTTGAGCTCAGGAGTTTGAGACCAGCCTGGGCAAAACAGCAAAACCCCATCTCTACCAAAAACGCAAAAAATTAGCCACGTATGGTAGCAGTCACCTGTGGTCTCAGCTACTCAGGAGGCTGAGGTGGGAGGATTGCTTGAACCCAGGAGGTAGTGGCTGTAGTGAGCTAAGATGGCACCACTGCACTCTAGCCTGAGCAACAGAGTGAGACCCTGTCTCAAAAACAAAGCAGAACAAAAAAAGTTAATTAAGCACTCCTATGTGACTTGGTTGGACTTGCCATCTTTTTTTTTTTGGGCCAGGCCAAATAATTTGAGTCCTCCGAGCTCATTCCTTTTCTCTATCATAGGAGTTCTAATGAAAAAACCTTCCTGATTTGGAAGTTTTGAAGAATCAGGGAGCTCTCATTTTAAAGGTGCACTGAAGTACGGTTTTGGCCTTGATATTCAACCAAAATCTGTTCTTTGGGTTCATTGTTGAAATTGGTCTTTGTAAGGCCAAATAGCCAAATGTTGATTTCGCTGTCATCTCTGGCACCCTAAATTTGGGCCTCATCAATATTTGTGTGATTGCCCCAGTTCCCGTCATATTTTGTGCTAAAAAGTCATGTTATTCAAATTTGTTAACATCTGATTATTCACATAATTCACATCTGAATATTCCAATAGAGAGAAACATTTTACTTGTAATATTCTAGGTGATATTCAATTATCTAGAATAATTGAATATTCCAATAATCACTTTGGCTATAAACACTCCAGCTATAATGAAAGGGTTTTGTGTTTGTTTTTGAGCTGGAGTCTCGCTGTTGCCCAGGCTGGAGTGCAGCGGTGTGATCTCAGCTCACTGCAAACTCTGTCTGCCTCCCGGGTTCAAGCGATTCTCCTGCCTCAGCCTCCCATGTAACTGGGATTACAGGCGCCTGTTACCACACCTGGCTAATTTTTTGTATTTTTAGTACAGACTGGGTTTCACCATGTTGGTCAGGCTGGTCTCAAACTCCTGACCCAATGATCTGCCTGCCTCAGCTTCCCAAAGTGCCAGGATTACAAGCATGAGCCACTGCCGGCCTAATTAAAGTTTTTAAATCTCATGTGCTTTATATGTTGAAATTCTATGTATCAGTGGAAGAATGAGTGTATATTTTTAGGCAGTGATTTAAAGACATACCCATAAGTTCTGACACTTCTATTGAGAAGTGAGGATCTATGTCATCTCTGGAATCTGAGCAGACTTGTGACTACTTTAACCGATAGAGTTTGGTGGAAGGAAAGCTATGTGGCTTCTCAGACTATGTTACAGAAGGCCACACAGCTTCCTCCTCATTCACTGGGACACTCTTATTCTTGTATCCTTGAGCTTCCAAGTAAGAAGTTCAGTGAGCTACCCTCTGGCTTTCATGCTGTGAGGAAGCCCAGACCACACAGAAAAGCCACGTCGGTGCTTCTATCAACAGTGCCCCGCTGAGCACAGCTTTCAAAGGATTTCAGCCCAGGCACCAGATATGTGAGTGAAGAAATTTCCAGCTGGTTCTAGCTCTCAGCCATTTGAGTCACTCCCAACTGTCATGGATGCAACTAGGTGTGGTGGGTGTTGTGGGCAGTAAAAGTATTTACCAAGACAGTTGTAGGTAAAGAAAGGCAGATTTGTTGGAGAAGACATGAAAATACGTTGCAGGGTTACAACGGGCAGCACAGCAGAGAAGGGGCTGTCTGCAAAGAGGAAGGGACTGGAAGGATGTTTCTTTTTTCTTTTTTTTTTTTAAGGTAGAGTCTCACACTGTTGTCCAGGCTGGAGTGCAATAGCACAATCTCGGCTCACTGTAACCTCCACCTCCTGGGTTCAAGTAATTCTCCTGTCTCAGCCTCCCAAGTAGCTGGGGCTACAGGCACCTACCACCATGCCTGGCTAATTTTTGTATTTGTAGTAGAGACAAGGTTTCACCATATTGGTCAGGCTGGTCTCGAACTCCTAACCGCAAGTGATCTGCCTGCCTCGGCCTCCTAAAGTGCTGGGATTACAGGCATGAGCCGCTGCGCCCGGCCTTGGAAGGAAGTTTCATAGGGCCATGCTGGAGGGGGCTACATGCAGAAAGAGGTCACTGTGACCACAGAGGACTGTGATTAGCCATCGCTCAGAAAACTTGTTCATTGTCCTTCCCAACCTGGGGCCCCTTCCTCCTCGTGGCTTACTTATCTGATCAGGGCTCCACACTAACCATTTGTATCTTTGCAACTGAGGCCCAGACGTCACATGTAGCAGAAACAGTCACCGCTGTACTTTGTGTTTATTCCTGACGCACAGAATCCATGGGTACAACCAAACAGTAGTTCTATACCACTCAGTTTTGGGGTATCTTACCATTTATTTATTTATTTTTGAGACGGAGTTTTGCTCTTGTTACCCAGGCTGGAGTGCAATGGCGCAATCTCGGCTCACTGCAACCTCCGCCTCCTGGGTTCAGGCAATTCTCCCGCCTCAGCCTCCTGAGTAGCTGGGATTACAGGCACGCGCCACCATGCCCAGCTAATTTTTTGTATTTTTAGTAGAGACGGGGTTTCACCATGTTGACCAGGATGGTCTCGATCTCTTGACCTCGTGATCCACCCGCCTCGGCCTCCCAAAGTGCTGGTGGGGTATCTTATTATGAAGCAATAGATAGATGGAAGACATTGCAAAGGTAGGATGCAGCAAGAACTGATGATGATCAGCGAAGCATTCTTACAACAAAATGAGAGCAGCAATCTGAAGTCTGCTCCTGAAAAGATTCTCCAAAGCCACTTCTCAAGCCGTGCACAGAGCTTCCATTCATGAAATTGCTTCAGTGAAACGGCATCATCACTGTCAACCAGATCATCAAGCCTGAGTTGAAGAAGAGATAAATCTTCCACTTCAGTCAGTTACTTGTATTGAGGAAGGAAAGCATGATAGGTCACATGTCACTATCAGCAGAGCTGGTAATAAAGTGTCTTGTTCCTTCAGCACTCATTTAGGATTATAAATGGGACGTGGAGCAGCTGAAATTATTGCCAAACTTTTAAAGTTTGTTTGCTAGATGTCTAAAGTGTAAAATTATGATGGAAATTTAAAGTTTGTGACAGAATTTAAGATTTATTCTTATTCCTAAAGTTCATTTTATGAAGGTTTTTTTTTTTTTGGTTTGTTTGAGAGCAAGTCTCGCTCTGTTGCCAGACTGGAGTACAGTGGCACGATCTTGGCTGCAGTCTCTGCCTCCCGGGTTCAAGCAATTCTTCTGCCTCAGCCTCCGGAGTAGCTGGGACTATAGGCACACACCACCATGCCCATCTAATTTTTTTGTATATTTAGTGGAGACGGGGTTTCACCGTGATGGCCAGAATGGTCTCAATCCCTTGACCTCGTGATTCACCCACCTTGGCCTCCCAAATGCTGAGATTACAGGTGTGAGCGACCCTGCCCGGCCATGCTGGTGACTTTTGTTTTGCCTTTGACCAAGTACATGTCCATTCAATGTTCTGGCAAAATGTATATCTGGTCCCGACACATAGTAAGATGTAGTTATTTAAACAGAATTACAAGGGACCTTCCCACGATTGAGCAGCGTTCTTACTCTGTCCTTCCAGGGACCTGGAGTTTGTTCTGGAATTGTCAACCATTTGGTCCAGGAAAGTAACAGGAGGGTATGGCATCACTGCTCTTGTCGGAACATCGTGTCAAATGAAACTCAGATCTAGTACGGCCACGGGGAGTTGTTGCACGTTTGCTGACTGAGAGTGGATAAAACGAAAAAGTCAAAAAAATACTAAGAGTGGATGAGAAGAGAAATCAGAACTCTTGCGTCTGTGCATGGCTGGTGGGAACATACATTCTAACATCCACCATGACAAACTCTCCTAAAGCAAAACGTGCAGACTCTACAACCTAGCAGTTCTACTATTCCATGTATATAACCAGCAGAAACATGTTCACTAAAAGATATGGACAAGGATATTCCTCGCAGCACTATTTATAATAGCCAAAATCTAGAGGCTACCCAAATGCCAATTCACAGAAGAAGAAACTGTGGTATGTTCACATAATAAGACACTGAGCAATCAGAATAAATGACAGATTTTCACCGTGTTGGCCAGGATGGTCTCGATCTCCTGACCTCGTGATCTGCCTGCCTCAGCCTCCCAAAGTGCTGGGGTTACAGGCATGAGCCACGGCATCCAGCTGACGTCCAGAGTGTTTTTGAAGGGGAGAGGGTTGATCCCATTGGCATTGAGCACCTGTGTCACTGGCCTTAATTATGCAGTCTCAGACGAACCGATGCCGTGTGGCCCATGGTCTCCACCACAGGTCACACTGTTAGCACAGGCTCCTCCAAGGGCTTAGAGCTTGCTTCCTAGAAGATGCTCAAAGGTCTTTGGGATGTGCAGAGCCTGAGCAAACCAGACCTGGCCGGGTCTTTTTTTGCTTTTTTTTTTTTTTTTTTGAGACAGAATCTCCCCTTGTCACCCAGGCTGGAGTGCAGTGGTGCCATCTTGGCTCACCACCATGCCCAGCTAATTATTCTTAACATTTTTTTTGTAGGGACAGGCTCTTACTATGTTGGGTAAGATGGTCTCCAACTCCTGGCTCAAGTGATCTGTCTCAGCCTCCCAAAGTTTTGAATTATAGGCATGAACCACCATGGCCAGTCAATTCTCTATTCTTGACTCTGACTTTGGAATATTCCACAGTTTATTTTATTTTATGAGATAGAGTCTCACTCTGTCACCCAGGCTAGATTGCAGTGGCTCAATCATAGCTCACCACAGCCGTCATCTCCTGGGCTCAAGGGATCCTTCTGACTCAGCCTCCCAAGTAGCTGGGACTACAGGCATGTGCCACCACGCCTGGCTAATTGTTTTAAGTTTTTAGTAGAGACAGGCCTCACTCTGTCACCTAGGGTGATCTTCTACTCCTGGCCTCAGACAATCCTCAGCCTTCCAAAGTGCTGGGATGACAGGCATACCACTGCACCTGGCCTCTGCCACCATTTAAAAAAAATAAACTGAAAGGTTTTATTTACAGTAACAGTTCAAAATGTGAGGTTTGGAAATGGTAAATGCAGCCTGGAATAAAATTTTCCACAGCAAGTATCATATTTTAATTTGACCAACTATATCACAAATAACAGAACACAAATAAAGCAGAAGGGAAACATCTGAGGTCCTGGAAATTGAGATTTCCCAAGTGGATCTAAGAATGTTCAGAAGGCAGAGGCACCAAAGGCAAAAACGAAGCTTTTGAATGAAACCGCCTCCGTGAAAGATGGGGTGAAGAAAGCAATATATAATTTGTTTTATGGTTTTTGAGACCAAGTCTCGCCCTGTCACCCAGGCTGGAGTGCAGTGGCGTGATCTCGGCTCACCGCAACCTCCACCTCCTGGGTTCAAATGATTCTCCTGCCTCAGCCTCCTGAGTAGCTGGGACTACAGGCACACACCACGGTGCCCAGCTAATTTTTGTATTTTTAGTAGAGATGGGGTTTCACCATGTTGGCCAGATTGGCCTTGAACTCCCGACCTCGTGATCCGCCTCCCAAAGTGCCGGGATAACAGGCATGAGGCACCATGTGCTGGGATTACAGGCATAAGCCACCATGCCCAGCCCTATGTGGTTTTAATGGGTAAGAAGAAGAAAATGAATAACTGTAAATAAAAATCGAGCCATAAAAATATTTAAAATAGGCCTGGTGTGGTGGCTCATGCTTGTAATCCCAGCATTTTGGGAAGCCAAGGCAGGTGGATTGCTTGAGACCAGGAATTCAAGACCAGCCTGGGCAACATAGCAAGACTCCATCTCTTCAAAAAGCACAAAAATTAGGTAGGCCTGGTGGCACATCCCTATAGTCTCAGATGCTGGGGAGACTGAGGTGGGAGGATCACTTGAGCCTCGGAGATCAAGGCCACAGTGAGCAAGCATCATACCACAACACTCCAGCCTGAGTGACCAGGCAAGTGCTTGTCTCAAAAAGAATTTTAAATAAATGCACATAAAACAATGTGTATACACACAATACACAAAATGCATTCCAAAATACTTAAGAGATAAATATTTAAGACAGAAAAAATTTATTTTTACATAAAAAGGAATATGTAAATATATATTAGGGTGGTGCAAAAGTAATTGCTGGTTTTTTGCCATTATTTTATTTTATTTTATTTTATTTTTTTTAGACAGAGTCTAACTCTGTCTACCAAGCTGGCGTGAAGTGGCATGATCTCGGCTCACTGCAACCTCTGCCTCCCAGGTTCAAGCAATTCTCCTGCCTCAGCCTTTCAAGTAGCTGGAACTATAGTTTGCCACTTTGAATGGCAAAAACTGCAATTAATTTTGCATCAGCCTAAATATTATAAATGTGACACTCTATGTGTATATACGTATGTGTGTGTGTATGTGAGAGAGAGAGGGAAGTGGCATCAGCTGCCTGTCTGCTCTCCCATTAAAGAGCCAGGTGATTGCTAGCAGATTTAAAAATAGTTGAAGGACCCTTAAGAGGAATCATTACAGTGGTTTCCAAGGCAACACTCTGTACTGTGGTTTCCAAGGCAATGACTGGCACTGTGGTTTCCACGACAAAGCATCCCTGCAGCCCCAACCCTCCCACCATCTCTGCACTTCCAGTATAGGGTTCTCCCTCCATCTTCTTCCACTGTTTCACCTTTGGGTTTTTATTTTGCCCCGCTGTGCATTTTCAATGAGAACCCACAACGTTTCTATAAACACTGAACCCAAAGAAAGTCCAGGGGGCTCTGGGGTCCCGCCTAGATGTTTCCTCCTGAGCCAGTTGTAACAACCCACCATCGGGGTTCTGTGACTCACCCTAGCTTGCTCTGTCCGATTTGTTCTGCGAGAGCTCTTTCTTGCTTCTGAGACAGAGTCTCCCTTGTCTCCCAGGCTGGAGTGCAATGGCACAAACTCAGCTCACTCCAACCTCTGCCTCCCGGGTTCAAGCCATTCTCCTCCCTCAGCCTCCTGAGTAGCTAGGATACAGGCGGGTGCCACCACGCCGAGCTCATTTTTTTTTTTGTATCTTTAGTAGAGATGGGGTTTCACCACGTTGGCCAGGCTGATCTCAAACTCCTGACCTTATGATCCACCCACCTCAGCCTCCCAAAGTGCTGGGATTACAGGGGTGAGCCACTGTGCTGGGCCTTTTTTTGTCTTTTGTGAGACAGAGTTTTGCTTTTGTCCCCCAGGCTGGAGTGCCGTGGCACGATCTAAGCTCCTTGCAACCTCCAGCTCCCAGGTTCAAGCAATTCTCCTGCTTCCGCCTCCCAAATAGCTGGGATTACAGGCACGTGCCATCATGTCCAGCAAATCTTTTGTATTTTAGTAGAGACAGGGTTTCTCCATGTTAGCCAGGAAATTCAACTGCCAACCTCAGGTGATCCACCTGCCTCAGCCTCTCAAAGTGCTGGGATTATAGGCGTGAGCCACCGTGTCCAGCTTTCCTATTATATATACGTGTGTGTGTGTGTGTGTGTGTGTGTCTCAGATCACAGCAAAATGTATTTCTTATCGTGGCTCATGATCAATTGTGTGACCATCACGGCCATAGGTTACTTAGTCCCCCTATGGATGGCTATGCAGGTTGTTTTCCATTTTCTGGTATTTCAGATGAAGAGCTGGGAAGGGCCCTGTAGACATCTATGTTGCTTGGATTCAGGTGTGACTTCTTAACTTGGTTGAAACTACGATGCTTTTCAAAAGTCACAGTGTTGTCAGGACACAGGGGATCACACCTGTAATCCCAGCTCTTTAGGAGGCCAAGGTGAGTGGATTCCTTATGCCCAGAAGTTCAACACCAGCCTGGGCACCACAACGAAACCCCATCTCTACCAAAAAAAAAATACAAAAATTAGCCAGGCATGGTGGTGTGTGCCGGTGGTCCCAGCTACTTGGTAGGCTAAGGCAGGAGGATCTCCCAAGTCTCAAAAAAAAAAAAAATTAAGAACACAAAACCCAGTGCTTTTATTCCACAAATACAGCAACTCTTTCCTGGGCCATTCTGAGTTCGTTCTCTCTCCCTCTCTGGAAATAACCAATAAAGCCCTAGGATTATTTGGCGGGAGAAGAGACGTGTTCTCATCTGAGCTGGGGCTCGGGTTACAGCCACAGCTGCAGGCGCTGAATTTCCTTCAGACAGAAAAAACGCCGGCAGCTGTCTCCACTCTCTGCAGTAAGGAAACAACATTCCAAGCGAGGAATTGTGGCCAGGAAACCGAGAGGCCCCACATCTTCTTTCTTTTCTTAATGCATTTTTTCTAAAACACACACACACACACACACACACACACACACACACACAGCAAAAACAATCCAATAAGATTGCATTTAAACAAGATTCAAAAGCAATCAAATTACCGTGTTGAGAAATTCATAATTTGTTAATAAGTATAGACGTCTAAAGAAAAGCAAGGCAGCGTTCATCAGAAAATGGGATGTTATTTATCCCTGGGGCAGGGAGGGGTTTTAGGATGGGCAGAGCACATGAGGGGCTTCTGGGAGGACGATGATTTCTAGATGCGATGACAGTAACGTGGCCCTTGCTATGTAATCATTTGCCAAATTATATGTCTGTGTTTAGGGCACATTTCTGGGTGCATGTTACATATTCTACAATGGTAAAAAAAATGTTTTTTAAATAAACACAGCTACACATTCAGGGTTATAGCGGTGAAATAAATGTTATCTGTTTTTTCTAGAATATTCCACAGCTGAAAACCTGAACCCAGTAGTGCAAGTACCCATTTTTTAAAAGACTCCCAAACCAAACGCACCAAACACAGGTGAAGTTTCTTTCATTCGTTAGGGAGGTTGGTCGTTTTCCTGATGCCTGGAAGACGTCACGTGGTCAGCATAGTCTTCTGGTGACGGTTCCCGATTTTTGTCTGGAATTCTTGGCCAAAGGAAAAAAAAAAAGAGAATGAATGAGTCTATTTATTTTATTTTTTTAAAAAAGAAGGTATGTATCATAGTTCTTGAATTCTAAATGTAATTTCTGTTTGGCAGAAGTTATAAATATCTACTTGAAGATGTAACAGGAGAAAGACAACTGGTAAACCAAATTTAATAAATGTAATAAACAGTTTACATTGTGTTATGGGGAAAATCATATTCTCTTGTTATGGGGAAAATTATACTGTGGGCTTGAAAGATGTCACACAAAGGAAATAAGAAGCACATACATTTACGAGACCAGCCTGGCCAACATGATGAAACCCTGTCTCTACTAAAAACACAAAATCAGCCAGGTGTGGTGGCTAATCCCTGTAATCCCAGCAACTCCGGAGGCTGAGGCAGGAGAAACGCTTGAACCCAGAACCTGGAGGTTGCAGTGAGCCGAGATCGCACCACTGCACTCCAGCCTGAGCAACATAGTGAGACTGTGTCTCAAAAACAAACAAAAAAAGAATCACATACATTTAAACCCTAAACGAAATAGGCTACATAGGACATTAGGACCCAGGGGTCATTCTAATTAGAAACAGAAACGTTTGATCCAAGAGTAGAGAGACCTCTTTCCAACTGAAATAAGATTTCCGCAGGAATGAGACCATCTTTCAGAACCACCTACTCACCCTGGGGAAAGGTTTTTAGCTTAGCGGTTGAAAAGAAAAATGAATCATTTGGATATCTTTCCTCTTTTCCCCCACCCTCTTGGCTAGAGCAAGGTCCATTAAAATGCTCTACGTCCATCTCACCCTACTTAGTCTACTGGCTTTTGTTTTAATCCCGGCACCGTTTATACAGACATTCTTTTTTCTTTTCTTTCTTTCTTTCTTTTCTTTTCTTTTTTTTTTTTTTTTTTGAGGCACAGTCTTGCTTTGTCGCCCAGGCTGGAGTGCAGTGGCGCGATCTCCGCTCTCCGCATCCACCACCTCCTGGTTCAAGCAATTCTGCCTCAGCCTCCGGAGTAGCTGGGGTTACAGGAGCCTGCTGTGGGGGAAACCCCCGCAAGTGCCGTGGCAAGGGACTGAAGCCTCACCCTGTTCCCATATAAATATTGATTTAGAAAAGAATTAGAAATATAGGCACTTTTTTTACATGTATTTATACAATCACATATAATCTTATAGTTACTTAGAATCATAAAGATATATACTCAATGTAACCTTTAGTTGTACTAATGACTATTGGGTTATGAAGCACGGAACTCGGGTGACATTGTGAACAAAGCATCCTAAGGCAGGATGCCCTAAGCCTCTGTCACGCCCACATAAGGGCTGCTGGAGGGCGCCTCGGCTGTGTGGCAGCGTCAGCCCTGGGAAAGCGCCGGTGTTTAGCCAGCTAGGGAAGGAGACGTCCAAAATGGCCAAGACATCTCCTTCCTGGGGAAGTTAGGAGAAAACTCCTCTTCTCCAAGCTCTTGTGGTAGGCCTGATGGCTCAGGGAGACCCGCAGACATCCGGGGGCTTAACTGTCTCTGTGTGTGATGCTGTGCTTCAGTGGTCACGTTCCATGTCTGCTCTCTGCTTCTGCACCTGGTTTCTCTTTTTCTTAGAAGATAAGAATAAGCCGGGCGTGATGGCTCAAGCCTGTAATCCCAGCACTTTGGGAGGCCGAGGCGGGTGAATCACGAGGTCAGGAGATCGAGACCATCCTGGTCAACATGGTGAAACCCCGTCTCTACTAAAAATACAAAAAATTAGCTGGGCATGGGGGCGCGTGCCTGTAATCCCAGCTACTCGGGAGGCTGAGGCAGGAGAATTGCCTGAACCCAGGAGGCAGAGGTTGCGGTGAGCCGAGATCGTGCCATTGCACTCCAGCTTGGGTAACAAGAGCAAAACTCCATCTCAAAAAAAAAAAAAAAAAAAAGAAGATAAGAATAATAGGCTGGGCGCGGTGGCTCAGGCCTGTAATCCTAGCACTTTGGGAGGCCGACGTGGGTGTATCACCTGAGGTCAGGAGTTCAAGACTAGCCTGGCCATCATGGTGAAACCCCATCTTAAAAAAAAAAAAAAGTAAAAGAAGAAGAAAAAAAAAGAAGATAAGAATAATAGTAGCGGCTGGGAGCAGTGGCTAACGCCTGTAATCCCAGCACTTTAAGAGGCTGAGAGGCAGGCAGATCACAAGGTCAAGAGATTGAGACCATCCTGGTCAACATGGTGAAACCCCATCTCTACTAAAAATACAAAAATGAGCTGGGTGTGGTGGCATGTGCCTGTAGTCCCAGCTACTGAGGAGGCTGAGCCAGGAGAATCGCTTGAACCCAGGAGGCAGAGGTTGCAGTGAGCAGAGATCACGATTGCACTCTAGCCTGGGCAATGACAGCGAAACTCCTTCTCAAAAAAAAAGTTAGAGCATCCCGGCACTCAGTGCCACTGCTGGACTCCAAGCTTTGGTTGGCAGTGGGCCCCCGAGCCCAAATTCTCTTTTCTCTTCCTCGGTATCTTATGTCTTTTATTTTTACAGTTTCTCATCTCCACACCAGCAGGGAGGGGCTCACAGGACCCTGTAGGGTTGGACCCTACAGCCTGCCACCACAGCTGGCTAATTTTTGTATTTTGAGTAGAGATGGGGTTTCACCATGTTGGCCAGGCTGGTCTCTAACTCCTGACCTCAGGTGATCCACCTGCCTCGACCTCCCAGAGTGTTGGCATTACAGGCGTGAGCCACCGTGCCTGCCCATAGACATTCTTTATCTGACCAATAAAGTGAGGTATGATTATTTTAGAAAACTTGATGCATTTGGGGGGTGGGGATCACCCATCATTTCGCTGCATGTACATCATTACCATTTCACTGTAGAATGTTTTGCTTATCAAAGTTAGAATATTGGTTTTAAGGAGTTCAAGCCTTCAGTGAGCCATGATTGCACCACTGCACCCCAGCCTGTGTGACAGCAAAACCCTATCTCACACACACACAAAAAGGAATGTCATATCAGCAGTCAGACTCCCTGGGTGTCAGCACTTCCTGGCTGTGTGACTTTGGGTGAGTAATTAACTTCTCTGTGTCTCAGTTTCCTCATCTACAAAATGGTAATTATTAGACTAGTACCAAACTCACAAGGAGGTGGGGATTCGAGGAGTGAATTCAAGTCCAGGTCTTGGAACACAGCACTGTGAATACTCCACAACGTGAGCTATAGTCGCCCTCCACGCGAGGGGCTGGAAGGACGAAGTGAGTTCATTCATACAAAGTGTTCGGAACAGCCCCCTAGAAAATGAGACACCTTTTTGGCTCTCTGTAAAGATTCACTATTAAAATTAAGGAAAAGGTTTTAATTGGTAGACGTGGGAGTGTCATATCTTTATTATATACAGTTACAAACTTAAACTAAGGCTAGATTCTAAAAATATGTCTATTTATTCAAAGCACATAAAAAGATCCTCATCATTCATCATGAGAGATATGATTAAAACCATGATGAGCTGCCAGCCCCACTGGCCTCCCTCCTTTCTTTTTCTTTTTCTTTTTTTTTTTTTGAGACAGATTTTCACTCTTGTTACCCAGGCTGGAGTGCAATGGCGCAATCTCGGCTCACTGCAACCTCCACCTCCTGGGTTCAGGCAATTCTCCTGCCTCAACCTCCTGAGTAGCTGGGATTACAGGCACGTACCACCATGCCCAGCTAATTTTTTGTATTTTTAGTAGAGACGGGGTTTTACCATGTTGACCATTGGTCTCGATCTCTTGACCTCGTGATCCACCCGCCTCGGCCTCCCAAAGTGCTGGGATTACAGGCGTGAGCCACCGCGCCCGGCCCCTCCTTTCTTTTAAACACAGCAACTCAGGCTGGATGCAGTGGCTCACACCTGTAATCCCAGCACTTTAGGAGGCCAAGGTAGGAGAATCACTTGAAGTCAGGAGTTCAAGACCAGCCTGGCCAACATGGTGAAACACCATCTCTACTACAAATACAAAACTTGGCTGGGCGCGTGGCTCATGCCTGTAATCCCAGCACTTTTGGAGGCAAACGTGGGCAGATCACGAGGTCAGGAGATGGAGACCATCCTGGCCAACATGGTGAAACCCTCTCTACTAAAATACAAAAAAATTAGCCGGGCGTGGTGGCGCACACCTCTAGTCCCAGCTACTTAGGAGGCTGAAGCAGGGGAATCGCTTGAACCCAGGTGGCAGAGGATGCCGTAAGCCAAGATCATGCCACTGAACAACAGCCTGGGTGACAGAGCAAGACATCATCTTAAAAAAAAAAACTTATCTGGGTGTGGTGGCACATGCCTGTAATTCCAGCTACTCGGGAGGCTGAGGCAGGAGAATCGCTTGGACCTGGGAGGCAGAGGTTGCAGTGAGCTGAGATCATACCACTGCACTCCAGCCTGGATAACAGAGCAAGACTCCATCTCAAAAAGAAAAGAAAAAAGAAAAAAAAAAAAAAAAAGAATAAAGAAAACGAAGAACACCGACCCAGTAACAGCATCTCCACCAATCACGCCAACTCTGGGTTTGAGCCTCTGAAATCAATAAACTCTGCTTTCAAGCAGCTTATATGAGCTGCTCTTTTTGGCCAAGAAAAGCCTCCCTTTGTCTTCCCCTCAGATGCATCTGTGGCTTGCTGTAGCTCTGCATCTCGGGTTATAATCCTTTGTGCTTACTCCTGAAGGGCTTCCTGCTATTAAAATGTTTTTCTCTGATGTATTTTTTTTCCAGGTTGACACAATAAATAGCTATTTTTTTAGCTCATTTATTGTCCGTGTCTTCTCAATAGACTATCAGCTCTGCGGGTGGGGACTTTCTATCTGTTCTGCCCCCTCTTGTGACCCCAGCTTTTAGAACAGGGTTGTGCTGTGTTGAACTGTGTCCCTCAAAGTTCATGTCTACTCAGAACCTCAGTGAGGATGAGGTCATGCTGAACTGGGATGAGCTGTAGATCCAATGACTGGGTCCTAGAAGAGGAGAGACACAGCGGGGCACAGCGGCTCACACCTGTCATCCCAACACTTTGAGAGGCCGAGATGGGCGGATCACCTGAGGTCAGGAGTTCGAGACCAGCCTGGCCAACATGGTGAAACCCCATCTCTTCTAAAAATACAAAAATTAGCCAGGTGTGGTGGTGGGCACACCTGTAATCCCAGCTACTCGGGAGGCTGAGGCGGGAGAATTGCTGGAACCTGGGAGCCGGAGGTTGCAGTGAGCTGAGATCATGTCACCGCACTGCAGCCTGGGCAACAGAGCAAGACTCCATCTCAAAAACAAATTAATAATAATAAATCTTAAAACAGACACCTATGTAGATACTTACAGAGATTGCTGGGAGCATTTTATTTCTCATCGAATAAAGGGGGAGGGTCATAGTGTATAAACTTTTCTTGCCTCTCACTGTGTTCACTCAAAAGGTCCCAGTGGAAACTCTCCAGTTCATCCTTTCAAGACTGCAGAAGATCCCATGTGTGGCTGGACTGTGGCTCTCTTGATCACGCCCCTATCTGTGGGCATTCGCAGGCTTTGGGCTGTCTCGCCAGCACAGTGAAGTCACCCTGGTGCTTCAAACCTGAGCCTATGACAGCCTGTGAGAGGCTAGAAATCCTCCGTCTTCATGAAGCCAGTCACCTCGTGCACCATCGCGGTTATGTCACTTTACATCGTGTGTGTGTGAAAGCCATCATTCGCTAAATGTCACTGATTGAATTATGCCACTGTTCAGTGGTATGACTGAAATGCTTTGACACATCTTCATTTTTTAATGAACCAGGGGACTTTTCTAAGAAGCAGAAGTGATTTTGAATTATCTCAGGGAATAGGGGATTCTCTGTGGAGAGAGAAGGCTACGGGCACAGAAGGGGAAAATGTCCTCTGTGAAAACTGTAGGATGGAAAGATTTGTGGCAGCACCTCTCTGCGATCCTGGAACCGAGGGAACAGAGACTGAATAAGGTTTTCTTTCCCTACTTGACCTCCTTCCTCTGCCCAGAGCTGAAATCCTACCTTCGTTTTCCTCTTAGAAGCAACAGGGGATAAAGGGACAGAGATTTGGCTGGGCACAATGGCTCATGCTTGTAATCCCAGCACTTTGGGAGGCTGAGGCGGATGGATCATGAGGTCAGGAGTTCAAGACCAGCCTGACCAACATGGTGAAACCCCGTCTCCACCAAAAAAAAAAAAAACCACAAAAATTAGCCGGGTGTGGTGGTGCACGTCTGTAATCCCAGCTACTCAGGAGGCTGAGGCAGGAGAATCGCTTGAACCGGGAGGCGGAGGTTGCAGTGAGCTGAGATCATCCCACTGCACTCCAGCCTGGACCACAGAGCAAGACTCCATCTTAAAAAAAATAAAGACAGAGAGAGAGACACACACAGGTTTGAATTCCAGCTGTGCCCACCACCAGGCATGTGCTCAGTAGATGGTGTAGGGGGCTGCCCAAGACCACTCAAGACTCAGAGAACTCAGAAAAGCAGCTGTGCTCAAGGTTACAGTGTATAAGAATAGAGAAGTAAGCACTGTCCACACAGCTCCCCTGGGAACAGACAACAGGAAGCTCACGCCTGCCCTCCTCCCGTTAGGCCCATGTAGGACGCACCTGCTTCCCCTTGCCTTCCGCCACGATTGTAAGTTTCCCGAGGCCTCCCCAGCAGCTTTACTGTACAGCCTTGCAGAGCCATGAGCCAATTAAACCTTTCTTCTTTATAAATTACCCAGTCTCAAGTCGTTCTTTTTTTTTTTTTTTTTGATATGGAGTCTTGCTCTGTTGCCTAGGCTGGAGTGCAGTGGCACAACCTCGGCTCACTGCAACCTCCGCCTCCTGGGTTCAAGTGATTCTCCTGCCTCAGCCTCCCAAGTAGCTGGGACTACAGGTGCATGCCACCATGCCCAGCTGAGTTTTGTATTTTTATTAAAGACGGGGTTTCACCATATTGGCCAGGCTGGTCTCAAACTCCTGAACTTGTGATCTGCCTACCTCATCCTCCCAAAGTGCTGGGATTACAGGCATGAGCCACTGTGCCCGGCCAGCCCCCCAGGTAGTTCTTTATAGCAGTGCAACAACAGACTAATACAGCAAAGAACATCCGGAGCTGTGTGTGGAGGAGGCTCTGGGCGCCAGTCTGGTGGTGGGAGGGCTGCTTCCCATAGACCAGGGAAGCCTCACCTTGCTGGGGATCTGCAAGGTGGAAGGATATGGGAGAAACAGAGATGGTGAGAGACATTAGGAGAGGTTCGGACAGCTGGGACAGAGGACCTGTGTCAGGGGCTCAGTGAGGAGGAATGCAATGGCCTTTTCCAAAAACCTCGTCCAAAGCCAGCTGAGTATATCTCCTCGTCTCTTGGTCCTGGAACCAGGGTGACTTGGGTAGGAAGGAAGGAAGTGGAGGAAGGGCGGGGCCCTGAATGATGGAACCAAATCAGATTCAAAGTGTGCGCTGTGTGGATTTCATTCGTATCTGCCACCCTGTGAGTAGACTGTTTTCTCTCCCTCAGTGACACACACATGCACACACACAAGTTATGGCCCATACAAGGACTCACAGATGCACATACAGACACAGACATGCACACACATTATAGTCAGAGACCTTCCTCATCACAAACACACATGTGCAGACATGCCACAAACAAACAGACATTCACAGAGTCACAGATACACAGATTCATAGCAGCACATAGAAAAGTGTTCATGAGTCTGGTGCAGTGGCTCATGCCTGTAATCCCAGCACTTTGGGAGGCTGAGGTGGGTGGATCACCTGAGGTCAGGAGTTCTAGACTAGCCTGGCCAACATAGTGAAACCCATCTCTACTAAAAATACAAAAATTAGCCAGGCATGGTGGAGGACGCTTGTAATACAGCTACTCGGGAGGTTGAGGCAGGAGGTTGCAGTGAGCTGAGATCTCCCCATTGCACTCCAGCCTGGGCAACAAGAGCAGAATTCTGTCTCAAAAACACAAAAAGTGTTCACAAACTCCCAAACCCACAATGTTAAACACCGTGTCCCAAGACTCATCAGCCTAGACACATACATGCATATCAGCCTGCGTACAAACACAGATCAATACAGACACACTCTGTGCAGACATATACACCTACTCATGCACACTCACACATTTACTCACGTAGACACAGACACCCTTACACACCTAATGGCCGAAGGAGGAACACACACCTATATGCACACTGGGACACTCAAGACACAATTCACACACACCCCTAAGTGTACACACACACACACACACACATACACTCAGAGACACATGTGTCAATCACACACAAGGTTTGGATCCTCCCACCCCTTCTGAGTATCCCTGACACTTCACCCAAATCTGTCTCCCGCCAGAGTCTGTTTCCCTCTTGAGTGAACGTAAGGTTCTGCACTCCATTCCAGCATCTTCAGTGTGAGTCCTTGAGTAACTCGAGATGAGATGGCAATAGAGGCTTCAGCATTTTTAAGTCAAGGAGGTTTCAAATGGAGCCTGCAGAGCAAGTCCCCCAGAGGCAGCCAGCCAATGCCTCTGGGGTATGGTTTCAAATCAGAGATTTGACTCCAAATCAGCCTTCATCTGGACCAGTCCAGCCACCCCTCACGGTCGCTAAAGAGAAAAGTGAGAGGCCACAGGTGATTGCAGAACTCAGACATGACAGGGAGAGATGCTGCCCTGAGATGGGGTTGAGGGAGCTTTCTGGGTCCCCCTCCCAGGCTCACAGGGTGTGGCAAGAGAAGAGGAAATGGTTAGAGATGGGGGAGGGGTTTGGAGCCCGGCTGCCTGACTCCCCCAGCGCCGCCCCTTGCAAGCTGTGTGACCTTGGGCTGGTTACTTGACCTCTCTGTGCCTCCACATCCTCATGGAAAATGGGGATCATAGCAGAGCTTTCCTCCCAGCACTACTCAAGGGACTGAAGAGGGTGTGATGTGTCTGTGAGGCCATCTCGTCTTATTTCTGCCTAGGTATCAGGAGCCGCCAGCTCTTCACTGCACACCTTAGCCCTGACAGGGACCCTAGGGCAGCAATCCCCAACCCGGCTGCCCCTGGAATGACCCAGAGCCTATGCCCAGCCTGCACATGGGAACCGCTGTCGGAATCTCTGAATGGTGCAGGGCACGGCTGGGGTAGCAACAGTCCCTAAAGCTTCCCGGGTGATTCCAGGCAACGGGCAGCCGGGGCTGACAACCGCGACCCCAGGGGTCCTAGAGACCATCAGACCCCACATCCGTGGTTCTCAAACTGATCCCGCATCGCAGGTACCTGGGGGTCTTTTGAAAACGCAGCTTGCTGGACCCCACCCCCAAAGGGGTTCTGTATCTGGGGTGGGCTCAAGAATCTGTATCTAGTCCCTAGGAGACCCAGCTGGTCCTGGACCTCACTTTGAGAACCGTTGTCTTGCAGGAAAGCTCGCTTTCCCCAGCCTGGCGTCCACAGACCCGGGAGCGTTGTCCCTTTAAGGCATTGGACCAGTGCCCTGAGCACCCGAGCGCTAGGGAAGGGCGGTGGCGCGTACGAATTTAAACTGCTGTCCTGGCGCGCCCTCTGGTGGAAAGAGCGGGCACAGCAAGTAGCGCTGACTCCTCACCCGTTCTGGAGTCGTAGGTAGGCGGGGGCGACAGGAAGGGTCGTCGTCTGTGGCCCCTCTTCCCTCCCGGCAGTTCTAGGATGTGGCCACATTCCCCGGAGTCTGGGGATCACTCCTGTCCTCGCTTAAGCAGGCCGAGGAGCCAAGACACTTTCAGCCTCTGGGGCAAATGGAAAGGTCCGGACCCAGGTATACCTCGCGGTGGGGAGGTGGGCTGGGGGAGGAAAGGGGAGAGGAAGGTTCTGGACCCCGGGATGCCTCGGCCTCACTCTCGAAGGAGGATCATTCCGTCTCTCCCCTGGGGCCGGGAGGCCAATTATTCGAGGGGGCCCTAGAGTAAGACAAACCTGGGTTCGAACTCCCTTCCTTGCCTCTCTGAGCCTCGGTTTCTCCATCTGGGAAATGGGGGTGAAAATCTGCCTTCATCCTCTTCCCTCCTTCATCCTGCCCTCCTCTCTACAGAGCCAAATAAAGACTCTCAGACATAGACACTCGAATGTGCTCACTCGCAGATGCAAACACACGCACACAACCTCAGCCCGCCAGTCACCTGCTCAGCTCAGATCGGGCTCCTGCAAACCCCTTCACCCACTGCCTGCCAACCCCACCACCCTGCGGCGGGCCGGCCTCAGCCCTCTCTCCCATGTTCCTGCCTCGGCCTCCTCCTGCACCCCACAGACCTAAAACACAAACCTCTCCTGCTCAAGCCCCTCCCGTGGTTCCCCAGCGCTTAATGGGGCCCAAAGGCCCTGCCAGTTTGCACACCTCCCCACCCCCACCCCAGCAACCTCGTCACACGCATTTGCTGCCTCACGTGAAAATCCAGCCAGACAGCGACCACCATGGAGGCAGGAGGCCTTCTTTGGCGTCACTCTGCCTCCGCTGCAGCAGCATTTAGCCTGACTTGGGAGGGGCAGTAATTACACATTAATAAGCCCCTATAGTCACACTCCTGACTTGGGGCTTTTGCCCTGTCCCTATCATGCCCTTCCCCCAGGCATCTGCTGACCACACCCCCTCACCTCCTTCGGGTCTTTGCAACATTGAGAGACCCCATCTCTACAAAAAAAATATATATAAAAAGCAGTGAGGCTTGGCGGCGTGCGCCTGTGGTCCCAGCTACTAAGAGGAAGGCTGAGGTGGGAGTATTACTTGAGCACAGGAGTTCGAGGCTGCAGTGAGCCGTGGTCGCGCCACTACACTTGTCACTTTCTCAGTGAGGGCTTCCCAGGCCACCCGGTTTATACCGTCTCCTGCCCGGCCCT
This sequence comes from Callithrix jacchus, assembly GCF_049354715.1. Taxonomy (NCBI): domain Eukaryota; kingdom Metazoa; phylum Chordata; class Mammalia; order Primates; family Cebidae; genus Callithrix; species Callithrix jacchus. The sequence goes on from NC_133523.1 coordinate 40,498,363, forward strand.
CCTCGGGCCCCTGCCTGCCGGACTTTTGTCCCCAGCAGGTCTCACTCCTTAATGCATGGATTTCGTCCTCATCCAGGGAGCTAAGCGCAGCCTCCCGACCGCATGCTCCCTGCAGGACGGTCCTGTTTCCTGCACCTAGAACAGGGCCTGGGACGCGCCGACCCGGGATAAATCTGGATTCCTCAAACTGCGCTGCAGCCTCCTCCCAGACTGTCGCCTTCTCTTCCAGGAGGGGGCAGCCGCGCTCCGTTCCACCCGCCCCCAGAGGCTCCACGCGCCGGACAGACCGAGCTGCTGCCGGCTGTGCTGGTCTCTGCGCGCCAGGACCCTTCCCTGCGGGACCTCAAGGCCTTTATGCGGCCGCTCCTTCGACCCCAAACGCTCCTCCCCACACCCTCGGCGCACTCCCTCCAGGAAGGAGGGAATGAAAAGAATGTTTTTTTTTTCCATCACATTCCCCACGAGACGTATCCGGGTTCTGACTCCCCGGGTCCCCGTGGTTCATTCCGACCGTTAGTCATTCCACAAATAGCAGCCGCCGGGCGCCAGGCACCGTGCTGGGCCTGGGGACAAGAAGGGGACACGCCAGGCTACACTTTCTCCCTATGGAGCTGGCCCTGAGCCGCTCTGCGGCGCCTCTCCCCGCCACGCCCACCTGTCCCCATGCCGCGTGGGTCCCTACAGCAACCACTTAGGGTCCCCTGCAGCGGCTGATGCTGCGAGCCCACAGGGCGCTGGGGAGAGTTGGAAAGCAGGAGGAAGGGGACGCCATCTGAGGAATGCTCGGGCCGTGGCGGCAGCAGCTGGCCGGCACTGCGGTGAACCAGGAGCTCCCGGGTCCCTCCTCAGCCAAGCCAGTCCGGTGCGTATACCCGGGCTCTGGGCAGCAGCATTTCCCACGCGGCTCCCCCAGCCCTCGTGAGGGAGCAGCTCCCTGCATTGCTAATATTGGGACAAACCGACCTCCGTTTTTGCACTTTCTAATTGCTATCCCAGTCACCAATTTCCTCTTTTAACCTCCCTACTGAGAAATGAGTGCATCAGGGGCAGTAATCGCTCTCTAAAATAAAGGAAGGAAGGCAGAAAGGGTTACTTTTTTTTTTTTTTGAGACGGAGTCTGACTGTGTTGCCCCAGGCTGGAGTGCAGTATCATGATCTCGGCTCACTGCAACCTCCGCCTCCAGGGTTCAAGCGATTCTCTTGCCTCGGCCTCCTGAGTAGCTGGGACTACAGGTGTGCCTGCCACCATGCCCGGCTAATTTTTGTATTTTTAGTAGAGACAGGCTTTCACCAGGTTGGCCAGGCTGGTCTCGAACTCCTAACCTCGTGATTCAGCCCCCCAAAGTGCTGGGATTACAGGTGTGAGCCACCGCACCTGGCACAAGGGTTACATTTTTGTAGGTGGTCGGGGAAGCTCTCCCTGGGAACGTGACATTTGAGGAAAGGCCCTAATGACTGTCCAGGTCGGAGCCACGCCCACAGCCTGGGGAAGCGCACTCCAGTGCAAAGAAAGAGCAGTGCAAACACCCGGGGCAGGGATATGCCTCATGTGTCCTGGAGACCTGGGTGGCTGAAGCTACGAGACACAGAGAGGGCAGTGGGAGACCAGGCAGAGGGTGAGATGGGGGCAGTGTTTAGACCTGAGCTGTGCAAGGGAGCTGCCTGCGATGGTGGCAACGTCCTGCACCAGCTCTGAGCAGTGTGGCAGCTGCTGGCAACGTGTGGCTCTTGAGCACTTGTGATGTGGCTGGGAAGACTGAGGACATGGATGTATAATTTTATTTAATCGTAATTACATGTAAATCCAGTGTACCCCCTATGATTATGTGGTTGGACAAAGCATGGCTAGACAGTCTTAAGAACTACAGAAGTGATGGCACATGAAGGAGCCCTTGGGGTATTTGGGAAAGGGAGGGAAAGAAATCAGACCCCAGGTGTGACTTCTGAGAGGATGCCTCTGGCAGCCACGTATGGTGGGGGACACGGGATGGAGGGAGGCAGAAAACCCAGGTAGGATGGAAGGCTGAGTCTGAGGTCCAGGGCAGAGGCTACGGGTGGAGGCTGGGGGGTGGGTGCATGTAGCTGCAATCTGGCAGTGGAAGCTAGGGTGGGGATTGGCTGGGCGTGGTTCAGGCCACAGGGGAACTCCGGAGGGGACTTAGGGTCCCCATGGGTGTCCAAGGGCTTCAGAGCTGAGACTGAGGGCTAAGGCTGGAAGTGGGGAGGCATCAAGGGTGGGGGTGGAAGACCAGATCTGCAAGGGGTGAGATGATGCTGGGGGGTAGGGAGGGCTAGGCAGGGCACACAAACCTTGAAGCAACAAAGGACAATGTGTATAAACCAGTGACAGGGCAGTTCCCAGGTGTTCCAGACATGTGTGGCCCACGCTCCACACTCCCCCTGCCCCATTGCCCAGAGCACTGAGAGAGCACAATGCTGAATTTCACTTTACTGGAGAATCCAGGTGACACAGTGCACAGGGAGAGAAGCCTAGAACTGCTACCGTGCACAGGGAGAGAAGCTTAGAATCACAGGGGAGAAGCACACCTAGGGCCCTCCCCACCCACAGGAAACACCGCAGGCTGCTGTGCCCAGCCCTCCACACACCCAGCCTGCTCCTTGGCAGGTGGATCACTGTCCAGGGGCAGCCTCTGCAGGGAGGAGCGCCCAAGCCCTGCAGCAGCTCCCAGTTGGCTTCTACATCTGGGTGTCCCTGACAGTTCAGTCCAGGCTGCAAGACCGTACCCAGGCCCCCCATTTTTTCCGCGACAAGCAGGTCAGGGCCCTCCTTGCACGTGGAGCTCCTTACAGCCAGGGTATGGAAATTGGGACGAGGAAGCACACACATTGCCCCAGGGACAGGAAGGCAGGAATGAACAAGGGGTCCTGTGGAGACCGATATCTAGGGAAATATCAAGCTCAGCAGGGGTTGGGGGAGCTGAGGCAAATGGCACAGCACGGACTCACACACGGCACAGCACGGACTCACACACAGCTGAAGCGTTGCACTTGGGACAGCAGGTGCTGAAGCTGGAGAGCCCCGCCCCTGCCTCCTCGGAAATCTCCCGGGCAGAGTTGGGATTTCCTCCTAGGTCTTTTCATCCCCTGTAAGGAGGGACGCACTGCCAGCTTCTGCACTGTCTAGGTGAGCCTCTGCCCCTCACCAAGCCCTTCAGGGACCCCTTTGGCTTTTAATTCACTCAGGGGGTGAACCCAGGGACTTTGAAGGTCTTTAGGGCTGCAAGGCCAGCGCTGAGCAGTGGGTCAGCTCCACAGGAGAGTGGGACCCAGCGGAGCCATAACCAATGGGAGGGGGCCAGAGCCACTTAGCCCAGAGGAGCCAAGCAAGACTCTGGATTTTGTGTTAATTCCCCCAAATGGAACATGTCGGCAAATAATTAGAATGTTGGGAAACACTGCAGTCTAAGTGACAAATTCAACTTGTGGTCAGGGGCAGGTGTCCTTGGCCTGGGGCTGGTTCCTCTGTACCAGGGGAGGCCTGTGGACATACCTGCTGTGTGTCTTCCCCTCTGCTCTTCCTCCTCCTCCTTCCCTTCCCCCGCCGTTCCTCTCCCTTTTTCTCCTCCTCCCCTTCCCATCCCCCGTCAGGCTCTCAGACTTCCTTGCTGGAATAATCTCTCCTGGGTAGGAGCTGGGGCCTCCTCTGGCTGGGAGCTGCGCCCTGGCCCGCGCTGCGCAGCTGGTGACCAAACCGCCATCACAGACCGTGGGACGAGTCAGACTGGGGAGGGGGAGACAGCGACTGGTAGCCCCTGCCAGGCTCGAGCTCCGGGAGCGCCATGAAGAGGCCTGCTCGCCTCCGCAGATGCCCGGTGTCCACCCACACCCCCGCCAGGGGCGATCCGGGCCCCCCAACCCTGATGCCCATCTCGGCCCCTCGCCGCTGCTTCGAGAGCACTTCTCTTTCCTCCATCCATCTGGTCTTCCTCCGTCGGGATCGCTGGTGCCCCAGGTCCGTGAGGGCCGGAGAGGGGAACGTGACACCGGCAAACGCGGCCTGGGCTCCGGGTGAAGCAAGGAGGTCGCGTCTGCGGAGGGAGGGAGGAAGGGAGGGAAAGGGAGGGCGGGGGGGGGGCACACTCGGGCGCCCTGCGGGGCCGCTTCACAGCCTGGGGGGTCGCTAGCGGCATTTGGGGGGTGGCCTCCGGCCCCGACGGGCCTTCTTCCCGCGCGCGGCCTTGGAGCCAGTGGAAGCCTGGCCCTTGGCCTCGCCGGCCTTGACGTGGGCACCGGGGCCCGCGCTCCCCTTTTTCTTCCTGCTTCCAGCGGCGTCGTCCAGAGCCGAACCCCGGCTGCCGGCTTTCTTCTCGGGAGTGACGCCCTGGCCTCGGCCTCTGACGCCCCCGCGCGTTTTGCTGGCCCGGGACGCGGTGGGGGGTGCGCCGGCCGGAGTCAGGCCCCGGGGAGCGGTGCGCGCCCTCTTGGCCCGGGGCTTCCTGGATGCCCTGTCCTCGGGCTCCGATGCCTCACTCTCCGTGTCCTCCGACTCTTCCTCGGACTGTTCGTCCGAAGCCTCCTCCGACCCCTCGTTGGACCCCACGTTCTCCCGGGCGGCCAAGAGCGCCAACACCTCCCCCAGTTTGCCTTTGGGGTATTTGTACTTCCCGCCTTCCCAGGCGTTTTCTTTTTCCTCCTTCATCACCTCTGCCATATCCTGCGCAGCCAGGAGCGCCACCAGCTCCAGAAGGCCCCCCTCATCCTCACCGTCCTCGCCCCAGCCCCCGAAGAGGCCACGCCCAGCCTTCTTCACCTGGGGAGGGAGATCCAGCTGCGCCAAGGTGGAAATGCACTCCCGGAGGTCCCCGTCGTCTCCCGCCTTGCGCAGGACCACAGCGTCCACCTCGCGGCCCGCCTCCTCCACCTTCACGCGGGTCCCGCAAGTGTCCTTGGACATGACGGACAGGACCTGTCGGAGCGCGTCTTGCTTGTCTTTCTCGTCGCTCCAGCCCAGCGACTCGATCACAGAAGCGATTTTCAACATCTCCTCCCGGGCCCAGGGGTCCGACGGGTCGGTATAGGCCACAATGGCCACGAACTCAGGATTGTCCAGCCCCTCTGTTTCTTGGTCCTCACTTTCCTGCGAGTCGCTCTCCGAAACGTCGCTGTCCACCGGCTCCTCCTCCGGGGTGTCTCTCACAGCCAGCAGGGCCACTAAGTCGGGGATGCAGTTTTTGCCTTCTTTGGTGTTCAAGGGGATGGATTCGGCCCCAGCTGGCTCCTTCTCTGCCTCTTCTTTCTTGGCTTTATCGGTGACAGTGACCAAAGCCAAGAACTCGCGGGGACAGTCTTCTTCCCCCTCGGAGCTGCAGGGCGCCCACTGCCTAACCAGCTCCCTGGCGGCCGCCTGGAGCGTGGCGTACAGAGCGCTCTGGTCCTCGTCTCCGCTCAAGTCGCCCTTGTCGATCTCCTCGATCACGATGCCCAGGCTGTCGTCGGAAGAGTCCTCGGCCTCACTCCTCGCGGAAGCAGATGGCCGCCCTCCTCGGCTTCTCTTCTTGCCCTTCTGAGTCAACCTGTTGCGTCTGGTTCTGTTTCTGCGACCCCGCCGGCCTCTCCTTGCGTTCTTGGCCGCCCCAAGAGGCGAGCCAGCCTGCCCTGTCACCTCCCCAGAATCCTGGGCCTGGGTCTCCGAAGCGGGAAGGGTGGGCGCCTCCCCCGGGCTCCCAGCCACCGCGGCCTGCGTGGGCCCGTCATCCAGCAGCAGGCGTCTCATCTGCCTCAGGACCCTCGTGTCCTGCGCACGGTCCTTCCACAGAACCCTCCAGACCCCATCCTTGCCCTGGATCTCCCTGGGAATGGCAGCGTGATTGACGTCCTCCACAAACTCCAGCAGGGCGGCCTGGGCCTTCTCGTTCCTCAAGGCCTTCATGTGTCGCAGCCTGAACGTGCCCAGCGGCAGGAGGGAAGGCTGCAGAGCGGCTTCGACGTGCGCCTGCTCCAGGCCCTCCGGGATGCCGGTGACCAACAGGGCCCTGTGCGCATCCACGTCCAGGCCCCGGCACCAGTCCTGCAGAAGGCTCATGGCCATGGTGCCGCCCACTGGACGCTGATCTTGGGGCAGGAGGGAGCCTGAGATGGGGTCGGCTGCAGCGCACGGCGTCAAAGCCACCCTGGAAAGCCACCCGCAGGGCTTAGAGTCCCGGTTCCGGCGAATGTGGCAAGGCTGGAGTGGGGCTCAGGACTCGGGGGCCCTAGCTGCCTGCTGGCGGGCTGGATGCAGTGACCTTCCCCCGGGACCCCTCCCCAGAGCTGTCTGAGGATCCGTAGGGGGGCTTACGTTTCTGCTTTCCAGGACAGCTCCCTCCCTCTTTTTCTGACACAGGCCTGAGTGCCTGGACAACGCGGCCTGGTGCAGGGGGGCGGCGCCGGGTGCACCTGGAGGGGCGTGGGAGGTGGGAGCCTCCGCTTGCCTGGTGCTCCCGCCGAGTCTGAGCGCGCACCCTTGGCCTGAATCTCAGCAGTTCCGCTGCGACGCGGCTGCTCCGGCCTGCGCCTGCGCAGACAGAGCCGCACGCTCCCCCCGGTCCCCCCCCAACCGTCTCCATGGCAACAGTGCAGCCTGGAGCTGGGGTCTGCGTCGCTGTGGCCTGAGACGCTTCTCTTAAAGGTCCCGATAGGAGAAGGATTGGGGGCCTGGAAGCACCACTTATTCATCAGCAAAAAACAAGGCCAAAGCCACAGAGGGCCAGAAATCACTCAAGGAGACCCACTCTCATTCAGGCCATAGAGGCTTCCTTCCAGAGGGTACGCGCTTCACGGGGGGTTACAATTCCCCTTCCAGTGGAGAGGTGGAATTCAGGATTACATAGGCCTAAATCAAGAGGCACTGGCCTCGCACCGTGGGACTAGGACTCACTTGGGATACTGGCCTTATTCACAGTATATAGTCTCAGTATGAAATGGGGGGCCCAGGACCCATCTGTGAGCAACAGACAGCATTTGGGGTATATGGACCTCACTGGCGGGGTACAGGCCCCACTCAGTGGGACTGACCCTCACTCCCAAACACGTTCCTGTATCCTGAACTACACATGCACAGTGAGTCCTATGGTTTTGCACACGCTTTCAGCATGTGAATGATCATGAGTGAGACCAGCCATGAATTTTGCAAAAAAGCATTTCCTTTGACTGGGGCGTGTGAAGGTCAGTCATAGCTACTGTAAGCATTTGCTTCTCTGTCCCTTGTCGACCATGAGGCTGTCCCCTACTCTATATGAATCTGGCTCTGCAGGCCTACTGCATCATTCCTACCTCAAAGGGTTGTTTTGTTTGTTTTGAGATAGAGTCTTGCTGTATAATCCAGGCTGGAGTGCAATGGCACAATCTTGGTTCACTGCAATCTCTGCCTCCCCAGTACAAGAGATTCTCCTGCCTCCGCCTCCTGAGTAGCTCGGATTACAGGCCTCCCAAGTGGTTGGGATTACAGGCATATGCCACCACATTTGGCACATTTTTATATTTTTTGTAAAGACAGAATTTCACCATGTGGCTCAGACTGATCTTGAACTTCTGACCCCAAGGGATCCACTCGCCTCCAAAAGTGCTGGGATTACAGGGGTGAGCCACCATGCCTGGCCTCAAACAGTTCTCATGGAGATTAAAGGGAATAATCCAGGAAAGCATTTAGAAGAGAGGCTGGCCCACAGCTGTTGCTCCGTGAAAGATGGCTAAGTATTTATTGAGAACCTACCGTTATAAAAGCATGTGATTTTGTTTGTTTGTTTTTGAGATGGAGTCTTGCTCTGTCACCCAGGCTGTAGTGCAATGGTGTGACCTCAGCTCACTGCAACCTCCGCTACCCGGGTTCAAGCCATTCTCCTGCCTCAGCTCCTGATAGCTGGGACTACAGGCATTCACCACCATGCCAGACTAGTTTTGCATTTTTAGTAGAGATGGGTGTTCGCCATGCTGACCAGGCTGGTCTCGAACTCCTAATCTCAGGTGATCCACCTGCCTCAGCTTCTCAAAGTGCTGGGATTACAGGCATGAGCCACTGTGCCCAGCCAAGAGCATCTGTTAACAAACAAATAAATAGGAAACCAAAACACCCCATGCTTTTTTTTTCTGTTTTTTGCCAACAGGCCCACCCTCCTATTTTTGTGTTTGTTTGAGGTTTTCTTCTTTTTTACGTTTGAGACTTTAATTGCGAGGTTACCATGGCAACTGAGCAAACCACTTACTCCTATTTTCCCTACTTTTTCCTATTCCGACCTTCCTGACCCACAGATGGATGTAATGTGACTCTTCTCTCCAGGGCAGTGTTGTCCTGCACAAACAGAATGCCAGCCTCCAGTCTGAACCACATGTATAACGCTGACTTTCTAGTTGTGGCCAACCAACACTGACCTCAGGTCATCCATCCACCTCGGCCTCTCAGAGTGCTGAGATTACAGGTGTGAGCCACCGCACCCAGCCTAATGTGTCATTTTTGACATTTGAATCTCCAATTTAGGCTGGGCATGGTGGCACTTGGGAGGGTGAGGCAGGAAACTTGCATGTACCCAGGAGGTGGAGGTTGCAGGGAGCAGAGATCATGCCACTGCACTCCAGCCTGGGTGTCAGAGCGAGACTCCATCTCTGAATAAATGAATGAATGAATGAATGCAATAGAAGATTGGATGACACATGCCACACACACTGAAAACACGAGGAGTTTTCAAGGAGTTCTCCAAGTTCTCCTGCCTCAGCCTCCTAAGTAGCTGAGATAACACGTGCCCACCACACCTGGCTAATTTTGTATTTTTAGTAGAGACAGGGTCTCACCATGTTGGCCAAACTCCTGACCTCAGGTGAGCTGCCCACCTCAGCCTCCTAAAGTTCGGGGATTACAGGCGTGAGCCACTGCGCCCAGCCTCCATTTCTTTTACAGCTGAGCAATGCTCCGTGGAATAGATAAACCAAATTTTCTTTAACCATTGATCAGTTGATGGGCATTTGGGTTTTTTCCACTTTGTGGCTATCATGAATATTCTATGAACAGACATATGATGAATATGCTCTGTGTACACATGTTTTCATTTTGCTTGGGTGGATGTTTTTAGGAGAGGAATCCCGGGCCATATGGTTACCCTGTGTTTAGTGGTGATTTGAGGGGCTGAAGGGGTGCTTTTGGCAATGGCCAATGCAGAGCAGAGTCTTTCTACTTCGCACAAAGGCGCTGTTAAGTGCTAAAAGAGTTCGGTTCTGGCCCCATATCACTGGAGACTGATTTTTCAACAGTGTCGCAGGCTGGGTGACTTAGATAATAGAAATCTATTTTCTCACAGTTTCAGTGCCATCAGCTTAGTTTTTCACACTCACCCAATAACCAAGTGAGTCACTGTGTCTCTTCATGGCTCTGTGACCCCAGTTGATAGTGAGATTATGAGGATTTAAGAGGTGGTGTGGGCCGGGCATGGTGGCTCATGTCTGCAATCCTGGAACGTTGGGAGGCCGAGGTGGGCAGATCATGAAGTCAGGAGATATAGACCATCCTGGCTAACATGGTGAAACCTTGTGTCTACTGAAAATACAAAAAATTAGCCAAGCATGGTGGCACGTGCTTGTAGTCACAGCTACTTCAGGAGACTGAGGCAGGAGAATCGCTTTAACCTGGGAGGTGGAGGTTGCAGTAGCCGAGGTCATGCCACTGCACTCCAGGCTGGGCAACCCAAGACTCCATCTAAAAAAGAAGGGGGCGTGTGTGTGTGTTGGAACAGTGCCTGGCCCTGAGTGTTACTGGGATGAAGATTTTATTCTCACCATGAATCCATGGACAGTACAGGGCAGCATGCTGGAATGCAGAGGGGACTCCTCAGGAGAGTGTTTGGTTTATAGGAGAATCCACAGGTATAGGGGCTGAATTATGTCTCTTTAAAATTCCTATGTTGGAGCCTGGGTGGAGTGTAATCACATCACTCCAGGAGGCCAAGGCAGGTGGATTGCTTGAGGTCAGGAGTTTGAGACCAGCCTGGCCAACGCAGTGAAACCCTGTCTCTACGAAAAATACAAAAATTAGCCCAGTGTGGTGGTACATGGCTGTAATCCCAGTTACTCAGGAGGCTGAGCCAGGAGAATTGCTTGAACCCAGGGGGCAGAGATTGCAGTGAGCTGAGATCATACCACTGAACTCCAGCCTGGGCAACAGAGCAAGACTGTGTCTGAAAAAATAATAAAATGAAATTCATATGTTAGGTTGTGTGTGGTGTGTGTGTGTGTGTGTGTGTGTGTGTGTGGCTCACCCCTGTAATCCCAGCACTTTGGGAGGCTGAGGCAGGCAGATCACTTGAGGCCAGGAGTTTGAGACCAGCCCGGCCAACATGGTGAAACCCTGTCTCTACCAAAAACACAAAAATTAGCTGGTCATGGTGGCAGGCGCCTGTAATCCCAGCTACTCAGGAGGCTGATATGGGAGGATGGCTTGAGCCTGCGGGGTCGAGGCTGCAGTGAACCGTGACTGAGCCACTGCACTCCAGCCTGGGAGACAGAGTAAGACCTTGTCTTAAAAAGAAAAAAAAATAGACCATGAACCCCAACCCCTGTGCTCAGAAGATCTAACAGGGATGAGCCAGGCAGGGACATCAGGAGCCCCAACATGTCTTGCCGAGTCCCGCCCTGGGCGTTTCTCCTGGAATCGTGATCTCTTCTTAGGCAGAGATGAGCCTGTAACTCACAAGCCTCTGCTGCTAAGGTTCCAATGGAAACAGCTGGAAGAAAGAGCATATAAAATGTTAAAGGCCGGGCGCAGTGGCTCACACCTATAATCCCAGCACTTTGGGAGACCGAGGCGGGCAGACCACGAGGCCAGCAGTTCAAGACCAGCTTGGACAACATGGTGAAACCCTGTCTCTACTCAAATTATTAGCCAGGCCTGATGGCATGTACTTGTAGTCCCGACTGAGGTGGGAGGATCGCTTGAACCCGGGAGGCAGAGGTTGCAGTGAGCTGAGATCACATCACTGCACTCCAGCCTGGGTGACGTAGTGAGAGACTCTGTCTCGAAAAAAAAAAAAAAAAAAAAAAATGTGTTCAAAATTCTTCTCCCACTCATTTTGTGTTTGAGAAAAATACAAGTGAATCTGTTTAACTGGAAATCGCACTTTTGGAGCAGGGGTTCTCAAAGTGTGGCCTGGGGACCCCTAAGGGTTGCAAGAACATTCCAGGGAGTCCATGAGATAAAAACTGTTTTCTTTTCTCTTTTTCTTTTTTTTTTTTTTTGAGATGGGGTCTTGCTCTGTCGCCCAGGCTGGAGTGCAGTAGCACAATCTCAGCTCGCTGCAACCTCCACCTCCCGGGTTCAAGCGATTCTCCTGCCTCAGCCTCCTGAGTAGCTGACACTATAGGCACCCACAACCACGCCTGGCTAATTTTTTTGTATTTTTAGTAGAGATGGAGTTTCACCGTGTTAGCCAGGATGGTCTCTGCCTTCTGACCTCATGATCCACCCACCTCAGCCTCCCAAAGTGCTGGGATTACAGGCATGAGCCACTGCACATGGCCAAAAAATGTTTTTATGATACTAAACCATTATTTGTCTTTTCACTCTTAGTCTCTTACCAGTGTTCAGTGGAATTTTCCAGAGGCTACACAGCGTGCCATATTGCAGCTGACTGAACAGAAAGCAGGTACGAGGATTGTTGAGCCAGACATGAAAGTGAGTTGAAAAACACCAAAATACAATAATGCCGCTCTTCATCTCACTAACTGTTTTGTTTTGGAAAATGTATTTATTTTTAGGGCCAGGCAAGGTGGTTCACACCTGCAATCCCAGCATTTCAGGAGGCTCAGGCAGGAGGATTGCCTGATCCCAGGAGTTCGAGACCAGCCTGGGCAACATAGGGAGACCCCCCCCCCCAACCATCTCTACAAAAAATACAAAAATTAGTCAGATGTGCCTGCAATACCAGCTACTGGGGAGGCTGAGGTAGGAGGATTGCTTGAGCCTGTGAAGTTCGTGGCTGCAGTGAATCATGATGGCGCCACTGCACTCTAGCCTGGGAGACAGAGACCTGTCTCAAAATATATATATTCCTACTAAAATATATATGTGTGTGTCATCTACATGAGTGTGTAACTTGTTTGTTACTAGCAAGACATTTTCAGGCTCCCAATTTCCCTACCTGGCTGGTCCCTGTTAGGTCTTATGTGCACAGGGATTGGGGTTCAAGGTCTAACCTTTTTTTTTTTTTTTTTTGAGACAGGGTCTTACTCTGTCACTCAGGCTGGAGTGCATTGGCTCAATCATGGCTCACTATTTTTGAAAGAGTTAATAAGTACCATATACTTTTAACTTATCACGGGAGATTCCTAATAGAGTCAATATTGACAGATATAACCCATATAAACAAAAGCTCTTTAGGGTCTTTGATAATTTTGAATCATTTGAGAGGCCCTGAGACCAAATAGTTGGGGAATATACATACTAGAGAATATAACACAATGTTCCCTAGGGTCCCCAAGTAGGAAAAAAAAGGTTTTCAGTAGGATGTGCATGTGTGCATGTGCGCCTGTGTGTGCGTGTGCGCCTGTGTGTGTGCGTGTGCCCGTGTGTGCATGCACCTGTGTGTGTGTGCGCGCGCCTGTGTGCCTGTGCGCCTGTGTGTGCCCGTGTGCGTGTGCGCCTGTGTGTGCGTGTGCCCGTGTGTGCGCGCCTGTGTGCGTGTGCACCTGTGTGTGTATGTGCACCTGTGTGCGTGCACCTGTGTGTGTGCCTGTGTGTGCGTGTGCGCCTGTGTATGTGCCCGTGTGCATGTGCGCCTGTGTGTGTGTGCACCTGTGTATGTGCCTGTGTGTGCGTGTGCACCTGTGTGCGTGTGCGCCTGCACCTGTGTGTGCATGTCCGCCTGTGTGTATGTGCACCTGTGTGTGTGCATGTCTGCCTGTGTATGTGCACCTGTGTGTGTGCATGTGCACGTGTGTATGTGCGCCTGTGTGTGCGTGTGCGCCTGTGTGTGTGCATCTGTGCGTGCGTGTGCACCTGTGTGTGTGTGCCCGTGTGTGTGCGTGTGCGTGTTTCTCCAGCAAGTTACAACTGAATTGTGGGAGTTCAGTGCACCGCAGACTCATCTGCCCTCTGCTGCCTTTCTGCTCCTCTCTTCTCAGTTTCACCAGCAGTGTTGTCAGGGAAACCAGATCAGCACATCTTCAACACAAAATCAGTTTATCTCCCATGTGTCTGGAGGGCCTTTCAAGATGTTTACATCCAAGGAGCTGTCAACTCCACCTGCCTCCATGTCTTTAAAATGCCATTTTATCTTTACCCCCCTCTCCCATTCCTTTCGCTTTTCATTTTGTGATGGCTCTCCTTTTATTTTCGTGTGTTCTTGCAAAATGTGCATTGCCATTTGGGGGCATCTAGGCTAAATTTGCGTGACTTGTTTTCTATGATCTATCTCTTTTTGTTTCTCTCTTTTTTTAAGCACTCAGCAGTGACGTGTCTAAGATTGATCCCAGTTCTGTAGTTTGTCCATAATTTCACCTGCTGAATGGGGCTCTGTGTTTTTTTGTTTGTTTGTTTAAGGAGAGAGACAATTTCATATATCAGATTGGGCTCCATGGCTTTTTAAGATGGTCGCAAGTTCTTCAATTCCAATGAGGTGGGAATCTACATCTTCTTTCCTTGAAGCTGAATCTGGGTGAGTTTGTGACCATCTCAACTGCTAGAGTATGTCCACTTGCTCTGTGTCTTTTGAGGTTAGTTGGATGCTAGGTGTCTTCCAAGATTAATTATAAAAGGCTTTTGCCTGGTTCTCTTGGGATAATTACTGCTTGGAACTTAGCTGCCATGCTGTCAGGAAGCCCAGCTCACACAGAGAGCTCTGCATGGGGGTGCTCAAGTCAACAGCTCCAACTGAGCCCAGTCTTCAAATTATCTCAAACCAGGCACCAGACATATGAGTGATGAAGCTGCTAGATGATTCCAGATTCAGTTCTCAGGTCATCCCAGCTGTGGCCCCACAGACTGCGGGGCTAAAAGAAGCCATCTGCTTTCATTACTACTGACCCATGGACTCTATGGGCATAATGAGACGTTGCTGCTTTACGACACCAAGCTGGGTTGGTTTGTTACACAGCAAAAGTAACCAGTGCATCCCCATATCCATCTCCTGCTCCCACATACACACAGCACAAAGACTCTACAATAAATGTTCTTACATTTTCTTATTATGTTGAAGGAGACCCTGAGACTCTCTTTGGCATAGGTCCCAGGAGCAGAATTGCCTGGGTCTGCCTAGGCATATTCCTTTTTTTTTTTTTTTTTGTCACCCAGCAACAGTAGCCATTGTGGAGTGCAGTAGCCATCATGACTCACAACAGCCTTGACCTCCTGAACTCAAGTCGCCCTCTTGCCTTAGCCTCCTGAGTAGCTGGGACTACCGGTGTGCACCACCACATCTTGTTAATTTAAAAATATTTTTTGTCAAGACCTCACTATGTTGCTTGGGCTGGCCTCAAGCTCCTGGGCTCAAGCAATCCTCCTTCCTTAGCCTCTCAAAGTGCTGGGAAAATAGCCATGGGCCACAGGGCCTGACTAGGGTCTGCATATTTCTACCTCTCCCAAGTCTTGCAAGTCACTTGGTGTAATGAATGTCCCTATTCACTCATGTATGAGGATTCCTGTGCCCCGAGTACCCACTCCCACCTCTGGAGATTGTCCAGGCTTCCAAGATTCGCCCATCTCATGGGCATAAGGTGGAAACTCATTGTTCTCTAACTACAAATGAGTTTGCACGTCTCTCTTTTGGTTTATTTGGAAGTCCCCTTCTGTAAATAGCCTGTCCGTAGCATTTTGCACATTTTCTCATTACTGTTTCTGCTTTTGCCACCAGAACCGTTGACTTTTTAACAGAGCCCAGTGCAATTCCTAAAGGTATTTGAGCTCTTTGTTACTGCAATAATACACTGTTAAATGTGAACAACAGTTCTATCATACAAAGAGGCAATGTAGCACGGTGCTCAGTAAAGCTGGTATCGAACAGGAGGAGGAAGAAAGGAAAGGAGGAATTGTAACATCACACACACACCGTGCCAAGGGACCCTTCCATGCCAGACAGATAGAATAGCCTCTAATATTGCTTCATTTAATCTTAATTACAGTCATGTAAAGTCAGCCCCATTCCTATCTCTGTTTTCCAGATGAGAAATCTGAGGTGTGTGTGCATGTGTGTGCATGTGTGTGTGCATGTGTGTGCGTGTATGTGTGTGTGCATGTGTGTGCGTGTGTGCATGTGCGTGTGTGTGCATGTGTGTGTGCGTGTGTGTGTGCATGTGCACATGTGCACATGCAGGGTGGAAGGTCCTTTACAGCTGGGAGGTGGTGAGACGTCAATGTGACCACAGGTCTGCGTGATTCCAAACCTCGGATTCTAACAGTGATACCAGCGGCAGCCTCTCCGCAGCGCCACCCGTCCCCAGCACTCATTCATTCATTTCTTCGTCATTTAACAAACACAGGGTACCTACACCTGTGGGATATGGCAGTGACCATGTTAAGACCAGGGCCTGGCTGACATCATAGGGGATCAGATATGAACCACTAATAACTGTAATTCATCATGATGGAAAGACTGAGTAAATTACTAGGGCTGGGCATGGTGGTTCATGCCTGTAATCCCAGCACTTTGGGAGGCCGAGGCGGGTGGATTATGAGGTCAGGGGTTTGAGACCAGCCTGGCCAACATAGTGAAACCCTGTCTCTACTAAAAATACAAAAAATTACCTGGATGTGGTGGCAGGTGCCTGTAATCCCAGTTACTCAGGAGGCTGAGGCAGGAGAATTGCTTGAACCTGGGGGGCAGAGGTTGCAGTGAACTGAGATCACGTCACTGCACTCCAGCCTGGGTGACAGAGCGAGACTCCATCTCTTAAAAAAAAAAAAAAAGGCTGAAAAGTGTTAACCTCCTATTAGCAAAGGAAAACAAAAAGCTTATTTCAGCTTACAAAATGAAAACGTGTGGATGTCAACTTAAAATATGGTGGTGAGGAGAGGACATCGTTTCTCAAAATACTTTTAGGGGTTATGAAACAGAAAGGACAGGCGTGGTGGGTCACACCTGTCGTCCCAGCAACTTGGGATGCAGAGGCTGGAGGATCCCATGAGCCCAGGAGTTCAAGACCAACCTGAGAAATAAAGTCAAGGTCCCAAGGGATAAAAGCCCCTCCTGAGGCTGAGCACCGTGGCTCACACCTGCAATCCCAGCACTTTGGGAGGCTGGGGATCACTTGAGGTCAGGAGTTTGAGACCAGTCTGGCAAACATGGTGAAACCCCATCTCTACCAAAAATACAAAAATTAGCTGGACATGGTGGTGGAGGCCCGTAATCCCAGCTTAGGAGACTGGGGCAGGAGGCTACTCGGGAAACTGAGGCAGAATCTTGAACCCGGAAGGCGGAGGTTGCAGTGAGCTGAGATCATGCCATTGCATTCCAGTCTGCACAACAAAAGAGAAGCTCCATCTCCAACAAACAAACAAAGCAAACCAAAAACCCCCCGCTCCTGAGGAAACAGCCAGAGACCCAAGCTGACCAGGGTCTGCTTTAAGACAAGAAATGAAGAGATCCCCAAAGACCTCCAAAGACCAGAGGATCCCAGGGGACCACAGAAAAAAGTCTTTAGTTTTTAAAATAGTTTTATAACTGGACCCTGGGGACACTGGCCTGAGAAGGAAGAAACTAATCATGAGGTGGCCGATGCCAGAAAAAGCTTTTCCTTGGAAAAAGGCCCTGGTTTAAGTTCAAGTTAGCCTCACAAGTGTAGAAACAATAGACAAAAGTGTACCTCTTTTTATGAGTCCATTTGTATGAAGTTCTAGAATAGGTGTCCCTGGAGTCTCCCTCAATCTGCTGTGATTCTGGGGGCTGCCCCATTCACGAATCGTTCATTGCTCAATTAAACTCCTCTACATTTAGTTTTTCTATTAACAATGGTAGCGGGCTTCTAAGAGGGAGGCAGTGAATCCTGCCATGTCTCTTAAGGGCTACACCTGGAATTTGGGCTGATTTTTATTGGTTCCACCAAGGCTAGCTCAGATTCAAGCTGAGGAGAAACAGATTCCATCTCTTGATGGGAGAAGTATTAGGCTCATATGGGGAGGATAATTGATAGCGACCATCTCGGATACCATGCCCCACAGTGTTTCCTGTGGCAGTGGCTGGCAGGAAAAAAGACCTGAAGAATCTGAATCTGTGTTTCTCAGGAATTGATACAACCGTCTCTGCCCCCAGGTTACCATGAGAGCATCAGCCAAGGGCTCAGCTACGAGATGGGCACTTTTGTAACCCAGAGATGGCAGCAAAAATGTTCACTATTTTTAATGCAAGGAGCATTAAATTTGGTTCCCAAATTCAGGGTTATGGTTTCAGAAAGCAGGATTTTCTTCTTTTCTTTTTTTGAGAGGACTCTCACTCTGCCACCCAGTCTGGAGGGCAGTGAGTAGTGTGATCTCTGCTCACTACAACCTCCACCTCCCAGGTTCAAGCAATTTTCCTGACTCAGCCTCCCTAGTAGCTGGGATCACAGGTGGGCACCACCATGCCTAACTAATTTTTGTATTTTTAGTATAGACAGGGTTTCGCCATGTTAGTCAGGCTGGTCTGGAACTCCTGACCTCAGGTGATCTGCCCACCTCAGCCTCCCAAAGTGCTGAGATTACAGGCATGAGCCACTGCACCCAGCCCAGACAGCAGGATTTTCAAGGAAATTGCCGCAGAAAACTGGAGTTTTCTCCAGATTAGTTTTTACCTGTCTCAGGAAGAGGCTAAGTGAGGACATTCTTGGTTCTAAAGTGCGAGCTGGGTGTGGGGAAGGGGCATACAAGAGATGGGGACAGAGTTTGGTGCGGGAGGGGTATTTGCAGTGCTGTTGCCTGGTTTCACCCCACCTCCAGCCTCCATTGTCATTTACAACCTTGAGCTGGTTAATTACCCGTCATTGCCTTCATTTATGTACCTGAAAATAGGGATCTCATGCTCTTAGCATCGTCAGGAAGATGGAAGCTTTCTCCCTCTTAGAGCAGGCAAGTGGGAGAGGGGTGTAGAGACCACTTCGAGCCTCAGGGCCGTGCACTCTCCCAGGCCAGTGCCTCAGGCCCCCTAAAGATCTGTTCATGCATCCCTGTTGTTCTCTTGGCCCTCGCTCCCCCACATCCTGCTTTCCCTGCTTATGGGTTGGGGCAGAAGGGGCACCAACTGGCATTTGTCCAGGTACAGACTCTAGAATCACACTGTGTTCAGATTCCAGCATCATGTGACCCTGAGCATGACATCTGCCATCTCTGAACCTCAGTTTCCCCCACCTGTAAAATGTTCACAGTAAGAGCGCCTAAATTTGTGTTAAAACAATCTCAGTGCTTCAAACAATCCCTGTAATACACTAAGAGCTATAAAATAATACTTTTGTAATGAATACTGAATCCCAGTTCCGCACTGCAAAGCCAAATCAATCTGGGCAAAGTTTTTTTTTTTTTTTTTTTTTTTTTTTTTTTTGAGACAGTCTCGCTCTGTCACCCAGGTTGGAGTGCAGTAGTGCGATCTCAGCTCACTGCAACCTCTTTCTCCCAGGGTTCAGCCGATTCTCCTGCCTTAGGCTCCCACGTAGCTGGGATTACAGGCCAGTAGTGAGCCACCATGACCCGCTAATTTGTATCTTTGTATCTTTTGTATCTTTAGTAGAAGATTTTTACATATTTTGTATCTTTAGTAGATACAAAAGATATCTCTTGTATCTTTGGTACTTAACCCTTCAGTAGAAACAGGGTTTCACCATATTGGCCAGGCTGGTCTGGAACTCCTGATGAGTGATCTGCCTGCCTTCGGCCTCCCAGTGTGCTGGGATTACGGATGTGAGCCATCGCGCCCGGCCACACTGTACATATTCTTCTCCATCTTTCCTTACTTTGTGTCATGAAAACCTCTATAAATCAGTGCTTTCCAATCTGGCTGCATTTTTGGAATCCCTTAGGGGAAGCTCTGCAAAATACTCATGCCCCGGCTCCACTCCCAGGGACTCTGATTCCGTTGTTTTGGGGTGTGGCCTGAAGATTGGGACCGTTAAGCACTCCCAGGTGATTCTAGCATACAAGCCAGGCGGGGGGTGGGGGTGGGTGGCTCACGCCTGTAATCCCAGCACTTTGGGAGGCCAAGACTCGCGGATCACGAGGTCAGGAGTTTGAGACCAGCCTGATCAACATGGTGAAACCCCGTGTCTACTAAAAATACAAAAATTAACCGGCATGGTGGTGCGCACCTGTAATCCCAGCTACTCGGGAGGCTGAGGCAGGAGAATCACTTGAACCCAGGAGGTGGAGGTTGCAGTGAGCTGAGATCGCACTACTGCACTCCAGACTGGGTGATGGAGCAGACTCTGTCTCAAAAAAAAAAAAAAAAAAAAAAAAAAAAACAAGCCAGGCTGAGGACCACTGGGCTAACCCACCGGCCAGGGGGTTCTGGGATGAATTGATTCTCACACAGCAAGCGCAGAGCCGGCGCTTTAGCCAGCGGCCCTGCAGCGCCCTCTGGTGGGAAACACGAGCGCCGCGGCTCGCGCGGGCTGACTCCAAGTCCCCGGGGTCTGGTCCGGCTGTGGGTGGCGGGGAGGAGGTCACCTGCTGTCCGCGGAACTCTCCTCCCTCCCTCCTACGCGGGAGTCTTGGGCGCTCCTCTCCCTGCATGAACCACCGGAAGGACTTGAGCATTCAGCCCCTGGGGGTGGTACTATAGAGACCAGCGCGATATCGGGTCTAACCCGTCCGCTGGACAAGGGGGTGACGATCAGAGGGGCTGACAGACCGGGGTTCGAGTTCTTCCCCACCTCTGAGCTTCAGTTTCCTAATCTGGGAAATGGGATGAAAATTTGACTTCATGTTGTTCCCCAGTGTCAGCCCCGGGAAGGCGCCTGCCTGACCTCCACCAGGTGGCCAGAACCTGAACAAGAGTGAAAACAGGTGAGGAAGCGGGATTTAGCCAAACGTAAATGTTTTCTATTTATGTATGTATTTAGAGACGGAGGCTGGCTCTGTTCCCCAGGCTGGAGTGCAGTGGTCCAATCTCAGCACACTGCCACCTCCGCCTCCCAGGCTCAAGCCATCCTCCCACCTCAGCCTCCTGCCTAGCTGGAATTACAGGTGCACCAAGATGCCCAACCTAATTTTTGTATTTTTAGTAGAGACGGCATTTCACCATGTTGCGCAGGCTGGTCTCGAACTCTTGACCTCAAGTGATCGGCCCACCTCAGCCTCCCAAAGTGCTGGGATTACAGGCTTGAGCCACCGCACCTGGCCATGTTTTTCATTTAAAAGCCTCGTTTTAGTTTGCAATCTTCTCCCACCCATTCTTTGGTTTTATGTTTTCCTCTCTTCACATTGGTTTTAATTTTTGTGTTTGTTTTTACTCATTTTGCATTGATTTCGTTTTGGCTACATGAGAAGTCGATGACCCTGTATTTGAAAGTCCACAGTACGTCAGGATTATACTGAAGGTGACATCCAGAATTTAGGAGCGTGCTGAGGATGGGTCCTTGCAAAGACTGAGGGCAGGGGTTGGTGGGTTCAAGGTTTGGCCTTGGACTCCTGTCAGCTAGTGTCACAGTCACACTAATATACACACATCGACATTCACACAGAGACTTATACAGAAGCCAACACACTCACAAAACACACAATCGGTCATGCTCACACTCCTAGTCACACTAATACACACATCCAGATACACCCGCACGTTCACACAGACACGTCCAACATACCCAGACTCACATGCCACACCCACTGAAACCTTGTCACATGTCCACACACACCATCATCCCAACTCTGACACACACACACACACACACACACACAGCCCCTCCCCTAGTCCACCCCTAATCCTGGCCACACAAATGCCCATTCTCCCTCCCCAGGTTGGGGCCAAATGGTGCTTTCTTGGTCATCCTTGGCCAACTTGGGCCTGTCCCTGTCAGCAGGACTTACTGGAATCTCTGAGCTGTGGTGTGCAAATGGGAACTCCAGGTGGGGTCCGCAGTGAGGAAGGCCTGAATGAGGTGGGGTATTGGCTGGAGACCATCCTTTCCTTTCTTAGGCCATGAGAGGATGAGGCCTTCCCTCTCCTCTGAGCCAAAGCAAGGATCAGAGAGGACATTTAATTTTCCCAAGTCACACAGCATCCAAGCCACAGATAAGCTTCCAGCTCAAGCCTCTGTGACTTCACAGCTCTTTGCCCTGTTTTTGACAAAGTTTCTCAAAAGAGACAGCACTGACTGGGTGTTAAACCCCTTGATGAGGATGGAGGAGGGCCATTTGTGCAAAGGGGGCTTCTAGCCAGACAGCCCTCCCCACTGCCACTGCCCAGGGAGGCTGCACACTTTAGGGCAGGGTCTTCAGAGCCTTAGGAGCTGACCTCTGAAAGTCACAGCAGGCCAGGGATACGGCTTTTAATTTTTTTATTCCTGTGATACAGATAAGAAAACTGAAGCTCAGGGAAATTGAGGGACCTGTCCTGGACCATGAGACACGGAGGTGGGAGAACTGAGATTTACCCTGCAAGGGGCCTTAGCCAGGGCAGGACACAGAGACCTCAAATGCCAGGAGGAGGAAATGGAACTCCTTCCCCAGAAGAGGGGAAAGTAACTACAGAGCGAGGGTCTGGGAGAACAAGGAGCTGTTTTCTGATGAGGAAAGGGCAGGCTTTTGTAGGTCTGCATCCCAGGTTAAGGGGAGCCAAGGAAACCTCAAGGTCTTGGAAGATCTTATTTTAAAAACACCCCCAAGGTCAGGCGCCAGTGGCTCGAACCTGTAATCCCAGAACTTTGGGAGGCTGAGGTGGGCAGATTGCCTAAGATCAGGAGTTCAAGACCAGCCTGGCCAAGATGGCAAAACCCTGTACCTACCAAAAATACAAAAATTAGCCAGGTGTAGTGACATACACCTGTATTCCCAGCTACTCAGGAGGGTGAGCAGGAGAATTGCTTGTACCGGGGAGGCGGAGGTTGTGGCAAGCCGAGATGGTGCCACTGTGCTCCAGCCTGGGTGACAGAGTGAGACTCTGTCTCAAAATAAATAAATAAATAGTGTGGTCGCTGATGCCTGTGATCCCAGCACTCTGAGAGGCTGAGGCAGGCAGATCACAAGGTCAAGAGTGCGAAACCAGACTGACACGGTGAAATCCCGTCTCTACTAAAAATACAAAAATTAGCCTGGCATGGTGGCACATGACTGTAATCCAGCTACTCAGGAGGGTGAGGCAGGAGAATCGCTTGAACCAGGGAGTTGGAGGTTGCAGTGAACTGAGATCGCAAGGCCACACCACTGTACTCCAGCTTGGGCAACAGAGCGAGAGACAGAGTAAGGCTCTGTCTCAAAATAAATAAATAAATAAAAACCTGAAGGGCCCAGACTGAGGAAAAGGGAAGTAACAGTCAAATTGTGCATCTATTAGAAAAAACAACCTAGGTCCCTTTGAGGAGGCTGGGGGAAAGGTCCAGGTAAGTGAAGAAAAAAAAAAATTGGTAGAAAGATGTACACAGAATGAGTCCATTTAGGTTAAATAAATTCATAAAGCTAACATTTATTGCCTGCTGAGACAGGCCAGGGATTGTCTGAATATTTTACAAGGGCTTTTGTCACTAATTCCATAACTCTGGATCCCCATTTTGCAGGCACAGAGGTTGCATGGAGCCCAAGAATGCCAAAGTGACATGGCAAACAAAGGTCTTCCGAGCACAGAGCCCAGGCTCTCAGCCCCTGTGCCTGGTGCAGACCGCCCTGAACTCGCTCAGTGCACCAGCCTTGTGATTTCCCACAGCACCCCAGATAATACCTAACTATTCAATTTCTCACTGGGTGAGGTCTAAACACCTTAAGTATTTATGTCCTAAGAACTTGATAGCCATGGCCCGGCACAGTGGCTCGGCCTGTAATCCTAGCTCTTTGGGAGGCTGAGGCAGGCGGATCATTTGAGGTCAGGAGTATGAGACCAGCTTGGCCAACATGATGAAACCCAGGTGTGGTGGCACGTGCCTGTAATCCCAGCTACTCGGGAAGCTGAGGCAGAATTGCTTGAACCTGGGAGGTGGAGGTTGCAGTGAGCCGAGATGGTGCCACTGCACTTCTGTCTGGGTGAAAGAGCAAGACTCTGTCTCAAAAACAAACAAAAAACACCTAGTAGCCACTGGGGGAAAAAAAATACACACTTAAAAAAATTTCATTCTTAAATAACCACAGTCTTTTTTTTTCTGAGACAAAGTCTCACTCTGTCACCAGGCACCAGGCTGGAGTGCAGTGGCATGATCTTGGCTCACTACAACCTGTGCCTCCCAGGTTTAAGCAATTCTCCTGCCTCAGCCTCCCAAGTAGCTGGGACTACAGGTATGAGCCAGCTAATTATTGTATTTTTAGTAGAGACGGGGTTTCACCATGTTGGCCAGGATGGTCTTGATCTCCTGACCTTGTGATCCTCCCACCTCAGCCTCCCAAAGTGCTGGGATTACAGGCATGTGCCACTATGCCCAGCCTAACCACAGTCTTTAAGAATTGGAACGTGTGTGCCTGTCAGACACTGCACGACCTCTCAGTGCCTGGGACCAGACTGAACACCTCTCTACTCTCATTTCCTGGTTGGCATTGATTTTTTGGGTGGGATTTGCTGTTTATCCTTGCAACCAATGAAAACGCAGCTTCTGGAAGACATGCTGTTGTAGAAAGGGCTGCCACTTGGGCTAAGGTGGAAGCCTCAAGCCACCTGAGCTAGCAGTTCCCACAGTATCATACAGATGATGCTGTGTTTCCCTCTAAATTTAAAAATCTCAGCTGGGCGCGGTGGCTCATGCCTGTAATCCCAGCAGTTTGGGAGGCCAAGGTGGATGAACCATGAGGTGAGGAGTTCAAGACCAGCCTGGCCAATACGGTGAAACTTTATCTCTACTAAAAATTCAAAAATTTTCCAGGTGTGGTGGTGCACACCTGTAGTCCAGCTACTTGGGAGGCTGAGGCAGGAGAGTCACTTGAACCCGGGAGGCAGAGCTTGCAGAGAGCCAAGATGGTGCCATTGCACTCCAGCCTGAGTGGCAGGGTGAGCCTTTGCCTCAAAAAAAAAAAAAAAAGAGAGAGGGAGAGAGAGAGAGAAATACACACTTAAGGAACAGTAGCAACTGCTTAGCACCTGTGAGACTGGAGACAGAAGGCTGGATATCCCTGTTGTCCAGATGAGGAAACTGAGGCTTGATGGGTGGAAACTTACCAGGGCCTTTGCCAAGCCCCACAACTGGGAAGTGCTGGGACATATAGTGAGACAGGCTCTCTCAGACTTCAAACCCCAGACTCTTTATAGCTACACTAGGCAGCCTTCACACCACATTACTTCACAGCATCATCCGTCCATCCGTCCATTTGTCCGTCCGTCCATCCATCCATCCGAGCACCCACCACTGATGGATACAGTTGAGATCAACACAGGCCTGGTTCCAATGGATAATGTTAATGACATGAGCAGCTGCTTACCCACTAGTTTGATTACTGCCTGTCAACTCTCTGGACTGCTGCATGACTGACTATTAAAAAGCACAAGCTGGGTCCCAACACACTGACCTGGCAAATGGGAGAAAACAAGTAACGGGAACGTGTCCACAGCCATTCACGTCAATCAACTCTGGTCAAAGCACCTTAGCCAATGACTTGAGTGCATCCTCCTAGCAAATGTTGTATGCATATTCTCTCTCCTACTTCAAAAAATAAACTTTTCAATGTATATGATGAAAATATTTGATGTGATGAGGAGACAGTTTTTAAACACACTTTTGGTGGCACAAAAACAAAGGTCCAGGCACGGTGGCTCACGCCTGTAATCCTAGCACTTTGGGAGGCTGAGGCGGGTGGATCACCTGAGGTCAGGAGTTTGGGACCAGCCTGACCAACATGGAGAAAACCTGTCTCTACTAAAAATACAAAATTAGCTGGGCATGGTGGTGCATGCCTGTAGTCCCAGCTAATTGGGAGGCTGAGACAGGGGAATCGCTTGAACCTGGGAGGCGAAGGTTGCAGTGAGCTGAGATCGTGCCATTGCACTCCAGCCTGGGCAACAAGAATGAAACTCCATCTCAATCAATCAATAAAAATAAAATAAAATAAAGCTTGAAGTCCTCTATCCTGAGGACTTTCACTTTCCATAAATGTTCTTAAAGTGAGACAGAAGCGCAGGACCCAGTCCTGGGAGGAAAGAAGTCTCAGATGGAACTGGCAGGAGAAGCTTATAAAGACCACAGCGATTGAGCCACGGTCGAGGAAAGGGGTGGGCGGGGCAGGCTCCACCTACTGAGCAGAGCATCGGGGAACTCCCCCAGCCACCTCTCCGTCCCACAGGGAAAGTCAGATGTGAACTTGCAGGTGTACAATGAGACCTTCTGCTGTGTGAATGGCATTGTATTCTACACACTGAGGTCTGCTGTAACAACCTATCACAGAATGGGTGGCTTCAATGACAGAAATTAATGCTTTCACAATTCTGGAGGCCAGAAGGCCACAATCAAGGTGTTGGCTAGGTTGCTGTCTCCTAAGGCCTCTCTCCTTCGCTGTGCAGATGGCCGTCTTCTCCCATGTCCTCACATGGTCTTCTCTCTGCATGGGGCTGTGTCTTGGTCTCCTCTTAAATTAACACCAGTCAGACTGAATTAAGTGCCCACCCATGGGGCCTCATTTTATCCTTTTTTTTTTTTTTTCCTTAGCTGAAGTTTTGCTCTTGTTGCCCAGGCTGGAGTGCAATGGCATGATCTCAGCTCACTGCAACCTCCGTCCCCCAAGTTCAAGCAATTCTCCTGCCTCCGCCTACAGAGTAGCTGGGATTACAGGCACCTGCCACCATGCCAGACTAATTTTGTGTTTTTTAGTAGAGATAGGGTCTCACCATGTTGGCCAGGCTGGTCTGGAACTCCTGACCTCAGGTGATCTGCCTGCCTCAGCCTCCCAAAATGCTGGGATTACAGGTGTGAGCCACCATGCCTGGCTTCATTTTACCTTAATTTCCTCTTTAAAGACCCCCATCTTCAAATACAGTTACATTCAGAGGGACCGGGGGTTAAGACTTCAGTATATGAATTTGGGGATGGTGACAGCATAGTGTGGTGACTCCATGTTAAACTTCCAGAGGAACTGTGGTCGCAGGGAACAATGTAACAGAAACGTGCCTTGTTTTCTGTGTACTCATTCTGCCTTCTGGAGATTCTTAGGAATCAGGACAAAGGTAGCTGGGCACAGTGGCACATGACTAGTCAGAGCTACTCAAGAGGCTGAGAAAAAGAATGCCTTGAGCCCTGGAGTTTGAGTCCAGCCTGGGCTACACAGCAAGACCCCACCTCGGAAAAACAGCAGAGGCAAAGCTAACCTACAAATTGTTCTCAGTGAAGACGCGGAGGCTGGGCATGGTGGCTCACACCCGTAATCCCTAGGCCAACGTGGAAGGACTGCTTGAGCCCAAGAGTTTGAGACCAGACTGGGCAACATCGGGAGATCTCTATTAAAAAAAAAAAATTAGCCAGGTGTGGAGGCGTATGCCTATGGTCACAGCTACTTGGGGTGCTAAGATGGGGGGGGTCACATGGTGCCAGGAGGTTGCGACTGCAGTGAGCTGTGATCACACAACTAACTGCACTCCGGCCTGGGTAACAGAACGAGACCCTGGCTCAGGGAAAAAAAAAAAAAAAAAAAAAAAGTCTGTGCACAGTGGCTCACGTCTGTAATCCCAGCAGTTTGGGAGGCCAAGGTGGGTGGATCACCTGAGGTCAGTAGTTCGAGAGCAGCCTGGGCAACATGGTAAAACCCCATGTCTACTAAAAATACAAAAATCAGCTGGATGTGGTGGTGCACTCATGTAGTCCCAGCTACTTGGGAGGCTGAGGTAGGAGAATCACTTGAACCCGGAACATGGAGGTTGCAGTGAGCCAAGATCATCCCACTGGACTCCAGCCTGGGCAACAGAGCAAGACTCCATCTTAAAAAAAAAAAAAAAGACATGGTAGAATTATTTAACAATTACTTGACTTGATTTACTATGAAATGTTTAATGATGAATTAGTTAACCTTGATTTTGCCAGTTTCTTCTGTATTTTGAAACCAATACTTTTTTTCTGGCTCAAAAATGTTTGAAAGGTGCTGAAGAAAGAACTGTTCCTCCCCACTGGGCCTGTGCAGGCTTGTGGACACAGGGCTACAGTATTTCCGCACAAATGTGCAAAGTTGGTAAATTTGAGTGTTTGATTCTCATAGCCACGAAGAGCTCAGCATGACTCGTGGTGGGTAAGAGGCAAGCTTTGGTCTGTTTCCTCTTCCTGCTGCAGCTGAACTATTAATAAAATCATTCTGAACAGCTTTTCTGAAATGTAGAAATAAGCCTAGAAGTCTATTTTGTGGATTTCTTTTTATTATAGGAAAAAAATGTGGATATTTTTTATTACAGGAAAAAAATCTGGTAGGATCTACACCAACAGGTTAGCAGGGTTCCTCTCTGGGCTGGGGGCTTAAGGGAGGGGCCTCTGCTTCAGACATATATTGTTTACAACCAACCAGAGTTTAGTGGCTTCCAACAATGACTTACTAGGATTCAGAGGGCTGACTGGGTGGTTCAGCTGCGGGTCTCTCCCTGGGTCACTTGTGTGCCTAATGTCAGCTGGTAGTGGGTTGGTTCTCCCCCACACGGCCTCTCAGCATTCACCTGGGCTTTCAGTATTTGGTAACCCAGCTTTAGCTTCCTTGCAAGATGGCAGCTGGCATCCAAGTGAGCAGCAGTGGGAGCCATCTTGCCTCTTAAGGCCTAGGCTTGAAATTGACACTTCACTCTGGTACATTCTATTGGTCTGCCCAGAATCAAGAGGTGGGGAAATAGACGCCCCTGGTGGTGGGAGGAG
The DNA here is from genome assembly GCF_049354715.1 of Callithrix jacchus. Taxonomy (NCBI): domain Eukaryota; kingdom Metazoa; phylum Chordata; class Mammalia; order Primates; family Cebidae; genus Callithrix; species Callithrix jacchus. The sequence goes on from NC_133523.1 coordinate 40,526,242, forward strand.
TGATGAGAGCTAAAGGGAAGGGAGGAACTGTTGGCAGCCATCTTTGAAGGCAGCTGACCTCGGTGTCTTTCTGTGTTTTCTAGTATGCCTAGAATAATAGTAAAACTGCCTGGAATATTATATAATAATGCCTAGAGTATTATAAAAAATAATGCCAGATATGTATTATTTTTTATGATGGTAAAGGTATTTTTAAAAATAATATAATAAATTGTGGGAAACTTGTTGGTTGGACCAGGAATCGATAGAAATAAGTGAAACCTTGCTGGGTATGGTGGCTCATACCTGTAATCCCAGCACTTTGGGAGGCTGAGGTGGGCAGATCACTTGAGGTCAGGGGTTTGATACCAGCCTTGGCCAACATGATGAAACCTTGTCTCTACTAAAAATACAAAAATTAGCCAGGCGTGGTGGCAGGTACCTGTAATTCCAGCTACTCGGAAAGCTGAGGTGGGAGAATCCCTTAAACCTGGGAGGCAGAGGTTGCAGTGAGCCAAGATTGCACCACGGCACTCCAGTCTTGGCAACAGAGTGAGACTCTGTCTCTAAAAAAAAAAAAAAAGGAAACCCAAATTATTGAATTAAGGCTGAATTGGGCTGAAGAGTTTGTGGAAAGGTGAGGTCAGGCTATATCAGTCCTTTTGGGCCTGTTGGGGGTTTATGCTGAGAACATCAGGGGCCATGGAACTTCCTAGGAGAGAGGAAAGGCACATCCACCTTCCATCTGGGAAAGAAACCCCTGCTGGTGTTCTAGAGTGCTGAGCTTTAGCTGGGGCAAATGTGGGGGAGATGAGAGGGCTGCAGACTAGTGAGCCACGTGGGAGGGAAGGGAAGGCCCAGGATAAGGAGGAGGCTGGAGATGACAGGACAGTGTCACGGTGTTAGACCCAGTGAAAGTTTTCCCATAATCCCCAATATGGCAATAGATTCCTTTTCCTTTTTCTTTTTGAGACGGAGTCTCGCTGGGTAGCCCAGGCTGGGGTGCAATGGCACAATCTCGGCTCACTGCAACAACCTCCGCCTCCCAGGTTCAAGTGATTCTCCTGCCTTGGCCTCTGTGTGCACCACCACGCCCAGCTAATTTTCATATTTTTAGTAGAGATGGGGTTTTGCCATTGTTGGCCAGGCTGATCTCAAACTCCTGACTCAGATGATCTAACCGCCTCAGCCTCCCAGAGTGCTAGGATTACAGGCATGAGCCACCATACCCAGCCAATTTCTCATATTTTACTACAATAGTAATGTATGCTCCTAGAAAGAATTCAGATATAGATTCATTATAAAACCATTATGAAGAAAGTAATAATCAGCTAGAATTCTTCAAGCAGAAATATGATAGTCCCCGTTATTTGGTTGTATACTAATAACCTTCTGTTGCATAGACACAGATTCAGATGTGGATAAGGATACAGATATAACTGGGAATCGAAAACCGGTGTAGGTAAGGACACAGACATATAGACATTGATGTGTATTTGCGCGTAGCGAGGATGTAAATGTAGCTGGTAATAGACATGTATGTTATGGTGACTGAATGGGGTCACCTCTCAAAAATACAATCCATATCCTAATCCCTGGAACCTGTGAGCGTGACCTTATTTACAAAAAGGTCTTTGCACCAGGCATGGTGGCTCACGCCTGTGACCCCAGCACTTTGGGAAGCCGAGGCGGGTAGGTCACTGGAGGTCAAGAGTTTGAAACCAGCCTGGCCAATGACGTGAAACCCTGTCTCTACTAAAAATACAAAAAGCTGGGCATGGTGGCAGGTATCTGTAATCCCAGCTACTTGGAGGCTGAGGCAAGAGAATCGCTTGAACCAGGGAGGCAGAGGTTGCAGTTAGCAGAGATCATGCCACTGCACTCCAGCCTGGGCATCAGAGAAAGACTCCGTCTCTCAAAAAAAAAAAAAAAAAAAAAAGTGGTCTTTGCAAGCATAATTAATGATCTCAAGATGAGCTAATCCTGGATTCTCTGTGTGGGTCCTAAATCTAATTGCTGCAGGGCAGGTGAGCCCCCAAATTGGGGATTAGCACAGGAAGGTTTTTGGCTTTGCCTTTGAAAGAATTCAAGAGCAAGCCGGTGGTGGTAGCAACTTTTACTGGACCCCGGTGCACAGCTGCAGCAGAGGGACTGCCCCTTGCAGAGCAGGGCTGCCCGAAAGGCCGTGTGCCCAGAGGAGCAGCTCAGAGCTGCTGTCGTATTTATACCCATTTTTAATTATGTGCAAATTAAGGGGCAGATGATGCAGACATTTCTAGGAAAAGGGCAGCAACTTCCAGGTCACTGGGTGGCTGCCGTGGAAAGTGGTGGTAACTTCCGGATGTTGTCACGGCAATGGTAAACTGACATGGCACTGGCGGGCCTGGCTTACCCAAAGCTGCTTCTGCCCTGTCTGTGTTTTGGCTTGTTCTCAATTTAGTCTGGTGTCAGAGTCCTGCCTCCAGAGTCAAGCCTCCTAGATCACAATGACAAATGTCCTATTAAGACACAGCACAAGGCTGGGCACTGTGGTTCAAACCTGTAATCCCAGTACTTTGGGAGGTGGAGGCAGGTGGATCACTTGAGGGCAAGAGTTCGAGACCAGCTTGGCCAACATGGTGAAACCCTGCCTCTACTAAAAATACAAAAATTAGCTGGGCATGGTGGCACGTGCCTGTAATCCCAGCTACTCGGGAGGCTGAGATGACAGGATCACTTCAGCCTGGGAGGGAGAGGCTGCAGTGAGCCGAGATCACACCACTGCCCTCCAGCCTGGACAACCGAGCAAGACTCTGTTCCCCACCCCCAACAAAAGGCAGAGCAGAAGAAAAGACACAGAGAAGAGGAGAAGGCCAGAGACTGGCACTAAGAGACACCAAGAGCCGCCAGAAGCCGGAGTAGGCAAGAATCCTTTCTGACTCTCCTCAGAACCTTCAGAGCCGACAGGGCCCTGCTGGGATCTTTGTTTTGAGCATCCGGCCTCCGGAACTGCGAGAAAATAAGCTTCTGTTATTTTTAGCCACCAAGTTTGTGAGAACTTATTACAGCAGCTCTAGAAAACTAACACACACAGCTGGGCACAGTGGCTCACGCCTGTAATCCCAGCACTTTGGGAGGCCGAGGCGGGCGGATCACAAAGTCAGGAGTTCAAGACCAGCCTGGCCAGCAGAGTGAAACCCTGTCTCTACTAAAAATACAAAAAATTACCCAGGCATGGTGGCAGGCACCTGTAATTGCAGCTACTTGGGAGGCTGAGGCAGGAGAATCGCTTGAACCTGGGAGGTGGAGGTTGCAGTGACCCAAGACCGCGCCACTGCACTCCAGTCTGGGCAACAGAGTGAGACGCCATCTCAAAAAAAATAAAATAAGTTTCGGGGATGGGGGACAGACACGATCCAGGGGACTTGAACCCAGGTAGTAAAGCTCAGAGGCATGTTGTCATAGGATCGCTGAAAAAGCAAAACTCAGGAGGTGGTTTAACCTTTACGGTGAGTCTATGACAGTGGAGGTTTCCAGGTTGCAAGGGACTGCTTAAAAGCATTTGTCTTATATTGTTAGGGGAAGGCAACTTAAGCTTCGTTTATGATTATCAGAGGCATTCATGAGAAATAACCTAAATTGGCCGGGCATGGTAGCTCATATCTGTAATCCCAGCACTTTGGGAGAATGAGGCAGGCAGATCACTTGAGGTCAGGAGTTTGAGATCAGCCTGAGCAACATGGTGAGACCCTGTCTCTACTTAAAAACAAAAAAACAAAAATTAACCAGGTGTCATGGCATATGCCTGTAATCCCAGCTACTTAGGAGGCTGAGGCACAAGAATTGCTTAAACCAGGAGATGGAGTCTGCAGTGAGCTGAGATTCTGCCACTGTACTCCAGCCTGGGAAACAGAATGAGAGTCTATCTCAAAGAAAGAAGAAAAAAAAGAAAGGAAGGGAGGAAGGAATTAACAGAGAAAGGAAAGAAGGAGAGAGAGAGAGAGAGAGAAAGGGAGGGAGGAAGGGAAGGACAAACCTAAGTTAGGTTTTGCTTACATTCAAAAGTCAAAGTGCATTAGGTTTTGCTTATGTGGCCTGGTTCTGTCTTCTTGGGGAATTCTCCGTCCTGTCCACCCCGTTACTTCTGCGTGTGTGTGTAAAACAGGGTCTGACTCTGTTGCCCAGGCAGGAGTGACGCGGCATGATCACAGCTCACTGCAGCCGCAACCTCCTGGGCTCAGGTGATCCTCCTGCCTCAGCCTCCCAACTAGATGGGAGCACCGGCATGCACACGCACCACTTTGTGCAGCTAATGTTTTTTTTCTTTTGTAGAGATGGAGTCTTGCCATGTTGCCCAGGCTGCTCTCAAACTCCTGGGCTCAAGGATCCTCCCAATTTGGCCTCCCAAAGTGTTGGGATCACAGGTGTGAGCCGCTGCACCTGGCTCCCCCATTTTATTTTAACAACTTTCCCCTTTTGACATAGCAAGCTGAGGAGATAATGAGATAGTATAATATTACTTTCGGGGAGCACCACTGGCTGGGACAGATGGGTGTACAGTCATTGTTGACAGCTACACAGTCATCTTAGACATGCGTGGTAGGGTCCTCAGGTTTGCCAGGTTGTCTAATCCAGATGGGTATCGCTGGTTGCCTGAGTGGCTGCTGAGTGAGAGCCAAGCAAAAGGGGCTTCCCCTTATAAAGTCATCAGATCTCGTGAGACGTATTCACTAGCAGGAGCGCAGTATGGGGGAAACTGCCCCCATGATTCAATTATCTCCGACCCGGTCCCTCCCACAACACGTAGGAATTATGGGAGCTACAAATTCAAGGTGAGGTTTGGGTGGGACACACAGCCAAACCATATTGAGGGGGTGTTACAACTCCTGATCTCGCCCACTGGGAAGCATGAGGCCCAGCTTCAGGCTGTGGATGGAGCGCCCTGGAACACAGGCAGAGGAGCGACAGACAGCAGCCTGGGGACAGAACAAGGGGCTACCCCCGAGCCCACTCCCACCCCAGGGAATAGAGCGGGCCCATGTGGAATGCTCTGGGCTGGAGCAGAGGGCGCCTGGGCCCCACTCACTCATGATCTCAATGTCCAGGGAGTCCACCACAGAGCGCTTGTGCTCGTCGCCCGCGATGGCCCGCTCAAAGGCCTTCTGCTTCACGATCTTGTTGCACTCCTGGTATTTCATTTTGGCGTCCTTGTCATGGGGCTTCACCTTGACCACCTGGGTGGGAGGGAAGGGGTGTGCATGGTGAGGCCAAGGTGGGGGCACAGAGGCTGCCCAGCCCTGGGCTCCACAAACGCTGAAGTCACACTGCCAAGCTGCCAGGTGCTGGCCATGCAACCCTGGACATATTTAATTAACCTCCAAGCCTTGGTTTCTGCACCCCAAAACTACATAGCTAATCTGGTCACACAGTCTGCCGGTCTAAGGACCACAGGCTCACCTCCATGTCCCCCGTGGGAATCAGCACAGGCTGCAACACCTCCAGGCCTTACGCCAGCAGCCTCTCAGATTCTCAGGCCTTTGGCCTCAAATTGAGAATGACACCTTTGGCTTCCCTGGTTCTGAGGCCTTCGGACTTGGTCTGAGCCACGCTCCCTGCATCCCAGGGTCTCCAGCCTGCAGACGGCCTCGGGACTTCTTAGCCTTATGGAGCTAATTGCCCAATAAACCCCTTTTACCATCTCTCTCTACACTTGTCCTATTGATTCTGTCTCTTTGGAGAACTCGGACTAAAATACTTACTCTGTGAAACCAACAGGGCCGTTCCTGGCCATCTCCCAGCCCCCAGGGAGGTGAAACCCCATGGCGTACCTGGGCACCAAAGGGCTCAATTCAGGTGAGCTGTAATTATTATTATTATTATTATATTTTGAGATGGAGTCTCACTCTGTCACCCAGGCTGGAATGCAGTGGCAAGATCTCAGCTCACAGCAATCTCCACCTCCCGGGTTCAAGCAATTCTCTGTCTCAGCCTCCTGAGGAGAAGCTGAGATTACAGGCACACGCCACCATGCCCAGCTAATTTCGTATTTTTAATAGAGATAATGTTTCACCATCTCGGCCAGGCTGGTCTTGAACTCCTGACCTCATGATCCACCTGCCTTGGCCTCCCAAAATATTATTATTTTGAGATGGAGTCTCACCGCGTCACTCAGGCTGGAGTGCAGTGGCACAGTCGTGGCTCACAGCAGCCACTATCTTCCAAGTTCCAGTGATTCCTCCTGCCTCAGCCTCCCAAGTGGTTGGGATTACAGGTGCCCACCACCACACCTAGCAAATTTTTCTATTTTTCGTAGAGATGGGGTTTCACCATGTTGGCCAGGCTGGTCTCAAACTCCAGACCTCAAGTGATCTGCCCACCTCAGCCTCCCAAAGTGCTGGGATTCCAGGCACAAGCTACTGCACCTGTCCAAGGTGAGCTGTAATTATTCTTTTTATTGTTATTCCCACAGCCCTGGAGCCTGGGGCTCTGTGCCTGCTACTGCCTGCCAGACAGGAGGGGCCTGGGCCCGCAGGGCCGTTCTCCTCCGCCAGCTCAGTGCCAGGCCCCTCTGGCTGCCTGCCCAGCCCCAGGACTCCTGAGAGCCTGGATCCCAGGTCCTGGGGGGCAACGGGCTCCTCCCAGTGGCTGCTGTGGCCCAGAATTCTGACCTGACCTCAGCAGCAACCCCCACACTGGCTGCTCCCATCCCAGGGAAGTCTACCTCCCACCCCTTCACCCAGCTGACACTGAGCCTCGTCCTGGACTCAACCCCCAAAGCCTGGCAGTCATTTCACTTCTGCCGAGTCAGCCTCCTGAGCATCTCTCAGATCCAGCCACTCCCTTCTCACCCTCCAGTCCCACCCAGCCCTGGCCTGGTCTCTCCTGCCCAGGTTCCTGCCTCAGCCTCCACCTGACCTCGCAGCCTCCCATCCTGCCCCTCCAGAGGAGTGTTCCTAAAGCACCAACCTGACCCTGTCTTTTCCCTACTCAGAATCTCGCAGGGCTCCCCAGAGCCTCCCACAGAAAGTCCTGCCTCTCCCAATGGCCCTGTGTGATCTGCTCCTGACAGCCTCATCATAACCTCCTCCCGCCTCCCACGCTGCAGCCCTCCACACTCACCACCTCCGAGCCAGGCTCTGCTCACCTCTGGGACTTTCTCACAGGATTCTTTCTGCCTGAAGGTCAAAACTATTGACCTCCTAGAGAGAACCCCAGGTGTGCATCCAGAGACCCAGCATCCCCCACCTCTTATCCACTCTCTCACCCCACTGTGAGAGCTGAAAGGTTGTTTCTGACCATTTGGGGACAGAGCCCACCCCAGGAGGCCCACCAGATTCTCCCTCAGGCCCACTAGGGCCCACCAGCAGCAGGACCCACCCTGGGGGACTGGGAGTCGTAACCCTCTAGGCTGAAAGGGACCTATGGGAGTTCTGTGTGGGGACATAGGGCTCCAGGCCTGGGCCTGGTCAAGAGATGAGTGGCTGGCAGCTCCCAGCAGACCACCCGGCTGGGGATGACCCCCGAGGGTGAGAGAAAGAAACCCCTCTCCCAAACTAGGAGTGGGCCAGGGTCCTGGACTTTGCCCCGATGTCTCCCTCCCACACCCTGCACACCTTCCGCCACCCCATCCCACCCCTTCTGCAGCCTCCACATTGGGTCCAGCCCCAGCCTCACCCGTCCCATTCATCCACATGACATTGCAAACCCGACCCTGCTTCTCCCCTACTCTAAAGCTTTCTGTGGCTCTGCTCCCCAGTGCCCCGGGAACAAGTTGGGCTCCTATGAAGCCCTGTATCCCGCAGTTCCATCCTCTCCACAGTGTTAAGCTCTACTCAGTTGAGGTTCCTGTGTCTCCCCCTACCGGGCTGTAAACCCCTGGGAAGGTAGGGCCTGAGTTGTTTCAGTCCCTATCTAGGCAGGATCAGACCCTGATGAATGCACTGGAGGGAGGGAGGGAAGGAGGGAGGGAGGGAGGAAGACGGGGAAGGAGGGTGATGCCCTTTAAAAAAACCTGTAGTTCCATCTTTCTCCCTGAACTGGCTCCCCATGCCCACCAGAGGGTGCTCTGACCCAGCAAATTCTTCATACAACAACAGCCCGTTCTACACACAAAAGAGAATTAGGAAAACAAGGATTGACACCAATAATTGATACTTAAAGCCCGATGGTGACCAGTACCTGTGCTAAATCCTCCGTGTGCCTAACTCAACACCGCAACTCTGAGAGTAGCTTGTAAATGAGGAAAGTGAGCTTCAGAGAGGTCGTTTAACTTTCCCAGTGTCACACAGCACATAAGCTGCAGAGAAGCTTCCAGCTGGCCTTGGTGACGGACTGACCCACAAGACCCTCTGTGCCTGGCCCTGCCACCTCCTACCCAACCACAATCCTGCTGCTCAGACACACCCTTCCACTCCCAGCTCCTTAAACATCCTGTCCTCCATTTAGTCACTGGGATCTTAGCCCACTGGCTGCCTCAAAAGCACCTCTTCCCTTTCCCTACCCCCACCTCCCACAAATAGTCACCTCCTCTGAGAAGCCTGCCCTGACCCAGAGTTAGCTCCAGCTCTTCCAACCCACCTCCCCGAAGAATCCAGGCTTTCCCTGTGCTCCAGGAGGCATGGCTTCAGTCATCATGATGTTCCCAGAAAGGAAAGAAGAAGGGGAAGGGAAGGGGAAGGGGAAGGAGAAGGGGAAGGGGAAGGGAGGAAAAATAAAGAGGGAGGGAAAGGGAAAGAAAGAGAGAGAAGGAAGGGAGGAAGGGAAGAAAGGAAGGAAAGAGAGAGAAGGGAGGGAGTGGAAGGAAGGAAGGCGAGAGAAAGGAAAGAAATGGAGAAAAAGGAAGGAAAAGAGGGAAAGAGAGAGAGGGAGAAAGAAGGAAGGGAGGGAGCGAGGAAACAAAGAGAAAGGAGGGAGGAAGGGGAGGAAGGGAAGGAAGGAAGGAAAGATCAGCCTATGGGGTTGAACAAGTGAGCACTGGATGAGTGACACCCTCTCCCTCTCCCCCAGCCAGAAATTGAGACATTCTCCAACGAACACCCACAGCCAAGAAGAGGAGCTCCTGGACGTCCTAGCCAAGGGTGCATGTTCAGGCTCCCAGGACCCCGAAATTCATCCTGCTGAGGCTGTTAGGGGGTGCTGCCAGGAGTCTGTTGGAAGCCAAGGCCCCGGAGCTCCTGGAGAGGGTCCCATACTCCCTTCAGTCCCTCCCCGATCCAGGCACAGTGAGTCTCACTAATGCCATCATGCTTTTAGGGAAGATTCTCCTCCTCTCCAGCCCAGAGTCCACTCCCCTCTCCTGAGTAATTCACCTCCATTTCTCTCTGGGAAACCCCCTCCCCACTCTCCCTCCAAGTGACTCCTACAGAGCTCACCCTATCCCCTGGCTAAATTAATGAATGAAGGAGCCCCAGAACCAGCCATGTCTGAAGCCAGTTCAGATCCTGGACTTTATAGTAACATGAACCAATGAATTCCTTTTTCACTAACCTACTTAAACAAAGCTAACTTGGGTTTCTGTATTTAGAAACTAAAGATTCCTGTACATCCCACTCCTCAAAACATTCTCCAAGCCCATAAGGGAAGGAGGGTGGGGGGCTTCTCGGTGCCCTGCCAGAGAGTACATCTGGCTCCGAATGCTGGACCGGGAGTCAGACGGACAGGGAAAGGGTCTTCTGGAGTTTTTAGACCTGGCGTCATCATTTTGCGTGTTCCTGAGTCTTTTTACCTTGCTCCTGGGGCTCTGGGGCTCTTGTCAGCAGGGAACATGGTGACAGGCGCCTGGCAGAGATGGTGTCACCATCCCTGGAGCAGACCTGTCTGGCAGGCATATTCTCGGCCCCTGCATTTGCAGGACAGGCCCAAGCTCACACAGAGGGCAGACCAGCAGCTTAGCCATGGGGTGGGCTGATGATAAGAAACAGCTGATTTTCTCCCTGTTATTTTGCCCAGGTGGAAGGAGGGCTAAGTGAGTGTCTCACCTGAGGCTCATCCTAGGGCCTGGGGCTTGGCTCACCATGACAGTGCTCCCAGACACCAGTGCGGCCCAGGAACATACTGGGGCCACACCTGAGGTGCTGGTGGGACAGTTAGACATGAAAGGGACCTCCTGGTGTCATGACATGATCATTTGCAGGTGTCCCAGGGGCTCTTCCTGAAGCCCAGAGACTCCCCCCTCCACCACCAAGTCCTCACCTCTGAACAAGCTGCCTACTTTCCACTACACAGCAGGCCCAGCAGGGTCATGGTGGCACTGGCTGCCCAAAGGTCATGATTTTTCATTTTTTCGTCTCGCTCTGTCACCCAGGCTGGAGTGCAGTGGCATGATCTTGGCTTACTGCAACCTCTACCTCCCAGGTCCAAGCAATTCTCCTGCCTCAGCCTCCTGAGTAGCTGGGATTACAGGCACACGCCATCACACCTGGCTAATTTTTTATTTTTAGTAGAGACAGGGTTTCACCATGTTGGCCAGGTGGGTCTCAAACTCCTCACCTCAGGTGATCCGCCCCCCTTGGCCTCCCAAAGTGTTGGGATTACAGGCATGAGCCACCACGCCCAGCCTCATTTTTTGTTTTTTGAGACAGTCTTGTTCTGTCACCCAGGCTGGAGTGCAGTGGCATGATCTCGACTCATTGCAACTTCTGCATCTCACGTTCAAGCAATTCTCTTGCCTCAGCCTTCTAACCAGGTGTGCACCATCATGTCTGGCTAATTTTTGTATTTTCAGTAGAAATAGGGTTTCACCATCTCGGCCAGGTTGGTCTCAAACTCCTGACCTCAAGTGATCCACCTGCCTCGATATCCCAAAGTGCTGGGATTATAGGTGCAGCCACCACGCTTCTCCGGTTGTGAATTTCTGGCTTGTTTGTTTTTGTTTTTGAGATGGAGTTTTGCTTTTGTCACCCAGTCTGGAGTGCAATGGCACGATCTTGGCTCACTGCAACCTGTACCTCCCAGGTTCAAGCGATGCCTCTGCCTCAGCCTCCTGAGCAGCTGAGATTACAGGTGTGTACCACCACACCTGGCTAATTTTGTATTTTTAATAGAGACAGGGTTTCATCATGTTGGTCAGGCAGGTCTCGAACTCCTGACATCAAGTGATCCGCCCCCATCGGCCTCCCAAAGTGCTGGGATTACAGACGTGAGCCACTGTGCCCTGCTGGTTGTGTTTTTTTTTTTTACCCGGATAGAATCTGTGCCCTTGCATGAGGCCCGGCCCACAGCACAACCTTCACTCAGCCTGTTTCACCTGGCCCACCCTGGGCCCTAAACATCAAACCCACCCTAGACCTGGAGCCCCAGAGGAGGCCCCGTCCCACCGACCAAGCCTAGCTCTCTGTGTGAGGCCTGTCTCCCCAAGTCATGAAAGACCTCAGTAAGCAAACAAGATGCATATTCTCCTTTTCAGTGGGCTTCTTAAAACAAAAAACAGTCAGTCCTGTTTTTTGCAGCAGCCTGAAAATGGGTGCCATGGAAACAGTGGTAGCCAATGGAGGAGGGAGAGACAGGCCCCTGCCAGAGCCCAGGCCTGCTGCCCTGGCTGATGGGGCACAGAGGAACCATCAGGATTAAGGGGCAATGGGGAGGGGGTGTCCCCATGTGGCTGGAGTGGGAGGGGTTTCCTCATCTGGTAGCTCTGAGACGGAGCCCTGCTCTCAGAGGGATCCACGTGCATCCCTAGAGAACAGATCCGTAGTTCCCTGCGGATCCTCAGACAGCTCTGGGGAGGGATCCCGGGGGAAGTCACCGTGTCCATCCAGATAGCAGGCAGCTAGGAGCCCTGAGCCCCACTCCAGCCTTGCCACATTCGCCAGAACCGGGACTCTAAGCCCTGCGGGTGGCTTTCCAGGGTGGCATTGACTCCGTGTGCTGCAGCCCACCCCATCTCAGGCTCCCTCCTGCCCCAAGATCAGTGCCCAGGGGGCAGGACCATGGCCATGAGCCTTCTGCAGGACTGGTGCCGGGGCCTGGACGTGGACGCACACAGGGCCCTGCTGGTCACCGGCATCCTGGAGGGCCTGGAGAAGGTGCACGTCGAAGCTGCCCTGCAGCCCTCCCTCCTGCCCCTGGGCACGTTCAGGCTGTGACACATGAAGGCCTTGAGGAATGAGAAGGTCCAAGCTGCCCTGGTAGAGTTTGTGGAGGATGTCAATCACGCCGCCATTGCCAGGGAGATCCTGTGCAAGGATGGGGTCTGGAGGGTTCTGTGGAAGGACCGTGCGCAGGACATGAGGGGCGCCCACCCCTCCCACTTTGGAGACCCAGGCCCAGGGGTCAGGACAGTCGTCAAGAAAGCTGGCCTCCCTCCCAGGGCTACGAGAATAGTAGCAAGAAGAGGAGGGGTCACAGAAATTGAGCCAGAAGCTAAAAGAGGGCCCAAAGGACATGTCCATTTCCCTTGGCAAAGAGGAATCCGAGGAAGTTTCCCAGGAGAGCTTGGACATCAAGATCGAGGAGGCAGATGAGGGGGCTTGAGCAGAGATGGCAATGACAGCAGGCTGTACACAGCGCTCCAGGCAGCAGCCAGGGGGCAAGTTCACAAGAAGTGGACCCTCTGAAGCTACAAGGACGAGGTGGATGGTCCCATGGAGTTCTTGGCCCTGGTGACCAGGGCAGACAAAGCCTAACGGGAGGAGATGGAGGAAAGACTACTGATCAGCTGGGCACGGTGGCGCAGGCCAGTAATCCCAGCACTTTGGGAGGCCGAGGCGGGTAGGTCACGAGGTCAGGAGTTCAAGACCAGCCTAGCCAAGATGGTGAAACCCCATCTCTACTAAAAATACAAAAGTTAGCTGGGCATGGTGGCCCATTGCTGTAGTCCCAGCTACTAAGGAGGCTGAGGCAGAGAATTGCTTAAACCTGGGAGGCGGAGGTTGCGGTGAGCCAAGATTATACCACTACACTCCATCCTGGGCAACAGAGTGAGACTCCGTCTCAAAAAAAGAAAAGAAAAGGCCTCTGATTTGATGCACTTGACTGTCAAAGAAGGCAGGAGCAGTCACTCCCACATGGTGGCTCTTCTGGCCACCAGGGACATACCTGAAATTAGCCAGGCATGGTGGTGGGCACCTGTAATCCCAGCTACTCAGGAGGCTGAGACAGAATTGCTTGAGCCTGGGAGGCAGAGTTTGCAGTGAGCCAAGATGGTGCCATTGCACTCCAGCCTGGGCGACAGAGCAAGACTCAGTCTCAAGGAAAAAAGGCAAGGGGAAGGGAGGGGAATTGCTTCTGTGATTGACTCTCTGGGCTGGAGGAACAAGAAGATGGCCTGGCACCGTGGAACACACCTGTAATCCCAGCACTTCGGGAGGCCAAGGCAGGTGGGTCACGAGGTTAGGAGTTCAAGACAAACCTGACTAATATGGTGAAACCCCTTCTCTACTAAAAATATAAAAGTTAGCTGGGCATGGTGGCGCACTCAGAAGGCTACTCAGGAGGCTGAGGCAGAAGAATTGCTTGAACCTGGGAGGCAGAGGTTGCAATGAGCTGAGATCGTGCCAATGCACTCCAGCCTGGGTGGCAGAGTGAGACTCCATCTCAATAAAAAAAAAAAAGATGCCCTGTCACAGGTCTTGTCTGTTCTGTCCAAGGACATTGGTCCTGGGGAAGGCCTGAGACGACAGGAAACTTCTGGGGTCATTTCCACCTTGGCACAGCCAGATCCCCTCCCCAGGGAAGGAAGGCTGAGCCTGGCCTCCTCAGGGGCTGGGGCAAGGATTAAGAGACGAAAAGGACAAAAAAAGCGAGGCAAGGCTCTGGAAGCTGGTGGCACGCACCTGGCAGTTCAGGCCCGGCTGCAGCCAGGAGCACCACCTGGGGAACAGGGAAGGAGGAAAAGTGTGGGAAGGCAGGAAATTCAAATATGCCAAAGGCAACCAAGGAGCAATGCAGCTTTCGGGGCTGCTAGCGAGGACGTAATGTCGGGAAAGGAGGCTGCAGGGGTAGCAGGGTCTGAGCACACGGAGAGCAAGGCGTCAGAGCCTGAGGACAGGGAGTCCAGGAAGTCCCGGCCAACAGGGTTGGCACGGCCCCCCGGGACCTGGTCTTGAACTACAGACTCAGGTGATCATCCTGCCTTAGCCTCCCAAAGTGCTGAGAGGACAGGCACAAGCCACCATGACCAGCCTGGTGTCCACTTCTTAATTGTCCCATTCCTTGGTCTGGGACAATTAAGAAGTGGACAGCAGGCTGCTTCTTAATTGGTTAACTTAATTGGTTACCTGCTTCTTAAGTTCCACCTATGGATGCGTTTGGCTCATCTGCGCCTGATCACCACATGTGAACTTCAACCTGGGGATCAGTGGCAAATGAAAAACAACTCACCGTTTTATTCCACAAAGTTGAACCGGATTAGACTGGTTCCGAGGTTACAGGGACAAGAAGTTACTTGCTGTGACTCTGGCCACCACTCACTCCCTACCTTGGAGGGCTGTCGCTGTGTTTATCTTAGTAACTAAGACTCCTGGAGTTCTAGTGGCTTGCAACAATAAAGGTTTTTTTTGTTTTTTTTTTTTTTTTTTTTTGTGACAGTCTCACTCTGTTGCCCAGGCTGGGGTGCAGTGGTACTGCCATCTCAGATCACAGCAACCTCCATCTCCTGGGTTCAAGCGATCCTCCTGCCTCAGCCTCCTGAGTAGCTGAGACCACAGGGACACACCATCATGCCCAGCTAATTTATTTATTTTTATTTATTTATTTTTTTTTAGTAGAGATGAGGTTTCACCATGTTGGCCAAGCTGATCTCGAACTCCTCACCTCAAGTGATCTGCCTGCCTCAGCCTCCCGAAGTGTTGGGATTACAGATGTGAGCCACTGTGCCCGGCCCAAAGGTTTATTTTCTCGTACATACATGTTGGTAGTAGTGGCTGTGGGTCAGGCGGAAGGGAGAGCTGGGAGGTGGACGTTTCAATGAGCGGAGGTTTGGATCTGCTCTGCAGGGGCACACAGCATGGCCACTCACAACACAGAGCAATGCAAGTCACAAGTTGCCTCCTTGGGGTAAGAATGCATCCCCTCCCACAGGAGTACCGCAGGCCACATGGCGACAGTCAGGGACCTATATCCTCCTACAGGGAGGCAGTGAATGGAGCAACACAATAATCTAACACACCTCCCACCCCCCATCAGAGGCAACACCTCTTCCCATGTGGCTGAGGAGCTCTTGTCTCCCCTACAAAACTGTGACTATCGTAGGGACAAATTTTGTTCACTGCTGTGTCCCCAGCGATTGGCACGTTGTAAGAACTCAATAAATGTGTGTTGACTCAATGAATAAATAAATAAGTCTTGCTTTTCTGCCTCACACCTGCCTCTCCCCAAGCCGTGTCCCCAACTCAGGCAGCCTAGACTCAAATCCTCACTCCACCACTTATCTCCTGTGTGACCTTGGATAGACATTTAACCTCTCTGGGTCTCAGTTTGTTTATCTGCAAAGTGGGAAGGATACTATTTTGTGCTTTATTGGGTTGTTTATATATATATATATATATATTTTTTTTTTTTTTTTTAAGATGGAATCTCACTGTGTTCCCAGGCTGGAGTGCAATGGCGTGGTTTCAGCTCACCGCAACCTCTGCCTCTTGGGTTCAAGTAATTCTCCTGCCTCAGCCTCCCAAGTATCTGGGATTACAGGCACCTGCCACCACGCCTGGATAATTTTTGCATTTTTAGTAGAGATGGGGTTTCACCATGTTGGCCAGGCTGGTCTCGAACTCCTGACCTCATGATCTGCCAGGTTTGGCCTCCCAAAATGCTGAGATTACAGGCGTGAGCCACTGGCTCGGCCTGTAGAGTCTTCTATACCAATTAGCCATTGTTGTTTGGTTGGTATGTTTTGCAGAGGGGAACAGGGTATCACCCAGGCTGGAGTACGGTAGTACAATCTCAGCTCACTGCCACCTCTGCCTCCCAGGCTAAAGTGATCCTCCCACCTCAGCCTCCCAGCCAGCTGAGACCACAGGCTCATGCCACCACACCTACCTAGTTTTTTGTATAGACGTGGGTCTCACTATGTTACCCAGGCTGGTTCCAAACTCCTGGACTCAAGCAATCTGCCTGCCTCAGCCTCCCAAAGTGCTGGATTACAGGCATGAGCCACCACGCCCTGCCCGATCAGCAGTTATTGCTGCTGTTGTCGCTATGGGGAAGTGGCCAAAGGCACAGGTTTGGGGCCAGACAGTCCTGGTCTGTGTCTCACTCTGCCACTTGTTATGTTTGGCTTCAACTCCCCAAGCCTTAACGTCCTCATCCATAAAACTCAACCTCAGGACATTCTTGTGAAGTTCAGGCATGATTTCTCATGCAAAGCATTTAGCACCACCCCTGGTGCTACCTAAACACAAGCCTTAGCTGTGAGGATGTAGGAAGGAGGTGGGAATCCTACCTGTGATGATGACTGCACGTGGAGCACCCCTGCTGGACAATCACAGAACAGCAGGGCTGCCCTGACAGGAGACCTCTCTTATCTCAGCATCTTCAATTATAAAATTATGGTAATGGTGATGCCAATATGAGATTGCTTGAGGATTCATTGAGTTAATATGTGTAAAGTTTCTCGAGTAGCATGATGGGTTAAAGATGAGTACAAATTCCTTATCCTTCTCCCCATCCAGAGGTGGCATTTATTAGAATGAGATGGAAGTAACATTGTTACTGATGAAGACTTCAAGGAGACTGGCAGCTTCTGCTTACCGACTCTTAGAACACTTGCTCTTAGGACGCTGTCCCTGGAACTCAGCCACCATGCTGTGGAAGCCCAAGCCACATGGAGAGGCTATGGGTAGTTGCTACAGTTGGCAGCTCCAGTTGAAATCCCAACCAACAGTCAACATCAACTGGCAGGCATATGAGTGTGCCATCTTGGGTGTTCCAGCTCATTCAAGCCCCCATGTGTCTGCAGCCCAACCAACATTTCAAGAAGCAGGAAAACCATCCTGCTGAGCCCTGTTAACCCATGGAATCATAAGAGACAATAAAACAAATATTGGGCTTTTTTTTTTGAGACAGGGTCTCACTCTGTCACCCAGGCTGGAGTGCAGTGATGCAATCATGGCTCACTGCAGCCTCGACCACCTGGACTCAAGTGATGCTCTCACCTCAGCCTCCCAGGTAGCCAGGACTACAGGTGTGCACCACCACACCTGGCTAATTATTTTGGTACTTTTTTGTAGAGACAGGGTTTCACCGTGTTGCCCAGGCTAATCTTGAATTCCTGGGCTCAGGCAATCCACCTGCCTCAGCCTCCCAAAGTGCTAGGATTACAGGCATGAGCCACTGCACCTGGCCAATAATTATTGTTTAAACCACGACATTCTGGGGTAGTTTGTATTTAGTATTTAGAACATAGTAACCATGAGCTGCTACTATTATGTCATTCAATCTTCACAACTCTGTAAGGTTGACATTAATAATACCTGGATCAGTCCGTTTTGACACTGCTGATAAAGACATACCTGAGACTGGGCAATTTACAAGAAAAAGAGGTTTAATGGACCCACAGTTTAACGTGGCTGGGGAGGCCTCACAACAATGGCAGAAGGTAAAAGTCATGGTTCACATGACAGCAGACAAGAGGAGAGTGAGAGCCAAGTACAAGGGGTTTCCCCTTATAAAACCATTAGATCTCGTGAGACTTATTCACTACCAGGAGAACAGTATGGGGAAACCGCCCCCATGATTCAATTATCTTCCACTGGGTTTCTGGTGCATCAGGAGGGAATTATGGGAGCTACAATTCAAGCTGAGATTTGGGTGGGAACACAGCCAAACCATATCAGTACCCAGTTTTATAGGTGTGGAAACTAATACTGAACCCTTAACCACACTGTAGCATTTGATGGAAGCTGAAGGATTTCTCGTGTCAGAGATTTGGCTGAGGGAATCAAATATAGATCTGTGATTTGAGCAGGAAATGGCAAACCCAGAAGCCTTTTGGGAAGCATTTCCCAAGAGTGTAAGATACACATACTTCCCATCCATAGAAAAGCCAACAGAAAACCGTGTATCCGTAGGGATACATCACTCATCCACTGCTGGAAATTTTATATATTTATTTACTTACTTACTTATTTTATTTACTTTTTTTTTTTTTGAGATGGAGTCTTGCTCTGTTGCCCAGGCTGGAGTGCAGTGGCACAATCTCAGCTCACTGCAGCCTCCGCCTCCCAGGTTCAAGCGATTGTCCTGCCTCAGCCTCCTCAGTAGCTGGGACTACAGGTGCATGCCACCACATCCGGCTAATTTTTGTATTTTTAGTAGAGACAGGGTTTCGCCGTGGTGGCCGGGCTGGTCTCGAACTCCTGAGCTCCCAAAGTGCTGGGATTACGGGCGTGAGACACCATGCCCGGTCTAAATTTCCTCTTCTTATGAGGACATTCACCGTATTGGATTGGTGCCCACTCTAAAGACCTAATGTTAACTTAATTGCCTCTCTAAACACCCTTTCTCCAAATACAGTCATTTTCGGAAGTGCTGGAGGTTAGGACTTCAACACAGAAATTTGGAGGGAACTCAAACCCATAACAATGGGAAACTCGGAACTGGAGGGACGGTGGGCACAGGTGTTTTCCCAGGCAGGTAAGGGAAGGTTCCAATTAGGTTACAAGATTGTAAGGTCCATATGAGCAGAAACCTATGTTCAAATTGTTCCCTTCTATGTGTCTGAACTGTACTGGCACAGAAGCGATGCCCAGTAAATGTAAACTGAATGAATGAAAAAATGAAGCCAGTCACAGTGGTTCACGCCTGTAATCCCAGCACTTTGGGAGGCAGAGGCAGGCAAATCACCTGGAGTCAGGAGTTTGAGACCAGCCTGCCCAACATGGTGAAACTTCGTCTCTAAAAATGCAAAAAAAATTAGCCAGGCATGGTGGCAGGTGCCTGTAATCCCAGCTACTTGGGAGGCTGAGGCAGAAGAATCGCTTGAACCCAGGAGGCGGAGGTTGCAGTGAGCTATCGTACCATTGCACTCCAGCCTGGGTGACAGAGCAAGATTCTGTCTCAAAAAAAAAAAAGTGAGTGAGACTCCATTAAAAAAAAAAAAGACATTGGATCATTGGATCTATACACGTATTTTACTTTATGTTTGTTTCCTGGGTGAATTGTAAGCAAAAAGCTTGCCCATAAGAAGATAGGTTAAGCCAATGATCTTGTGTTGACTCCTTCTGGAATGTAACTCTGCATCCTGAGACTATGGTTCCTATAAAGTTTGTTTCAAGTGTTTGTTATATTTAATTATTGCATTTTTTTTTTTTTTTTTTTTTTTGAGACAGGGTCTCGCTCCATTTCCCAGGCTGGAATGCAGTGGTGCAAACATGGCTCACTGCAGCCTTGGCCTCTTGGGCTCAAGCGATCCTCTCATCTCAGATTCCCAGTGTTGGGATTACACAGGCATGAGCCAGCACACTTAGCAAATACAATGGTTTTAAACGTTAAAAAAAAAAAGACTCCCTCTCTATTGCAGCTATAAAAAGACGTTCTATTTTGCATCATGAAATTGCTCTAAAGAATCAATTTTCACTTCAGGAGGCCGAGGAGGGTGGATCACTTGAGCTCAGGAGTTTGAGACCAGCCTGGCCAACATGGTGAAACTCCATCTCTACTAAAAATTTTTTTTTTAATTAAAAAAATTAGCCAGGTGTGGTGGCAGGCATCTGTAATCCCAGCTACTCAGGAGTCTGAGGCAGGAGAAACGCTTGAACCTGGGAGGTGGAGTTTGCAGTAAGCCAAGATCGCGCCACTGCACTCCAGCCTGGGTGACAGAGTAAGACTCTGTCTCAAAAAAAAATCAGTTTTAATAGAGTGGCACATTGAGAACATTCCCTAAACATTCATTCTGTTCTCCTGTGCAGCCAGGAGGCTCCAGTTAATTTTGCTGTTACCAACCTAGTTTGTTAACTCTGCAGATTTGTGTCTTTCCTTGAAAGGATAATTTAAACAAAAGAGTCTAAGATTATCTTAGAAATTTTTGCAATATCTGAAAAAAAAAAAAAAAAAGAACCTCCCAAAGAAACTTGCATTCTGATTGGTTGTATTCCTTGATTGTTTGTTGCCATAGTGACCAGGAGGGTTAAATTCTGTATTTCCTAAAGAATAAATACTGGTTGTTTTTTTTCCGGCAAATCAAAAAGGATAATTTCTCTCCTTTCAGGAGCAAGATGTAATAAAAGCCTAGGGCTCTTCTAGATTTACGTTTTATCAAAGAAAGTGAGAGTCTCGTCTTATCCAAATTAACAGAAGCACTTAGTCCCGTGTCCAGTCGCTTGAGTGGCGGTGGTCGCTCTCCGAAGGGCAATTACGAAATGTACTAATATTAGGTACAGAGCGCCACATGGTGGTCAATTAGAGAACAACATGACCGTATCTACTGTTACTAAAAGGAGACCCCCCCGCCCCTTCCTGTCTGTTAAGGCTGCCCTAGCAAATTAATACAATAGGCTTGTTCCTGTTGGTCTTAGTCTGATTGGGACAGAACCCTTGACTGCTTTGACCCATAGAATATGACAGATATGACACTGTGCTGGGCATGGTGGCTCACACCTGTAATAACACTGAAAGGCAGAGGCGGGCGGATCGCTGGATCCCAGGAGTGCAAGACCAGCCTGGGCAACACAGAAAGACTCCAACTCTACTAAAAATAACTCTTAAAAATATGTTGGCATCGTGGTGCGCGCCTGTAGTCCCAGCCACTTGGGAGGCTGAGGAAGGAGGATACCTGGAGCCTAGGAGGCCGAGAATGCAATGAGCTATGATGGCATCGCTGCACTCCAGCCTGGGTGACAGAGTGAGACCCTGGCTCAAAAAAAAAAAAAAAAAAAAAGAAAAAAGAAAAAGGCCAGGGTGCAGTGGCTCACACCTGTAATCCCAGCACTTTGGGAGGCCGAGGTGGGCAGATCAAGAGGTCAGGAGTTCAAGACTGGTCAACATGGTGAAACCCCATCTCTATTAAAAATACAAAAATTAGCCGGGCATGGTGGTGCCCACCTGTAATCCTAGCTACTCAAGAGGCTAAGAAAGGAGAATTGTTTGAACCCAGGAGGCAAAGGTTGCAGTGAGCAGAGATCACACTACTGCACTCCAGCCTGGGTGACAGAGCGAGATTCCGTCTCAAAAAAAAAGAAAAATTAAAAATAATAAAAATAAATAAAAAGCACCTGGTCTGGGATTTTTAATAGTTACTGAATGTGTAAATCGCAAGCTGCCAATGTTATCTATGTTGATCAGGGCATTTTCAGTCTCAAGCAATAGAAATCCAAGTCAAGCTGGCTAAAGGAGAAAGAAAAATTCACTGGCCATCTTATTGTAAGACAATAGCGTGGCTTGAAGATTAAAAACAAATTGAGGCCGGGCGTGGTGGCTCACGCCTATAATCCCAGCACTTTGGGAGGCCGAGGCGGGTGGATCACGAGGTCAAGAGATCGAGACCATCCTGGTCAACACGGTGAAACCCCGTCTCTACTAAAAATACAAAAATTAGCTGGGCATGGCGGTGCCCGCCTGCAGTCCCAGCTACTCGGGAGGCTGAGGCAGGAGAATTGCTTGAACCCAGGAGATGGAGGTTGTGGTGAGCCGAGATCGTGCCATTGCACTCCAGTCGGTAACAACAGCGAAACTCCGTCTCAAAAAAAAACAAACAAATTGAATTCTCTTTTCCATAGTAGCTTCAGGGAGAATATCTTTCAAGGCTGTGCATGTGGCAATCATTCAGGAACCCAGATTCTTTCAGATAGTTGCTCAAAGTGTAGTCCCGGGACCCGCAACAGTCCCTGGAAATTCACAGGAAATGCGCATTCCCAGGTCCCACCCCAGACCTACTAAGTCAGAAGCTCTGGAGGCAGGACCCAGAAAACTGTGCGCTAACAAGCTCTCTGGGAAATTCTGATGCCCACTTTGAGAGCCACTGACCTCATGCCCCATCACCATTTGCATAATTGAAGCTGCCACCTCTGAGTGACTTGGTGCAATGGAAAAAAAGAAAGTCCAGAGCAAGAGATTTCCTTGTAAGCAGGTAAAGTGGAAATTGCACAAGTCAAATCCATTTGCAAGCCACTGGGGAAGACCCAGTCATGTGATCACAGCCAACTTCAAGGGAGGCTGGGAAATGTAGTCCCCAGCCAGGTAGCTATGTGCCGGAGGAGAAGGGGAGATGGGCTTTTGCTGTCCAAAGGTTTTTGTGTGTGTTTGTTAAGAGACAGGACCTCACTCTGTCGCCCAGGCTGAAGTGCAGTATCTGCAGCCTCAACCTCCCAGGCTCAAGTGTGACCCTTCCGTCTCAGCCTCCCAAGTAGCTGGGACTACAGGTGCATGCTACCACACTCATCAACTAATTTTTGCATTTTTTAGGAGACTAGATCTCAATATGTTGCCCAGACTGGTCTCAAACTTCTGGGCTCAAGCAATCCATTCACCTGGGCCTTCCAAAGTGCTTGGATGACAGGCATGAGCCACCACTCCCGGTCTCTGTCCAAAGCTGCAGGCACACTCCTCAGGGTCCCAAACTCTTCCTTGTTACCTGAAAGCAGAAATAAATAGTTCTCTGGTGCAGGCAGTTTTCATGAACACCTCCTCAGGTGATATGGTGAGGCTTTGTGTCCCCACCCAAAGCTCATCTTAAATTGTAATTCCCATAATCCCCATGTATCAAGGGAGATACCAGGTGGAGATAACTGAATCGTGGGGGTGGTTTCCCCCATGCTGTTCTCATGATAGTGAGTTCTCATGAGATCTAACGGTTTTATAAGGAGCTCTTTCCCCTTCACTGGACACTTCTCCTTCCTGCCGCCTTGGGAAGAAGGTGCCTTGCTTCCCCTTTGCCTTCTCAGCCATGTGGAACTGTGAGTCAATTACACCTCTTTCCTTTATAAATTACCCAGTCTCAGAAAGACAAAAAAAACAATTAAGATATCAGTGCAGGTAGCCCCGCCCCCGCCGCGCGCCGCTCAGTTGTCTGGCCCTGTTGACCCACGGCCCACGATCTACCGACCCAAGAATCAGCCCGGCCCTCTAGTACACCATGTCTGGCTCCTCCAGCGTCGCCGCTATGAAGAAAGTGGTTCAACAGCTCCGGCTGGAGGCCGGACTCAACCGCGTAAAAGTTTCCCAGGCAGCTGCAGACTTGAAACAATTCTGTCTGCAGAATGCTCAACATGATCCTCTGCTGACTGGAGTATCTTCAAGTACAAATCCGTTCAGACCCCAGAAAGTCTGTTCCTTTTTGTAGTAAAATGAATCTTTTCAAAGGTTTCCCAAACCACTTCTTATGATCCAGTGAATATTCAAGAGAGCTCCATTTGAAGCCTGTACAAAAGCTTATCCCTGTAACACTTGTGCCATAATATACAAACTTCTATTTCTGTCAGTCCTTAACATCTACCTCTCTGAATTTTCATGAATTTCTATTTCACAAGGGTAATTGTTTTATATACACTAGCAGCAGCATACAATAAAACTTAGTAAGAAAAAAAAAAAAAAGATATCAGTGCAAGAAATAAATAAATAAATAACCCAGTCTCAGGCAGTTCTTCACAGCAGTGTGAAAATGGCCTAATACACCAGGGCGCTGCCAAAAGGGTCCTTAAAGGCTTTGTTCCCCAACATCAGTTTCGCCACTTGGAAACAAGAGGCCAGAAATTGCTGCAGGCAGGGAACAGAGGTCTTATGCATGCTATGGACTGAAATGTGTCCCCTTATCCCCCAACATTCATATGTTGAAGCCCCCAACCCCCAATATGACTGTATCTGGGGATAGAGTCTTTAGGAGGTAATTAGGTTAAATGAAGTCCCAAGGTGAGATCCTAATCTGATAAGACTATGACGTTATAAGAAGAGAAGGGGCCAGGTGCAGCGGTTCATGCCTGCAACCCCACAGCTCTTTGAGAGGCCGAGTCTGGAGGATCACTTGAGCCCAGGAGTTTGAGACCAACCTGGGAAACAGAATGAGACCCTGCCTCCAAAAAAAGAAAAAATAAATTTTTTAAAAGAGAAGAGAAAGCTGTCTCCCCGACAATGTGAGGACACAGTGAGAAGGTCACTGTCTGCAAACCATGAAGACAGCTCTCCTCAGAACCTGAACGTACTGACACCCTGATCTCATACTTCCAGCCTCCAAAACTGTGAGAAAACAGAATTCTGTTGTTTCAGCCACCCAGTCTGTTGTATTGGCTCACAGCACTCTGAACTGACTTAAGACAGTCTAGAGGGTAGATTTTGTTAGAAGAGAAAGAGACCTCTAAGAAGGTGAGGATGTGCCTAAGACCCTTCCCAGTGTAGCTCCGGCAGTCCTCAGCCTCCGTCTTCCCTGGGTCTTCATGGATGACAAAGAAACCCCCTTCACAAAAAATTACCATTGACTGGGTCTGCGAAAGACCCAGTGGGATTCACAGGAGCTCACATCAGGGTCACTGGAGCCACAGACTCACCACTTCTGGGATCTCACCACTAGCACTAAATCTGGGAATAGAAAACCTCACCCAGTGTGGAGCCCAAGGAGCAAGCTTCTAGTCTGGGAAATCCTGTGTCTTTTGATGGCACTCCCAATTCCTCCTTCCTTGGCTGTAATCCACAATTACTGTGGTCTACAGAGCCCTGTGTGTCTAGCTCCTAGACAATAATCCAAGTGGCAGAAATACTTTCTATTTATTAAAATTCATTCTCCCATTCTTCCCTTCAGTAACAAGAGGATTGTGGCTGCCCAATTAGAAGCAACATCTGGGCTGGACATGGTGGTTCATGGCTGTAATCCCAGCACTTTGGGTAGCCAAGGTGGGAGGATCATTTGAGCCCAGGAGTTCGACACCAGCCTTAGCAGTGTAATGAGACCCCATCTCTATGAAAGCAAAGAGAGACAGAGAAACAAAAAAACGAACAAATAAACAACACCTGCCAGCCTCCCTGTTAACTAGGTATGCTCTTGCACCTAAGTTCAAGCCCTTATGAGGTCAAGCGATGTGTGCAGTTCCTGGTCAGCTCCTTATAAACAAAGATGCTGGCCCTTGACTGTCTTCCTTTATTTCTTTTGTGCATCAGTCTAGATATTTTCTAGAGGCCTGACTTGATCCTGTCTTCTGTTGTGTCTATCTGTTGTTAAGCACATTGACTGAGTCACTTGTTGTTATTATTATTTGTGTAATTTTAAGGGGTGCAAGTGCAGTTTTGTTACATGGATATATTGCATAGTAGTGACGTCTGGACTTTCGGTGTAACCATCACCTGAATGGTGTACTTTGTATCCATTGAGTCACTTCTCATCCCTCATCCCCCACCAGGGCCTCACTCTCCCCAGTTTCCAATATCTATTATTCCACCCTCTGTCTGTGTATACATATTATTTAGCTTCCACTAATAAGTGAGAACACAGGGCATTTGAAGTTCTGTTTCTGAGTTATTCCACTTAAGAAAATAGCCTCTAGTTCCATCCATGCTGCTGCAAAATACATGATTTCATTCCTTTTTATGGCTGAGTAGTATTCCATTGTATGGGTGTGTGTGTGTGTGTGTGTGTGTGCATACACATAGATATATATATATAAAACATTTTCTTTATCCAATCATCTACTGCTGAATACTTAGGTTGATTTCATATCTTTGCTATTGTGGACAGGACTGCTGTAAACATACAAGTGCAGGTATCTTTTTTTTTTTCTTTTCTCTCTGTCTCTCTTTTTTTTTTTTTGAGATAGAGTCTTGTTCTGTT
The DNA here is from genome assembly GCF_049354715.1 of Callithrix jacchus. Lineage (NCBI taxonomy): Eukaryota > Metazoa > Chordata > Mammalia > Primates > Cebidae > Callithrix > Callithrix jacchus. The sequence goes on from NC_133523.1 coordinate 40,551,884, forward strand.
GCCCAGGGTGGAGTGCAGTAGTGTGATTGCTGCTCACTGCAACCTCTACCTCCTGAGTTCAAGCAATTCTCATGCCTCAGTCTTCTGAGTAGCTGGGATTACAGGTATGTGCCACCATGTCCAGTTAATTTTTTGTATTTTCAGTAGAGATAGGGTTTCTCCATGTTGACTGGGCTGGTCTTGAACTCCTGACCTCAGGTGATCCACCCACCTCAGCCTCCCAAAATGTTGGGATTACAAGCATGAGCCACAGTGCCTGGTTATCTTTTTGATGTAATGATTTATTTTCCTTTGGGTATATACCCCATAGTGGAATTGCTGGGTCAAATAAATGGTAGTTCTATTTTTATTTTTATTTTTAGAAATTTCCATACTGTTTTCTGTTTTCTATGGAGACTGTACCAATTTACACTCCCACCAACAGCATATAAATGTTCTACTTTCTGATTTCTTTATTTCAGTTATGGTACTTTTCTACTCTATAATTGCCATTTCTCTGGTAAAATTACCCATCCTTTCATATAATCCCTACTTTTTTTCTCTTTTGTCTTGAGCATATTAATTCTAGCTATTTAAGATCCTTGTCTGGTAACTCCAATGTTAATATTAGCCATGGGTCTATTTATACTATCTGTTTTTTCTCTTGCTTTTCAGTCATTTCATCTTGCCTCTAGCATGCCTAGCTATTGAATACCAGAAATTGTATATGAAAAATTATACATATTCCTCCAGAAATTCTCCTTATGCAGATAGAGTGGGGCTCATCACTTTAATTCAGTCAAAAACTGGGCTGAATCTAGACTGGGTTGTCATTTTGGAAAGGCTCTGTGCATATCTAGTTTGCACTTGCTCATGAATTTTCAACTTGAAGCCTGGGTTATAACCTGGGGGTCCATGGCCCTGGAAGTTCTTGAACTCTTCTTGTCTCTCCAGCATTACAAGTCTGCCAAAAGTCTATTCTGCTTTTCAGAGGCTTTCTTATTGGCATCTTCGACTCTACCCCATGTAGCTTCAGAGTTCTGCAATATCCTAAAACAAGAACCAGCCTGAACACCCTCATGAAGCAGAAAATCATTAGGCTTTTTTTAACTTCTCCTTTCCCCAGGTCCTAGTCCTTCAAGTCTAATTTTGTCCTTCCTGCTCTGTGAGGGTCTGAGAAGGATACTTCTGCCCAACTCATCTGCCCAGAACTTCAGTCTCCTTCACCATGCCCAGAAGCATCATATGCCCTGGAGGCAGGAACTACAGAATGTTGGCTCAGTTCACCTCGCTATACTGTTTCCCCATATTTGGAATTTTGTTCTCTTGACTCCTAGTTGCCTCAGCAGCTCACCAATGCTTTGAAATAATCATTGCTGCTTTTTACATTTTTTTTTTTTTGAGACAGAGTCTCACTCTATCACTAGGCTGAAGTGCAGTGGTATGATCTCTGCTCACTGCAACCTCCACCTCCTGGGTTCAGGCGATTCTCATGCGTCAGCCTCCCGAGTAGCTGGGGTTAGAGGCACGTGCCACCACACCCAGATAATATTTATATTTTTAGTAGAGATGGGGTTTCACCATGTTGGCCAAGATGGTCTCAGTCTTCTGACCTTGTGATCCACCTGCCTCAGCCTCCCAAAGTGCTGGGATTACAGGCGTAAGCCACCATGCCCAGCCACTTTTTACATTTTTAATTGGCTTTTCAAATTACTCCGAGCAGCACTATTAGTCTTTCACAAATGATTTCATCATTTATAGAATCATGGGTTGTTGTATTTTGAGATTTTTGGTATTCATAGCTTAGCCTGTACCCTGACTAACATATAACTTGGCACCTGGTAATGGTGCTGTAGTAACAAAACCCTTAAATATGTGACATTAGCTTAACAATCAGGCAACAGGTAATTTAAAAAACAGATTTTCAGCTGGGCACAGTGGCTCACACCTGTAATCCCAGCACTTTGGGAGGCTGAGGTGGGCAGATCACCTGAGGTCTGGAGTTCAAGACCAGCCTGGCCAACATGGTGAAACTCCATCTCTATAAAAATACAAAAATTAGGCAGGCATGATGGCAGGTGCCTGTAATCCCAGCTGCTTGTTGGCTGAGGTGGGAGAATTGTTTGAACCCAAGAGGCAGAGGTTGCAGTAAGCCCAGATTGTGCCGTTGCACTCCAGCCTGGGTGACAGAGCAAGACTCCATCTCCAAAAAAATAAAACAGGTTTTGCAGACCTCATGGCCAATGATCTCATGGGGCTGTGTAAAATCATTTGATAGAAAAGTCATCTGTAATAACATAGAAGACAGTTTGCATGCTTATGAAGTCTCTGGTTTAGGGAGCGTTTTAAAAATAGGGTTTTTTAAATTGTAGTAAAATATATATAACATAAAATTTGCTATTTTAACCACTTTTAAGTGTGCAATTAAATGGTAGTAATTGCATTCACAATGTTGTGAAACCATCTCCACTATCAATTTCTAGAACTTTTCATCACCCCAAACAGAACTCTGTAACTGTTGTTTAGGAAATAATTTGTTGTTATAATTTTTAAATTGAGATACCATTCATCTACTACAAAACTCACTTCCTTTAAAGTATACAATTTAGTATATTATATATTCACAAAGTTGTGCAACCATCACCACAATCTAATGCTTGATCTCTTTCATTGCTCTAAAAAGAAACCCCATACCTATTAGGAGTCACTCTCCATCTCTTCCATCCTCAGCCCTTGGCAACCCTAATCTACTTTCTGTCTATGTAGATTTGCCTGTTCAGGACATTTTATAAAGATAGAATCATACAGTATGTGGCCTTTTGTGTCTGGCTTCTTTCAGTTAACATAATGTTTTCTGGGTTCATCCATGTTTTATCATGTGTCCAAATTTCATTCTGTTTTTAATGGCTGAGTAACATTCCATTGTATGGGTATCCTAAATTTTATTTATCTATTCATCAGTTGAGAGATATTTAGGTTATTTCTATTTTGGAAATCTTATAAATAATACTGCTCTAAACATTCATGTATGAGTTTTTGTGTGAACATATGTTCTTGAGTATATATCTAGGAGTGGAATTGCTGGGCCATATGGTAACTCTATGTTTAACTTTTGAAGAACTGCCAAGTTGGTTTCCAAAGTTGCTATACAATTTTACATTCCCCATCAGCAATGTAAGAGAATTATAATTTTTCCACATCTTTTCCAAGACTTGTTGTTGTCTGTCATTTTTATTATAGCCATCATAGTGGGTGTAAAGTATCTCATTGTGATTTTGATTTGCATTTTCCTAATGACTAATGATGTTGCCTTCTTTTCATGCACTTCTTGGTCATTTGTATATCTTCTTCAAAATAATGTGTGTTCAAATTGTTTTCTCATTTTAAATTGGGATTGTTTATATTTTGTTGTTGTTGAGTTGCAACAGTTATACTATATATGATACACATATAATATATATACTGGATGCTAGATTCTAACTTTATATATAATTTACAAATATTTTATCCCATTCTGTTTGTTGTCTTTTTACTTTCTTGATGGTATCCTTTAAAGCATGAAAGGTTTACAATTTGATAATGTCCCATTTATCTTTTTCTGTAGTTGCTTATCCATTTCATGACATATTTAATAAACCATTGCCTAGTCTAAGATCATCAAGACGTACTCTATGTTTTCTTCTAAGATTGAATAGTTTTAGCTGTTATGATTAGGTCTTTTATTTGGTTTGCGTTAATTTTTGTATATGGTGTGAGGTAGGGGTCCAGCTTTATTCTTTTGCTTGTGAATATCCAATTATCCCAGCACCACTAGTTAAAAGGGCTATTCCTTCCCCCATTAAATGATCATGGCACTCTTGTTGAAAATCAATTGACCATGAATGTGGGAGTTTATTTCTGGACTCTCAATTCTATTCCATTGGTCTATATGTCTTCAGGGGAATGATTTTTAGAAGTCAGGATATTGATGTATTCTGGCTACTTCCTGCTGCTTTTAACAAATAATAGGTCAGAAATGCTCCCAGGCAAGAAATGGCCACTTCACAAACAATGATGGACAGAAGTAAAATTCAGCAAAGGAAAGAGGCATTTTCTTTCTTTAGCCTAACATCTAAATGTATTGTGAGGCTTAGAGTCTTACAGATTGACAAGGTTACTACCTCTAAGCAACAAGAGAGAGACTTCAAGCCTTTTGAGGATTGACATTAAGATTTCATGGCCAGAAAATGAGAATCAGACCAGTAGCAAAAATCTGATTTCATATATTATTGTTCCATTCAAGATTGTTGTTTCCAATGGTCTCAAATAGCTGCTATAAATATGGGGTGATCACAGGAACTATCAATGGCTTACAGACACCTTATGTAAGCTCACTGCACCATCTGCAAAGTTGTCTTGCCAAAGAGTGAGATTTAAATTTGATTGAGCTTCTAATTCTAAATACTAGTTTACAGGATAAACAGGGAATAGAGGAATACATTAAGAAACCCTGCAGGGATGCAGTCAGCAGAATTCAGAATGTGGAAAAGCTATAGGAGAAAATGACCTGGTTTCTCAAAAAAATAACTGCAAGAAATTAAATAATGATCCATGCTACAATATGGATGAATCTTAAAAACATTATGCTAAGTGAAAGAAGCCAAACACAGAAGCCCACATATTGTATGATTTCATTTATATGAAATAACCATAATAGGCAAATCTGTAGAAAAGGAAGAAAGTGAGTGGTTGCAGGGGCTGCCAACTGGCTTGGGGCTTCTTTTTTGGGGTGATGAAATGTTCTAGAATTAGATAATGGCAATAGTTGCACAACTCTGTGAATATACTAAAAGCCATTTAATTGTAACCTTTAGATGGATAGATTGCATTATTTTCTCTAAATAAAGCTGTTTAAAAATCACAAAGAAAAAAGAAGGGAAGATGTATTAGTTGGATGAAATATATGGACTTTGTTTTGATCCTGATTGAAAATGTTTTAAATTATGAGACATTTGGACAAATTTAACTGACTAGATACTTGGTGATATTAAGAAAGCATTCGCCAGGCACAGTGGATCATGCCTATAATCTCAACACTTTGGGAGGCCAAGGTGGGAGGGCTGCTTGAGCCCAGGAATTCATGACCAGCCTGAGCAACATAGCAAGACCCCATCTCTACAAAAATAATAATAATAATAATTAATTAGCCAGGCAACCATGTAGTTCCAGCTACTTGGGAGGCTGAGGTGGGAGAACCACTTGAATCCAGGAGGTGGAGGATGTAGTGAGCTGTGATCATGCCACAGCACCCCAGCCTGGGCAATGGAGCAAGACCCTGTCTCAAAAAAAATTAAAAGAAAATATTTTTAATACTGAGGGGGTATTGTAATGATATTGTAATTACATTTTTAATAGTAGTTATCTCTTGGAGATACATACTGAAGTGTTTATGGGTTAAATACCATGTCTGAAATTTGCTTTAAAATAATCAAATCATAACGGAAAGTAGGAGGATATAGATGAAATTAGACTGACATATATTGAGAATTGTTGAACATAAGAAGGTTCATTATACATTTTCTCTGCTTTTGGACAGTTCAAAATTGCCCATAACAAAAAGAAAAAAAAATCTGAATGATTAAGAATTATGTCTAGAAGAGATCTTGAGGGGTGGGACTCATAAATGGAATTGATTGGAATCAAACACACCAAAAACTTAACAAACATTTGAGAAAATTTTCTTACTAAGGCAACCATAAGCCTTATCTATAAAAGACTAATTCCTCAATATCTCAGAGAAGTGAGCTGACTTCTGCAGTTGCTTTTGCCATAGGGCACTTGTTTATTCTGAGAGCAAGCAGGAGGCAGAAAATCTGGGCCTTTTCCCAATAGACATCCACTTACTGGTAGAGAATGGGGTCAAAGCTATACTCTGAGACTTTGGCAGATACTCGAGATGGCTCAAGGGCAGAGGTATTTTCCCCTTAGGATATCTGTAAAACCTACACCCAGGTGATGCAGGACATTGAAAATCTAAGCAAAAAGTCTCTGGAAAGCAGAATGGAACTTTCAGTAGTCTCCCAGATAAAGCTTAGAGTTTAGGATTCACTGGAGAAGAGCCTAGAATCTGAGACACCAGATTCTCAGATGAAAACTTGAGAAAACTCTGCATTAACGAGAGGTAGAGTAAGCATTACCAGCACTGCAACCACCTCTAACTTACTACAGTTTCTGACTGGGCTAAGATAGGCATCCACGACTCAATAAACTTAACATAGAAAAGACTAAATCCCCTCTGAAGGAAGATAAATTATCTAAAATATCTATAACTTTTACACCCCATGATCAGCATTCAGTCAAGCATTATTAAACATACCAAGGAAATGATCATATGACAGAACACCAAAAGAAAAAACAGACACTAGAAACAGCCCCACAAATAAAAATTTTTTAAATAAAATTTTTAAGAATTGGTATGTGTAAAAAATTCAAATGGAAGTTCTAGAATGGAACATTTTAATATCTGAAATTAATACTTATTAGATGGTTTTAACAGCAAATTAGACATAACAGAAGAAAAAATTAACTGAAAGCCATGTAACTCAAAGGCATGTCAATGGAAAATATCCAAACTGAACCACCAAAAGAAAAAGAATTGAAATAAAGAAACAAGCACGAGGAATATGTGACACACAGGATAAAGGTCTAACATACATGTAATTGGAGTCTCTGAAGACATCCATAGAGGAAATGGTGCAGAAGCAATATTGGAAGACATAACATCTGCAAATGTTTCAGAACTGATGAAAGACACCAATCCACAAATTCAAGAAGTTTTTCAAACCCAAAATAAAATAAACACAAAGGAAATCAAACACAGACATATTATAGTAAAACTCCCAAAAGACAAAGGCACAGAGAAAAGTCTTAAAAGCAGTCATATAAAAGAAGGTACATTGCCTTCAAAGGAGGAGCATTAAAGCTGACGGCTGACTTCTCAACCAGAAGACAATGAATTCTATTTTTTAAGTGCTGAGAGAAAGTAAATGCCAACCTAGAATATATACTCAGTGAAAATAAGATTATGACATACTGTAGTCCCAGCTTAAACATACTATGCAAGATTCTTTTTAACTTTATGGCCTCAAACTAATATTGAGTTACTTAATGAATAATCTTTGAACACCTAGATAATTTATAAGTATGGGTTAATAAATAAGATTTTAAAAAGAAAATGAGGAAGAAAAACAGACTGTATCATACTATCTGGATGATGGGCAGAAATAGTAAAACTAGAATTTGATTTTTTTTTCTGTCTTTAAAATGGCAAAGGGATCTTATTCAGTCCGCTCTCAGTAGGACATAGTGAAAAGTTATTCTTTATCTTTTGTGAAATTTGTCCAGGTAGCAGAGGTTCTTGCCTTACTAAATACTCTTGTTTGAGAAGATTTAATTTTTTCTTTCTTTTTGTTGACTTTTGTCATATTGTTGTTTATTTTTAAAACATGCAGTAAAAGATTCTCACTTAGAAAGAGATAAATTTCCTTATAGTTACTTCTACTATATTTATTTGTATTTTATTTGAGACAGAGTTTCATTCTGTCACTCAGGCTGGAGTGTAGTACTATGATCTTGGCTCACTGCAACCTCCACCTCCCAGGTTCAAGTGATTCTCCTGCCTCAGCCTCCCAAGTAGCTGGGACTACAGGTACCTACAACCACACCAGGCTAATTTTTTGTATTTTTAATAGAGATGGGTTTCACCATGTTGGCCAGGCTGGTCTCAAACTCCTGACCTCAGGTGATCCACCCACTTCAGCCTCCCAAAGTACTGGGATTACAGGCATGAGCCACTGTGCCTGGCCTATATTATTTTTAATTTTTTTGTTTTTTGAGACAGGGTCTCACTCTGTCACCCAAGCTGTAGTGCAGTGGTGCAATCACGGCTCTCTGCAGCCTTGAATTCCCAGAGCCAAGTGACAATCCCACCTTGGCCGGGACCACAGGCATACACCACCATGCCCAAGTAATTAAAAAAAAAAATTGTAGAGACAGAGTCTCCCTATGTTGTCCCGGCTGATCTCAAACTCCTGAGTTCAAGTGATCCTCCTTCCCTGGCCTCCCAAAGAGTTGAGATTACAGGTGTGAGCCACTGTGCCTGGCCTATTTTTTAATATCTTGATTGTCATTATGGTTAATAGGGTAGCCAAACTATAATTATTTCTTTCTCTTAGGCAATTATGCACCTATCTTAGTCAAGTGATCAGTATCTTAGACTATTCTTTTTGATGTTGCCTTTCATAAAATCAGACTATAAATTCAGAAAAATTAAAAACCATCAGGATGCTTGTACATTCAGAGGACAATTCTTTTTGATGTTGTCTTTCTTTTTTGTTTTCTTTTTCTTTTACTTTTTTTTTTTTTTGAGATAGAGTCTGGCTTTGTCACCCAGGCTGGAGTGCAGTGGCATGATCTCAGCTCACTGCAACCTCCACCTCCCAGGTTCAAGAGATTCTCCTGCCTCAGGCTCCTAAGTAGCTGGGATTACAGGAGTGCTCCACCAGGCCCAGCTAATCTTTGTATTTTTAGTAGAGATGGGGTTTCACCATGTTGGTCAAGCTGGTCTCAAACTCCTGACCTCATGATCCGCGCACCTCGACCTCCTAAGGTGCTGAGATTACAGGTATGAGCCACCATGCCCAGCCAATATTGCTTTTCATAAAATCAGACTATAAGTTCAGAAAAATTAAAAACCATCAAGATGTGTATATATTCAAAATAATCTTTGGCCATTCAAAGCACCAAAGATTCGTTCCCTCACCTTGTAACCCACCACGGGAAATACACACACAGGGTGGGATGCTAGAAATCATAAATATATTTGATGGGGTTTTTTTTTTGGCTTTTTTTTTTTTTTTTTGAGATGGAGTCTCACTCTGTCATCCAGGATGGAATGCAGTGGCGTGGTCTTGGCTCACTGCAACCTTTGACTCCCAGTCAAGCAATTCTCTTGCTTCTGCTGGAGAATGTTGCCCAGGCTGGCCTTGAACTCCTGGGCTCAAGCAATCCACCTGCCTTGGCCTCCCAAAGTGCTGGGATTACAGGCATGAGCCACCACACCCAGCCTATATTTGATATGCTTCTATTTTTAAAATGATTCAACAATGGTGCAAAACTTCTCTGATTTTTGAACACACAGTGTGAAAAATGCTTTCAAATTAAAAAGACAAGCCCAGACTTCCTTAATTTTGTGCATTAAATGTCACTATTATAAATATATCTCAGAGATTGTTCACTTTTACAGAATGATGATATGTCAATATCTTCAATGTCCATAATCTGTTCTTGCCCCCAGGAGAAACACTGATGTAATTCTCTTGGAGTAATTATGTAGTATGCCCTAGTAGAGCATTCTACTTTCTTCTTATTAGATAGTATTAGTCACTGTAGTAAATACCCCAGCATTATCTAGTCCCATAATCAATAGGTGACTTCTGCTTTCCTTTCATGCTTTCCTGAAGGTTAGCTGGAAACTACAGGCCAGAAATTGGGTCTTGGACAAACAAAAAACAAAGTGCCTTGATGAACAGACAATACTCGATACCCTGAGCTACTGACCCTTCAAGAAATAGACTCACTGGGTTTAGGCTTTCCCATGTGTATGAGTCTGTTTTCATGCTGCTGATAAAGACATACCCAAGACTGGGTGATTTATTTAAAAAAAAAAAGGTTTAATGGACTCACAGTTCCACATGGCTGGGGAGGCCTCACAATTATGGCAGAAGGCGAAAGGCATGTCTTACATGGCAGCAGGCAAGAGAGAACTTGTGCAGGCAAACTCCTGCTTATGAAACCATCAGATTGCTCTCTGCTTCTCCTGTTCAACAGACAGCAGCATCTTCTCGTGCATTGCTAGCTGCGTCCCTGAGACACCATAGTGAAGGTGAAGGCCAGAGTCAATGGATTTGGTGAAACTGGGCACCTGGTCACCAGGGCTGCTTTTAACTCTGGTAAAGTGGATATTGTCACCATCAATGATCCCTTTATTGACCTCAACTACATGATCTACATGTTCCAGTATGATTCCACCCATGGCAAATTCCATGGCACTGTCAAGGCTCAGAACAGGAAGCTAGTCATCAATGGAAATCCCATCACCATCTTCCAGGAGCGAGATCCCTCCAAAATCAATTGGGGTGATGCTGGCATTGAGTCCATCATGGAGTCCACCGGCATCTTCACCACCATGAAGAAGGCTGGGGCTCACTTGCAGGGAGGAGCCAAAAGGGTCATCATCTCTGCCCGCTCTGCTGACACCCCCATACGTTTGTGATGGGTATGAACCATAAGAAGCATGACAACAGCCTCAAGATCATCAGCAATGCCTCCTGCACCACCAACTATTTAGTGCCCCTGGCCAAGGTCATCCATGACAACTTTGGTATTATGGAAGGACTCATGACCACAGTCCACGCCATTATTGCTACCCAGAAGACTGTGGATGGCCCCTCCGGGAAACTGACGTGATGGCCTCAGGGCTCCCCAGAATATCATCCCTGCCTCTACTGGCACTGCCAAGGCTGTAGGCAAGGTCATCCCTGAGCTGAATGGGAAGCTTATCGGCACGGCCCTCTGTATTCCCACCACCGATGTGTCAGTTATGGACCTGACCTGCCATCTGGAAAAACCTGTCAGATATGATGACATCAAGAAGGAGGTGAAGAAAACATTGGAGGCCCCTCAAGGGCATCCTGGGCTGCGCTGACACCAGGTTGTCTCCTCCGACTTTGGAAGTAGCACCCACTCTTCCACCTTCGATGCTGGGGCTGGCATTGCCCCCAGTGACACTTTGTCAAGCTCATTTCCTGGTATGACAATGAATTTGGCCACAGCAACAGGGTGGTGGACCTCATGGCCCACATGGCCTCCAACAAGTAAGACCCCCAGACCACCAGCCCCAGTGACAGCATGAGAGAAAGAGAGAGGCCCTCACTGCTGGGGAGTCCCTGCCACACTCCATCCCCCACCACACTGAGAATCTCCCCTCCTCACAGTTTCCATTCAGATCCCCTGAAGAGGGAGGGGCCTAGGGAGCTCCACTTTGTCGAGTACCATCAATAAAGTCCCCTGTGCTCAGCCAAAAAAAAGAACAAAAACCTTCAGATCTCATGAGACTTATTCACTGTCACAAGAACAGCACAAGAAAGACCTGCCCACATGATTCAAATACCTCCCACTGTGTCCCTCCCACAACACGTGGGAATTGTGGGAGCTACACTCCAAGATGAGATTTCGGTGGAGACACAGTCAAACCACATCACCGTGTAAACCAGCATTGTCACACCAAGTAGACACCTGTGATATTTTGTACCAGGAACAGAACCAGGATTTCCAGAATCCTTTCTAGTCCATAAGTAAATTATTTCATGACAACTAACCTATATCTAATAAAAATTTTTTAAAAATCAGACTCCTATTTACATAGAACAAAATGAAACTGATGAAGGAAATCTACTTGTGGTTATTTACTTTTAATATTATTGAGACTTGCTTTACAAATGTTTTATCTTTTTATAGGGATAGGAAGAAGCTCTTTTCCTTTCTTCGTGACCCACTGCCAACTCTCAATTTAACATTTATACTTGTGGAAATTGGAGTGAAAGCCTTTCAGTAGTATTTTTCCATCTGACTCTTCCAAATTCTGGAAAACATATCCTGTGTCAAATCTCAGTATAAATTATAAACTGTCTGGGTGCAGTGGCTCACGCCTGTAGTGCTAACACTCTGGAAGGTGGGGCTTGAGCCCAGGAGTTTGAAACCAGCCTGGGCAATACAGCGAGATCCCATCTCTACAAAACATCACTTTTTAAAAAAATTAGACAGGCGAGGTAGCACACGCCTGTAGTCCCAGCTAATCAGGAGGCTGAGGTGGGCAGAGTGCCTGATCCCAGGAAATTGAAGCTACTGTGAGCCATGATTGTACCACCACATTCCAGCCTGGGTAAAAAGACTGTCTAAAAAAAAATTATAAGCTAAAAAATCATCAGAGACTGAAATAATAGTTCAAATCAGAATGCAGATGAATGCTTTTATGATGGGTAAGGTTGAGAAAAATTATAACTGCCCCTCAACAAAGAACATTGGTTGTGCTTGAATTCTATGGTTACAATATATCAATAAATCACTGAACCATATTTATGTATGCACCTCTGGAGAGATCCCTAATGATTCTGATACAAATATGAAAGACATCAATTGACCCTGTCTGTGTAACTACTTAGAATAATGGGTAGATATTGTTACAAATAACTTCATCCTTTCTGATCATGCGGAGTAACTTCATCCTTCATGACAATGCCACATTTTCACGGATTTAATTTGCATTGGCTCCCATTGTTGCAAGGAATATAATTAGACAAATCAACTGTATTACCAAGGCTATACTGACAATATTATATGTGAGAATAAAGCCAGTTAATCTAGTATGAAAAGCCCACCATTATGGAACAAAGGCTGATATGTGGAACTTCATTTGTAGAATGAGATTCTACAAGCCCTCCAAGGAAATTCAACCAGTACCTATGCTGTGGCTTACAGGATCTCAGCCCAGACTTAAAGGATCTTGAAGGAGAAATCACCCATAAATGTAGGCAGTAGGGCGCAGTGGCTCACACCTGTAATCCCAGCACTTTGGGAGGCTCCTGAGATCAGGAGTTTGAGATCAGCCTGGCTACATGGTGAAATCCTGAATCTACTAAAAAAATACAAAAATTAGCTGGGCATGGTGGCATATGCCTGTGATCCCACCTTCTCCAGAGGCTGAGGTATGAGAATTGCTTAAACTCAGGAGGTGGAGGTCACAGTGAACCAAGATCGCGCCATTTCACTCCAGCTTTGGTGACAGAACAAGACTCCAACTCAAGAAAAAAAAAAAAAAAAAAGTAGGCAGTAAAAGAAAGAGTTCAGACAAATAGAGTCCAATCCAAATATACAACTCTGGCTCCCTTACATAATCTCCGGACAGAAGCTAATTCTCTGGTTTTAGCAGTGCTCACCACCACATAATTCTAGATTTACTAACCATACAACAAGGAGGCCTCTGTGTGCAATGAACACCTCTTGTTTTATCTATGTAAGTTGACCAAGCCAAACAGGACAGAGCCAACACTATGTAAAGGCATAATTCAGAGACCATGTGAAATAGCCACCATTGGCTCCAAAGTGCTTGTAATCCCAGCACTTTGGGAGGCCAACGCAGGAGGATCCTCCCACAGCACATTTAATTCCATCTCAAAGGGCAGTGACTTCTCCTGGAAGAAGTCACTCTCATGGAAATTGGAGTCCTGGAGACTTCAAGGGTCCTGTCTGTCTGCATGGGTTCCCACTGATCCTCTCAGTTCCAGTCTGCCCTGGCTTCCCCACTTCATATCCCATCTTCCCTTCCCAACACCTGCCCTGCTGACTTCAGGCTGTACCAGCAGATGCAGAGAGAGCAGCCTTATATATATATATATGGATGCAACAATGCATACAGTCAAATCCCTATCACCAATCCCTTGTGAATTGTGATATTCAGCTTCCTATGTCCATTTACCTAGATGATATGGTTTGGCTGTGTCCCCACTCAAATCTCATCTTGAATTGTAGCTCCCATAATTCCCAGGTGTTGTGGGAGAGACCTGGTGGGAGATAATAGAATCATGGGGGCAGTTTCCCCCATACTGTTCTCATGGTAGTGAATAAGTCTCACGAGATCTGATGATTTTATAAGGGGTTTCCCCTCTCACTTGCTTCTCATTCTGTCTTGCCTGCCACCATGTAAGACATGCCTTTTCCCTTCCACCACGATTGTGAGGCCTCCCCAGCCATGTGGGACCGTAAGTGCATTAAACCTCTTTTTCTTTATAAATTACCCAGTCTTGGGTATGTCTTTATCAGCAAACTGAGAACAGGCTAATCCACTAGACCTAGTACCCAGTTATTCGATCAAACACTAACCTAGGTGTTATTGTAAAAGTATTTTGGCATGTGACTGACATCTACTATCAGTTGACCTTAAGTAAAGGAAATTATCCTAGATAATCTGGGTGAGTCTGATTCAATCAGTTGAAAGGCCTTTGGTGAAGCAGAACTGAGGTTTCCCTGAGGAAGAAGCAGTTTCCTTTAGAATGACATCAATTCCTGCATGAGAGCTCCCAGCCTACCTTGTGGATCTTGGACTTACCTGGCTAGCCCCCAAAATGGCAGAAGCCCATTCATTTGTAACAAGTAAATATATAAGGCCAGGCATGGTGGCTCATGTCTGTAATCCCAGCACTTTGGGAGGTCAAGGCAGGCAGATCACCTGAGGCCAGGAGGTCGAGACCAGCCTGGCCAACATGGCGAAACCCTGTCTCTACTAAAAACAAAAACAAAAACAAAAATTATCTGGGTGTGGTAGCAAGCACCTGTAATCCCAGCTACTTGGAGGCTGAGACAGGAGAATCCCTTGAACCGGGGAAAAGGAGGTTGCAGCGAGCTGAGATTGCTCCACTGCACTCTAGCCTGGGCAACAGAGCAAGACTCTGTCTCAAAAAATAAAATACATAAATACATAAATAAATACATGTACACATACATGCATGCATATATACATGTATATGTATATATGTTTATGTGCATATATCTTAGTCTGTTTTGCTTTGCTATAAAAAAATTACCTAGGCCAGGCACGGTGGCTCACACCTGTAATCCCAGCAGTTTGGAAGGCCAAGGTGGGTGTATCACAAGGTCAAGAGATGGAGACCATTCTGGCCAACATGGTAAAACCCTGTCTCTACTAAAAATACAAAAAAAAAAATAGCAGGATGTGGTGATGGAAGCTTGTAGTTCCAGCTACTCAGGAGGCTGAGGCAGGAAAATCGCTTGAATCCTGGAGGCAGAGGTTGCAGTGAGCCAAGATCACACTCCTGCACTCCACAGAGTGAGACTCCATCTTAAAAAAAAACAAAACCTGAGCTTGGGTAATTCACAAAGAAAAGAGGTTTATGTGACTCACCAGTCTGCAGACTGTACAAGAAACAAGGAGTCAACATCTGCTTCTGGTGAGGGCCACAGACTTCTTCCACTCATGGCAGAAGTGGAAGGGTAACTGGCATGTGCAAATCACATGGCAAGAGAATGAATGAGAGAGAACGGGAAGATGCCAGGCTCTTTTTAACACCCCGCTCCCAGGGGCACTCTTGCAGGAGCTAATAGATAACTCATTCATTACCAAGAGTCCAGCACCAAACCATTCATGAGGAATCCACCCCTATGGCCCAAACACCTCCCATTAGGCCCCATCCCCAACATTAAGGATCAAAATACAACATGAGGTCTGGCAAGTCAAATATCCAAATTCTACCAGCATATACGCATACGTATATGCATACGTGTATATATCATATCTATATCTCCCAGTGGTTCTGTTTTTCTGAGAACCGTGATGGACACCTGGATACATATATCTCACTCTTATATATCCACATCTCACACTTCATCATTCTCTTTCTCTTACTGACCCCTGGCTGGTACTCTGCTCTCTCACAGAGCAAACCCAGAGGAGATACTTTATTTTGCTCGTATTGCACTTTTCTACTTGCTCTTGAGTGTCTGTCTTTTAAAAGCTTATATGAGAACTAACAACTCTTTTTCATGCATTCCTTCATTTGTTCCACAAACTTTTTTTTTGAGATAGGGTCTTACTGTGTCACCCAGGCTGGAGTGCAGCGGCGGTATGATCTTGGCTCATTGCAACCTCTGCCTCCTGGGCTCAAATGATCCTCCCACCTCTGCCTCCTAAGTAGCTGGAACTATAGGCACGTGCCTCCAGGCCCGCTAATTTTTGTATTTTTTGTAGAGATGGAGTTCCATCATGTTGCCCAGGCTGGTCTCAAACTCCTGGACTTGGGTGATCTGCCCGCCTCAGCCTCCCAAAGTGCTGGGATTATAGACATGAGCCATTCTGCTTGGCCTACTTCATGAACTTTGGAACACCATGCACAAGCATACCCTGTGCTATGCTGTGCTGTCTGACGACACACAGGTTACAATACTGATAATGATCCCTCCCCTCACAGACATCACAGTCCGGTGAGGGGAGGACTAGAGAAGGAGAGGGGTTGGGGAGAAGGATATTAGCTATTAGTTATATATTAGTTATCTACTGCCATATAACAGTTTACACCAGACCAGGCATTGTGATGCACGCTTATAATCTTGGCGCTTTGGGAGGCCAAGGCAGGAGGATCGCTTGAGCCCAGAAGGCCGAGGCTGCAGTCAGCCATGATCATATCACTGCACTCCAGCCCAGGCAACAGAGTGAGAAACTGTCTTAAAAAGACAAAAACAAAACAAAAATTACACCAAAATGTATTGTCTTAAAACAAAAAAAACACTTATGTTCTCTCTAGTTCCAACAGTTAAGAATCTGGGTGAGGGTAACCGGGTGCCATTAGCTGTAGGTTCCTCAAGGCTAGAGTCAGGGGGCTGGCTGGAGCCGCAGGCATCTCAGGGTGGAAAATCCGCTTCCAAACTCACTCATGGCAGTGGGCAGCCCTCAGGTCCTTGCTGGCTGTTGGCTGGAAGCCTAAGTTCCTTGCCCCATGAGCCTATCCCCAGCATGACATCCTTTTCCGCAGAGCAAGCAAGGCAAGGTGGAGAGGACCAGCTGGACATAAACCAGTCTTCCCAGGAACCTGTCTTCCAGAAGTGACATCCCATCCCTTCTGCCGTATGATGTTTGTTAGAAGCTTGTCACTATGCCCAATCTACAAAGGGGCGTAGGTCCCAGAAGGGCAGGAATACCAGGAGGCAGGACCACTGGAGGTCATCCTACCACAAGCAAACATACTAAGATGTTATGATAATAAATATGATCATGGCTCCACCTGCTGGGAAACAATGGCAGACAGTGTGATGAGGTGGAAAGTTTTTGTTTGAACCGTTCTTTTTTTTTTAAATTTAGACCAAGTGTCACTCTGTCACCCAGGCTGGAGTACAGTGGTGCAATCTTGGCTCACTGCAACCTCTATACCTCCCGGGTTCAAGCGATTCTCCTGCCTTAGCCTCCTGAGTAGCTGGGATCACAGTTGCCTGCCACCATGCCCAGCTGATTTTGGTATTTTTAGTAGAGATGGGGTTTTGCCATCTTGGTGAGGCTGGTCTCCAACTCCGGGCCTTAAGTGATCCATCTGTCTCTGCCTCCCTACGTGCTGGGATTACAGGCATGAGCCACCACTCCTGGCCTTAGTTTAAACAGTCTGACTTCATAGTTGTGTTGCCAGATAAAGCAAGGTCACTCACATTTATCATGATCAAGTAGGATTTATCCCAAGGATGCAAGGATGGTTTAACATTTGCAAATCAGTCAATGTGATACATCATATCAATAAAATAAGAGACAAAAAATATGATAATTTCAATTGATGCTGACAAAACCTTTAATACAATTCAACATCTCTTCACAATAAAACCCTCAAAAAATTGGGTATAGAAGGAACATACCTCAACACAATAAAAGTCATATATGACAGACATATAGCTAGTATCATACTGAATGGGGAAAAACTGAAAGTCTTTCCCCTACGATCTGGAGCAAGAGAAGGATGCCCATTTCCACCACTGTTCTTCAACATAGTACTGGAGGTCCTAGCTACAGCAATCAGACAAGAGAAAGAAATAAAGAGCATCCAGGTCGGAAAGGAAAAAGTCAAATTATCCTTATTTGCAGATAATGTGATTTTATAGTTGGCAAAAACCTAAGGGCAAAAGATCAGAATAGACAGTTTTCAGAAGACACACAAAATGGCAAACAGGTATATGAAAAGGTACTCAACATCACTGATCATCAGAAAAATGCCTATCAAAACTACAGTGAGCTATCACCTCACCCAAGTTACAATGGCTTTTATCCAAAATATGTAATAACAAATGCTGGCAAGAATGTGGAGAAAAGGGAACCTTTGTACACTGTTGTGGGGATGTAAATTCATACAGCCACTCTGGAGAACAGTATGGAGGTGGCTCAAAAAAACTATAAATAGGCCAGGTGTGGTGACTCACGCCTGTAATCCCAGCACTTTGGGAGGCTGAGGCAGGCAGATAATGAGGTCAAGAGATTGAGACTATCCTGGCCAACACAGTGAAACCTTATCTCTACTAAAATACAAAAATTAGCTGGGCATGGTGGTGTGTGCCTGTAGTCCCAGCTACTCGGGAGGCTGATGCAGGAGAATCACTTGAAGCTGGGAGGCAGAGGTTGCAGTGAGCCAAGATTGTGTCACTGCACTCCAGCCTGGCACCTGGGCGTAAGAGCGAGACTCTATCTCAAAAACAAAACAAAACAAAAACTATAAATAGAACTACCAATCCCATGGGATCCACCAATCCCATTCTATGCATATACCCAAAAGGAAGAAAGTCATTGTATCCAAGAGATATCTGTTCTCCCATGTTTGATGCTGCACAGTTCACCACAGCCAAGATTTAGAAGCAACCTGAGTTTCCATCAATAGACATGTGGATAAAGAAAATGTGGCTGGGCACAGTGGTTCATGCCTATAATCGCAGCACTTTGGGAGGCCAAGGTGGGTGGATCACCTGAGGTCAGGAGTTCAAGACCATCCCAACCAACATGGTGAAGCCCCATCTCTACTAAAAAAAAAAACAAAATTGGCTGGGTGTGGTTTTGGGTGCCTGTAATCCAAGCTACTCAGGAGGCTGAGGCAGGATAATTACTTGAACCCAGGAGGCAGAGGTGGCAGTGAGCCAGGATCATGCCACTGTACGCCAGCCTGGGCAACAAGAGTGAAACTCTATCTCAAAAAAAAAGAAAAAAAGAAAGAAAGAAAAAGAAAAGAAAATGTGGTGCCTATGACACAATGGGGTACTTCTCAACCATAACAAAGATTGAGATCCTGTCATTCGCAACAAGATGGAGGGAACTAGAGATCAGTAGGTTAAGTGAAATCAGCCCAGCATGGAAAGACAAACATCCCATGTTCTCACTCATGTGTGGGAGCTAAACATGAAAACAACTGAGTTCATGGAGATGGAGAGCAGAAGGACGGTCATCAGAGGCTGGGAAGGGTAGTGAGGCAGGGGGAAGCGGGGATGGTTAATGGGTACAATATAGTTGTAAAATGAATAAATTCTAGTATTTGATAGCACAACAGTGTGACTACAGTCGACAATAGCTTGTTGTACATTTTAGGGCTGGGAGCAGTGGCTCATGCCTGTAACCCAGCACTGTGGGAGGCCAGAGTGGGCAGATCACTTGAGGCAAGGAGCTTTAGAACAGCCTGACCAACATGATGAAACCTCGTCTCTGCTAAAAATACAAAAATTAGCCAGGCATGGTGGCGTGCACCTGTAATCCCAGCTACTCAGGAGGCTGAAGCAGGAGAATTGCTTGAACACAAAAGATGGAGGTTGCAGTGAGCCGAGATCGCACCACTGCACTCCAGCCTGCATGACAGAGTTCAAAAAAAGAAAAGAAAAAAAACCCATACCTCATTGTACATTTTAAAAAACTAAAATAGTGTATCTGGGATGTTTGTAACACAAAGAAATTATAAATGCTTGAGGGGACAGATACCCCATTTACCCTGATGTGATAATTACACATTCATTGCATGCCTGTATCAAAATATCTCATGTATCCCATAAATGTATATACCTAATATGTACCCATAAAAACATTTTTAAAAGAATTTTTTTAAAATGTCAGTTAAATTTGAATTTCAAATAAACAACAAATACATTTTTAGTATCAGTATAGCCCATGTAGTATTTGGGATATACTTACCCTTTTTTTTTTAGATGGAGTTTCACTCATGTTGCCCAGGCTGGAATGCAGTGGTGTGCTCTTGGCTCACTGCAACGTCTGCCTCCCGGGTTCAAGAGATTCTCCTGTGTCAGCCTCCCAAGCAGTTCGGGCCACCACACTCAGCTAATTTTTGTATCTTTCGTAAAGACAGGGTTTCACCTTGTTGGCCAGGATGGTCTTGCTCTCTTGACCTTGTGATCCAGGTCAAGACCTCAGGTGATCCGCCCGCCTTGGCCTCCCAAAGTGCTCGGATTACAGGCGTGCACCACCTCGCCCGGCCTTTTTTTTTTCTTTCTTTCTTTTCTTTTTTTTTTAAGACAGAGTCTTAAAAATGATCAAACCATGGCGGGTACTATTTACAGGGAAGTTAAGTAACTTGCCTAATGTCACACCGCTTGGGATGCATGCACAGTGGCTCACACCTGTAACCCAACACTTTGAGAGGCAGAGGCAGAATTGCTTGAACCTAGATGTTTGAGACCCGCCTGGGCAACATAGTGAGACCTTATCTCTACACACACACAAATATTAAATTAGCCAGGCATGGTGGTGTATGCCTTTGGTCCCAGCTACTTGGTAGGGTTGAGTCAGGAGGATCATTTGAGACCAGGAAGCCAAGGCTGCAGTGCCATGTGCATACCACTGCACTTCAGCCTAGGCGACAGAGCAAAACTATCTCAAAAACATAAATAAATTAATTTAAAAATTAAATAAAATGCAATTCTCCAACCATTAACAAAGGGGGTGTCAAAAAGTAATGAAAAAAAAAAGGATTTTAAAAAAGTTTTAAGGAACATAAAGGTAATTTTAAAAATGTAAAATAGAAGTGAATAGGTTTTTTCCCTGCAGCTACACACTAAGAGATACTGTTTTGCATAATAAAACCGTGTAAAGAATCTGTCCCGATAGCGTAGCTGAAAATGTTCCCAAGAACGCCCATCTTGTTTTGCTGTGCAGTCAGGAGCCCTGAGTTCCTGTCACCACCTGTTCTGTTCATTTAAGACTGTC
The DNA here is from genome assembly GCF_049354715.1 of Callithrix jacchus. Taxonomy (NCBI): domain Eukaryota; kingdom Metazoa; phylum Chordata; class Mammalia; order Primates; family Cebidae; genus Callithrix; species Callithrix jacchus. The sequence continues at coordinate 40,572,699 of NC_133523.1, forward strand.
CTTGGAAAGATAATTGGAACAAAAGAGGCTTGTGCGATTCTCCTAGAAATTGTTGCCAATCTTGAGAAAAATAGTCTCCCAGCGAAGCCTGCGATTCTGATTGGTTGTCTTCCTTGATCATCTGTTGCCATGGTGACAGCCATCATCTCTCTATTATTAAAAGGAAGAAATGCCTGTAGGTTTTCTCTCTCTAAACCAGAAGAGGATCATTGGAATTTTTCTCCCACAAACATAATGGAAATAAAAGCCTGTGACTCTGCTAGATTTTTTTTTAAACAAAGACATTGAGAGTCCTGTCTCATTTAAATGAATCAAAGCACTCATCCCCGAGCACAGATAGGCATAAATGCTGGTAGCTGTGGGCATTGCCGTTGTGGTCAGCTGTCATCTTAACTTCATCAGAGCGCCCACTATGGGAAATGAGAGAACAGCAGGGCTAGCCCAGCTAGAAGATCCCCTTCCCTCCCTTCCTCTCTGGAGGGTTCATCACCCCGACTAGCCAGGCTTGCAATGGAGGGCAGAACTAGGGACAGAAATCCCTGGATATTCTGCCAAGGGTGGGAGGATGGACCCTCCTGCTCTTCGCCCCCATCATGGTCTCCTGTTGTGTACCAGGCATTGTTCTATGCCCTCTATGCTCTCCATGCTCACCGCAACCCCTTAAGTGGGGAATTCTGACTGCCCTACCTGCAGATGAGGACTCCAAAACCAGACAGGTTAAGTCTCCTGCCCAAGGTCACACAGCCAGAAACTGGAGGAGCTACGAGTTAAAACCAGGTCTCTCTGACAGTAGGCAAAGAACTTCAATGTAGAGGGAATTTGGTAGGACTCAAAAGGCTCCAAATCCACCCTCAAGAGAAACTTTTCAGGACTGATTGCATTTCTCAGCAACAGGCATCCAACACCCAGCTGTCTAATACTCAGGGTAATTCATGGCTAATGGTTATTGAGCTCTCATTATGTGCTATGTTCTGGGCTAAGTACTTTAGATGTATAATCCCACTAAATCCTCCTGACAAATTTTGGGAGAAAAATTACAATTGTGCCCATTTCACAGAAGAAAAGACTTAGGTTCAGAGAGGCCCGTCGAATTGCCCCAGGTCACACAGCTAGGATGCATTGGAGCCAGGTTTGTGAACTCGTGTTTGCCTGGCTCCAAAGCTTCTACTCTTCTCCAGTCCACTATTTAGAAAGACAGACCAGCTTTGGACATGGGTGTGGGCATGAGTCAATGCAGAAAGTGCTTTCTGGGCCCAGGTAAAGGCCCTGCCATTTTCCAGTTTGCTACTTCGTTTTTTGTTTTAGTTATTTATGGCTGTATAACAAATCACCCCAAGATACAGCAATCCCACCACTCAGTATACACCCAGAGGAAATGAAATCACCATGTCAAAGAGATCTCAGCACTTCCATGTTCACTGAAGCACTACTCAAACTAGCCAAGATATGGAATCAACCTAAGTGGCCGTCAACAGATGAATGGATAAAGAAAATGTGGTGCATAGACAGGATGGAGTGCTAGTCTGCCTTAAAAAGAAGGAAATCCTCCTGTCACTTGCAACAATATAGACAAACCTGGAGGATACTGGAAGCGAAATAAGCCAGGCAAAGAAAAACAGATACCACATGATCTCACTCATATGGGGAATGTAAAAAAGTTAAACTAAGTAGAGAGTAGAAAGGTAATGGTTATGGGTGGTGGGGAGTTGGGGAGATGTTGATCTAAGGGCACAAATTTTTAATGAGATAGGAGGAATAAGTTCAAGAGATCTATTGTATAATATGGTCACTATGGTTAATTACAGCTATAATTATTCTATAATTATCTAATTATACTATAATATTCAGCAATGTATTTTACTCTTGAAAATTACTAAGAGAATTAAAAATCACACCCCAAACCTGGGGACTTAAAGGAACAACAATTATTTATTTTACTCACAAATCTGTAGTTTGGAGGTTTGCAAGGGACATTTCTCTGCTCTCCAAGGTGTTAGCTGGATAGCATCAGAATCTGCTTACAAAAAGACAACTACTTTCCTAGCTATTTCCTGGGAAGTGTGGGCTTGGAACCTCATTCCTCTTCATATGGGCCTTTCCTCTGGCTGCTTGAACTTCCTCACAAGATGGTGGCTGGATTTCAAGAGCAAGCATCCTAAGAAAACAAGGCATGGCTTTTTTTTTTTTTTTTTTGAGACAGGGTCTCGCTTTGTTGCCCAGACCGGTCTTAAACTCCTGTGCTCATGTAGTCTGCCCACCTCAGCCTCTCAAAGTGCTGGAATTACAGACATGAGCCACCGTGCCTCACCTATGCATGGCATTTGTGTGATCCAGATTTGCAAGTCATACTGTCGATTCCACTTTATTAGTCAAGGCAGTCACCAAGGACTGCTCAAGCCCAAGGGAAGAGACATAGACTCCACCTCTTGATTCTAGAAGAGCCTGTGGAAAAGGGGATATTATTTCTGCAACCTTTAGAAAGTAAAATCGAACATACTCTTAAAGGCAGTGTAGGGTACAGTGGAATATCCCACTTACTCTTTCCTTGCCCACTCTGGGAAAAAGGGAAGGTTTGACTGCAGAGGATGGGAGGCTGAAGACTCAACAAAGTCTTGGCCTTAAAGCTGTAAAAATCCAAGAATCTAAGAATAGTTTTAAGGACAAAAGTGTCATTTGAAAGTGTCTCTCTGGGGGATGTTTAAGGATCCATGGCCTTGACCTGCCTTTTATTAAATGACTACTAAAGACCTCCAGATAACTCATGGCTAGTTCTGGAAGCAGAATAGCACCAAAGATCCTAGACATTGGGGCCATGTAGGCAACTGTCCCAATTCCAGTTCTGCTACTATCTATGTATCCTTGCCCACTGCAGCCTCAGTTTCCTCATTCATAAAATGGGGATAAAAATAATATGTAGTAGAGGTTAGGTGAAGCCTGAGGCCTGGTGATGTATGAGCCACAGCAGAAGCCAGAGTAAAATCAAGTATTGGCGTTGCCTCGGGTCCTGTGGCTAGCATCTAACTCCATCTGTGCCATCCATGCCTGCCCCTGTAGGGGTACGAGCTGTTCCAACTGGGTCAACCTGGCTGAATTCAAGATCACTTATAGAAAAACACAACTTGGCTGGGCACAGTGGCTCACACCTGTAATCCCAACACTCTGGGAGGCTAAGATGGGCAGATCACCTGAGGTTTGGAGTTCAAGACCAGCCTGGGCAACATGGTGAAACCCCGTCTCTACTAAAAATAACAAAAATTAGCCACACACTTACAATCCTAACTACTCAGAAGGCTGAGGCAGGAGAATTGCTTGAACTCAGGAGATGGAAGTTGCAGTGAGCCTAGATGGTGCCATTGCACTCCAGCCTGGGCAGCAGAGTAAGACTCCATCTGAAAAAGAAAAAAAGTCCCAACTTTAATACACACCAGGTATCCAGAAAATGTTGTGGAAATTTGGATTCCATTCACACTGTCAACAAAATTTTTGAAATATTAGCCAGGCACGGTGGCTAACACCTGTAATCCCAGCACTTTGAGAGGCCAAGGAAGGTGGATCACCTGAGGTCTGGAGTTTGAGACCAGCCTGGCCAACATGGCGAAACCCTGCCCTTACAGAAAATACAAAAATTAGCTGACCATAGTGGCACGCAGCTGTAGTCCCAGCTACTCAGGAGGCTGAGGCAGGAGAATCACTTAAACGCAGGAGGCAGAGGCTGCAGTGAGCTGAGATCACAACATTGCACTCCAGCCTGAGTGACAGAGCAAAACTCTATTGAAAAAAAAACAACAACACTGAAATATCTGAGAATAAGGGCAGGCACAGTAGCTCATGCCTATAACCCCAGCACTGTAGGAGGCCAAGTTGGGTGGGTTGCTTGAGGCCAGAAGTTTGAGGCTACAGTGAGCTGTGATTGTATCATTGCACTCCAGCCTTGGTGACAGAACAAGACCCTGTCTCTGAAAAATAAAAAAGGTTAAATTTTTTTTTAAGTGAAAGACAAATCAGATCAATGAAAATGAACAAATGATATACAAAAACATATGAGATACACTAAACTAGTGTTTGGAGGAAAATTTACAGCTGCAAGTTGCATATGTTGAAAGAGAAAAATGGTCTTAAATCAATAATCTAATCTTTCATCTTAAGAAACTAGAAAAGGGTCGGGCGTGGTGGTTCAAGCCTGTAATCCCAGCACTTTGGGAGGCCTAGGCGGGTGGATCACGATGTCAACAGATCGAGACCATCCTGGTCAACATGGTGAAACCCCGTCTCTACTAAAAATACAAAAAATTAGCTCGGCATGGTGGCGCGTGCCTGTAATCCCAGCTACTCGGGAGGCTGAGGCAGGAGAATTGCCTGAACCCAGGAGGCGGAGGTTGCGGTGAGCCGAGATCGCGCCATTGCACTCCAGCCTGGGTAACAAGAGTGAAACTCCGTCTCAAAAAAAAAAAAGAAACTAGAAAAGGAAGTGCGAACTAAACCTAAAGCAAACAGAAGGCAGGAAATAGTAAAGATTAGAGTGGAAATAAACTAAATAGAGAAAAGAGAAATGAGAAAATTGACAAAACCAAGTTTGGTTCTTTGAAAAGATCTACAAAATCGACAAATCTTTAACTAGACTAACCAAGGGGAAAAAGAAAAGACTAAAATTATTAAAGTCAAGAATGAAAGAGGAGACATCACTACTGACCTTACACAAATACAAAGAATTATAAGGGGATACTATGAATAACTGTGTACCAACATATTAGATAGTCTAGGTAAATTGAACAAATTCCAAGAAAGACAGAAACTATCAAAACTGACTGAAAAAACAATAGAAAATCTGAATACACCAATAATAAGTAAAGAGATTGAACTGGTAACTTTTAGTTTTCACAAAGAAAAGTCCACAATCAGATGGTTTCGCCGGTGAAATCTACCAAGTATTCAAAGAGGAATTAACACAAATCCCTCTTGAATGTTTTTGAAATGTAGAACAGGGAAGAACACTTTCTACCTCATTCCATGAGGTCAATATTACCCTGATATCAAAACCAAACATATCTTAAGAAAAGAAAACCAAAAAGAGATCAATATCCTTTATAAATATAGATGAAAATATTCTCCACCGGACACAGTGGCTCCCACCTGTAATCCCAGCACTTTGGGAGGCTGAGGTGGGCAGATCACCTGAGGTCAGGAGTTCTAGACCAGCCTGGCCAACATGGTAAAACCCCATCTGTACTAAAAATACAAAACTTATCCAGGAATGGTGGTGCACCCATGTAGTCCCAGCTACTTGGGAGGCTGAGGCAGGAGAATCACTTGAACCCGGGAGGTGGAGGTTGCAGTAAGCCAAGACCATGCCACTGCACTCCAGCCTGGGCAACAGAGAGACTCCGTCTCAAAAAAAATAAAATAAAACAAAATTCTCAAGAAAATACTATCAAACTGAATCCAGAAACATAGAAAAAGGATTAAAGGATTATATGCCATGACCAAATGGGATTTATTTTAAGAATGTAAGACATGAAAATTCATCAGTGTAATAAACCATATTAGCAAACTGAAGAACAAGAAGTACATGATCATCTCTGTAGATGCAAAAAAAAAATCATTTTACAAAAAACCCAACATCCTTCTGTGATAAAAAATTAAAACTCAATAAACTAGGAATAGAATAAAATTTCTTCCACCTAATAAACGGCATTTATGAAAAACCTACAGCTGACATTATACCTAACTATGAAAGACTGAAACCTTTCCCCTAAGATCAGGCACATGATACAGATGTCTACTCTTATTGTGTCTATTTAACATTGTACTGGGGGTTCTAGCCAGGAAAATCAGGCAAGGAAAAAAAAAAGCATCCAGGCTAGACATGGTGGCTCACATCTGTAATCTCAGCACATTGGGAGGCCAAGGCATGCTGATCATTTGAGGTCATGAGTTCAAGACCAGCCTGGCCAACATGGTAAAAACCCGCCTCTATTAAAAATACAAAAATTAGGTGGGCATGGGGGTGCATACCTGTAGTCCCAACTACTTGGGAGGCTGAGATAGGAGAATTTCTTGAACCGGGAGATGGAGGCTGCAGTGAGCTGAAATAGTGCATGCAGTCCAGCTTGGGCGACAGAGCAAGACTCTGTCTCCAAAAAAAAAGCATCTTAAGGAGTGTACACACACACAACTAGTAGAGCTAATTAACAATTTTAGCAATGTTTCAGAATACAAGGTCAACATCTAAAACTCAGTGGTACTTCTGTATACACCAGCAATTAACAATCTGAAAATAAAATTTAAAAAAAAAACATTTGTAATAGCATCAAAAAGAATAAAAGGCTTAGGAATAAACTTTGTAAGAATTTTACACTATAAGGTAGAAAACCAACATCAAAATAAATGTTAACAGACATAAGTAAATGGAAAGACAATGTTTATTAATTGGAAATTTTAATATTGTTTAGATGGCAATACTCCCCAAATTAAACTGCAGATTCAACACAATCCAAAATCACAGCTGCCTTTTTTGTAGAAATTGACAAATTGATTCTAAAATTTATGAAAATGTAAGGGACCCAGAATAGCCAAAATAATTTTGAAAAGGAACAAAGTTGGAAGACTTACACTTCCCAACTTTAAAACTTACTAGTAAGCTGAGTAATCAAGATTTGTGGTACTTACATAAACACAGAGGAATGAGAGTCTACTTTAAAGATTCATATGTCGAGGCCGGGCGCGGTGGCTCAAGCCTGTAATCCCAGCACTTTGGGAGGCCGAGGCGGGTGGATCATGAGGTCAAGAGATCGAGACCATCCTGGTCAAAATGGTGAAACCCCGTCTCTACTAAAGATACAAAAAATTAGCTGGGCTTGGTGGCACGTGCCTTAGTCCCAGCTACTCAGGAGGCTGAGGCAGGAGAATTGCCTGAACCCAGGAGGCGGAGGTTGCAGTGAGCCGAGATCGCGCCATTGCCCTCCAGCCTGGGTAACAACAGTGAAACTCCGTCTCAAATAAATAAATAAATAAAATAAAAATTCATATGTCTATAGTCAATTGATTTTCAACAAGGGTGCCAAAAAAAATCAATGAAGAAATTCAATGCCTTTTCAACCAATGCTGCTGGCACAATTATATATCCACAGACAAAAACAGGAGTTGGACCCCTACCTCACACCACATATACAATTAAACCTGAAATGGATCAGAGGCCTAAATGTTAAGAACTAAAACTAGAAAACTCTCAGAAAACATAGATGTACAGTCATATATGGCTTAACAATGGGGATATATTCTGAGATATGCATTGTTAGGTGATTTCATCATTCTGTAAGCAATGAAAACACAATGAGTATTTACATAGTTAAGCATAGAAAAGGTATGATAAATACACAGTATTATAATCTTATAGACCACCATCATATATGTGGTTCACCACTGACCAAAATGTCATTATGTGGTGCATGACTCTATGTCTTTGTGACCTTAGATATGACATCATGGCTTCTTAGATATGACATCACAAGTACAAGCAATAAAAAAATACATATAAATTGGACCTCATCAAATTTTAAATTTTTGTGCTTCAAAAGACACTGTTAATAAAGTGAAAACAAAACCTGCAGAATGGGAAATTTGCAAATCATACATCTGATAAGACAGTCTAGATTCCAGAATATATAAAGAGCACTTACAATTCAACAGAAAGAAGACAAATAACTCAGTTTAAAATGGGCAAAAGATCTGAGTAGACATTTCTCCAAAGAAGATATACAAATGGCCAAGAAGCATATAAAAATATACTCAACATCATTAGTCATTAGGGAAATTAAATCAAAATCATTATGAGATACTACTTCATACCCTTAAAGATGGCTATAATAAAAAAGACAGACAATAACAAGTATTGGTGATGATACAAAGAAACTGGTACCCTCAGGCATTACTGCTGCTTTGAAAAACAGTTTTCCAGTTCCTCAAAAGTTAACCATAGATATGCCATATTACCCAATGATTCCAATCCTAAATCCATATATATACCCAAAAGAATTGAAAACATATGTCCACATAAAAGCTTGTACACAAAGATTCATAGCAGCATTATTCAAAGTAGCCAAAATGTAACCCAATGTGGAGTGGCCATATTAACTTCAGACCAAGCAGACTTCAGAACAAAGAGTGTTACCACAAATAAAGAGGGTCACTATGGTGGTTCACACCTGTGATCCCAGCACTTTGGGAGGATAAGGCAGGTGGATCACCTGAGGTCAGGAGTTCAAGACTGGCCAACATAGTGAAACCTCATCTCTATTAAAAACAGAAAAAATTAGCCAGGCATGGTGGCAGGTGCCTATAGTCCTAGCTACTCAGGAGGCTGAGGCAGGAAGATCGCTTGAACCCAGGAGGCAGAGGCTGCAGTGAGCCGAGACCCTGCCACTGCACTTCACCCTGGGTGGCAGAGTGAAACTGTGTCTCAAAAAAAAAATAAAAGTGAATTCTATATAGTTGAAATAGTTAACTATAATGGTGAGAATGAACAAACAACAGGAAGGAAAGAAGGAAGGAAGAGAGGGGAGGGAGGGAGAAAAAGAGGAGAGGGGAGGGGAGGGAAGGAAGGAAGGGAGGGGAGGGGAGGAAGGAGGATGGGAGGGAGGGAGGGGGAGAGGAGGAAGGGAGGGAGGGGTGGGGAAGAGAAGAGAAGGCAGAGAAGGAAGAGAAGGAAGAAGAGGAAGGGAAGGAAGAGAAGGAAAGGAAGGAAGGGAAGGCAGGGAAGGAAGGGAAGGAAGGGAAGGCAGGGAGGGAGAATCAGAAAAGTTAAATCTCTGAATGTAAAGAAATATTATGAATACCTGGCCAGGCACAGTGGTTCACACCTATAATCCCTGCACTTTGTGAGGTCAAGACGGGTGGATCACCTAAGGTTGGGAGTTCAAGACCAGCCTGACCAACATGAATAAACCCCATCTCTACTAAAAATACAAAATTAGGCTGGTCTGAGTGCAGTGGTGTTTACAACTAATTGATCACAATATGTTACAGATTTCTTTGTCCCTTCTCCATTCCCACTGCTTCACTTGATTAGCCTAAAAAAAAAATACAAAATTAGCCAGGCATGGTGACACATGTCTGTAATCCCAGCTACTCAGGAGGCTGAGACAGGAGAATCACCTGAATCCAAGAGGCAGAAGGGGCAGTGAGCCGACATCACGCCACTGCACTCCAGCCTGGGTGACAGAGTGAGACTCTGTCCCCCCACAAAAAAAAAAAAGAAAGAAGGAATACATTAACCAATTTATCTTGCTTATATTTTTCTTTCTAAGTACACACAACAGTGATATTGTATTAGTTATCTGTCATTGCGTAACAATATTGCCACAAACTCAGCAACTTAATATACATATTTATTATCTCACAGTTTCTTTCTGTTGGCCAGGAGGCCCAGCACAACCTAGTAAGGGCCACAGTTGCACTACTAAGGTCACTGAGGACAAAAGGCCACAGTGTCATACACACTTTATCCCTAGATGCCAAATCTGAGCACAGGAAAGAGCTCAACCTTCAGCCAGAACTAGACCTAGGATTTGGACTCCCTAAGTCCCTCTGAATGGAATCCAGTCCCTCCTTTCTCATGCTCTGTCTTAGTCTGTTAGGGCTGCCATAACAACATATCTCAGACTGGATCATTTATAAACAATAGAAATGTATTGTTCTGGAGGCTGGGAAGTCCCAGATCAAGTTGTAAGTGGACTTGGTGTCTGGTGGGGCCTTCTATGCGTACTTACTCACATGATGGAAAGGGCAAACAGGCTCCCTCAAGCTTCTTTTATAAGGGCATTAATCACCTCTCAAACACCCCACCTCCCAATACCTTCACATTGCAGGTTAGGTTTTAACATATGAATTTTGGGAAGACACAACATTCCGATCATGGCACCCTAAGACACACACTCCTTAGTTAAGTATATCTGAGTTTCCCATTCCCTGGCCCCTGCCAATCCCTTTAAGATAACTTTCTTTCAGCCAGGCACAATGGCTCACACCTGTCATTCCAGAACTTTGGGAGGCTGAGGCAGGTGTATCACCTGAGGTCAGCAGTTCAAGACCAGCCTGGCCAACATGGTGAAACCCTGTCTTTACTAAAAATACAAAAAATGAGCCAGATCTGGTGGCAGGCACCTGTAATTCCAGCTACTCTGGAGGCTGAGGCAGGAGAATTGCTTGAACCCTGGAGGCAGAGGTTGAAGTGGGCCAAGATTCTGCCACTGCACTCTAGCCCGGGTGACACAGCAAGACTCAGTCTCAAAAAAAAGATAACTTTCTTCCATGTTCCATCATCCCCTTCTTCCTTTTGGTGAAGTTTGAGATGGACATGGCTGTCAGCCACATTTTTCAGCCTTCCTTACAACAAAGGGGTGCCCATAACCAAGATTTAGGCCAACAGAATGTGAGCAGAAGTGATGTTTGCAATGCCTGAGCCATCTCCTATGGCAGAGAATATTCAGTGTTTATCAAATGTATTCCCCCTCCCTCTTCGACAAATGCCAAGATATGTTTTGAGCCTCTCTTGCAGTAGGCATGGGAAGAGTTCTGGCCAATAAAATGCAATAAAAAATAACAGGTACTTCCAGGCATGATAGCATGTACCTTTAATTCCAGTTACGCATGAGGCTGAGGCAGGAGGATCACCTGAGCCCAAGAGTTTGAGTCCAGCCTAGGCAACATAATGAGACTTCATCTCAAAAATAGGGTCATTTCATCATTATAAAGTGGTTAATTTGTCAAGAAGATAAAACAATCATAAATGTATATGCACCAAGTAAAAGAGCTTCAAAATATATGAAGCAGAATTTGACAAATCTAAAGGGGAAAATATGTAAATCCACAATTAGAGTTAGAGATTTTTAACACTACCCTCTCATTAATTGCTAAAACAAATAGACAGTCCATAGGGATATACAAGACTTGAACAACCGTGTCAACCAATTTTACCTAATTGGTATCCATAAGATACTCCAAACAACAACCACATTCTTTCCAACTGCACATACATGCGGGGCCACAAAAGAATCCTCAATAAATTTTAAAGGATTAAAGAGTATCTTATCTGATTAAAATGGAATTAAATTAGAAATCAATAGCAAGATATATAAGAAAACTGGAAATATTTAGAAATTAAGCACATTTATAAATAATCCAGGATCAAAGAAGAAATCACAGTGGAAATTAGAAAATATTTGGACTTAAAAAAATTTAAAATGCAACATAACAAAAATGTGTAGAATGCATCTAAAGCAGTGCCTGAAGGGAAATGCACAGCTTTAAATGCTTTTATATATATATATATGACTCTACCATGAATTAGGGTAGTGCAGTGGGTAGAAGCATGAAACCTGAAACTAACCTCTCTGGGTTCAAATTTCGTTTCTGTCACTTAGCTGTGTGATCTTGGACAAATAATTTAACCTCTCGGTGTCTCAGTTTTCTCATCTTACAATTCATATAATAATAGTACCTAACACATAGGGTAACTATGATAATTAAGTCAACTTCTATCTCTTGAGTGGTGTTTGCAATATGAATATAATGTAAACTACATGTGTAATAGTAAGTTTTCTAGTAGCCACATTTTAAAAGATAAAATTGATATTCATAATATGTTTTATTTATCCCAATATTTTCAAACTACCATATTGTCAACATGTAGCACTAATCCCATTTCAAGTGATTAATGGCTACATGTGGCTAGTGGCTACAAATGGGATAGCAGAGCCCCAAAGTACAGTATTGGGGAACTGAGACAGTTCCTGGCATGTTGGAAGTGCTTTCTGTGGTTGTTAAATAAATATCAAGAAAGATTTAAAAATGTTTCTGTGAATCAAGAAGATAAAACATCAAAAACCCTGGGCATGTACCCTACGCATATTACATGAGTGAGAGTTCTGTCCCAAAGGTGGTGTGTGCTTAAAAAAGATTATTTAAAAATCAAACTAAAGAAAGAGAGAGAGAGAGAGTTCTGTCTAGGGAGTGTCCTGAGTCAACTCGGGCTACTGTAGCAAAATACCATAAACTGAATAATTTAATGTTAACAAGCATTTATTTCTCAGAGTTCTGGAGTTTGGAAGTTTGAAATCATGAGTTGGGTTTTTGGTAAGGGCTCCCTTCCTGGTTTACAGGCAGCCGCCTTCTTCCTCTGTGCTCACATGGTAGAAAGACAGCAAGCTGCTAAGTGTGTTGGCTCATGTCTGTAATCCCAGCACCTTGGGAGACCAAGCAGGGAGGACTGCTTGATCCCAGGAGTTCAAGACAAGCCTAGGAAACATGATGAGACCCCCATCTCTAAAATAATAATAATAATAATAATAATAAATTTTAAAAGAAAGAGAGCAAGCTAACTCTTCGGCCTCTCCTTATAAGAGCACACATCCCATTCCTGACCTAGTTACCTTCCAAAGTCCCCACCTCCAAGAATTATCACATTAGGATTAGGGTTTCTGGGGGGATGTATTACACTACAGCCAATATCTTACAAACTCTAAGTTACAACCCACTACAGGTTAGTGGAATCAGGAGATCACAGTAAGTTTCTTTTCTGAAACATGAAAAGAAAAGAAAATAGCAGAATGCCTGGTACATAGGGTGAGTTCTGTTTCTAAAACTTTTGTTTCAGAACATATATATGTGTATATGTGTGTGCATATGTATATGACCAGGTGTGATGTAAAATGTAGTTTTTGTTGTGAATCTCATTCAAAAAAGTTTTCAGGCCACTGACTAAGATGTATACAAGAGGAGAATTACTAGGTCTGAGCAAACATACATGTTCGACTTGCCTCTGCGGCTGAGACCGCGGTATACACTCACCAAATTCTGTTTCCTGTTCCTTTTTCTTTCTTTTTCTTTTTTTTGGACAGCATATGACTGAGATACATACAGCATGGAAGTAGCTCCTGTTCCTTTTTCAAAGGCGCATGAGAAAACATATTTCTCCATCTGCTTGCAGTGAGATGAGACCACATGACTGGTTCTGGACAAGGAAATATAAGTTGAAGTGACATATGTCACTTCTAGACCAAGGCAATGAAAACCTCCTAAGAGATTCTCTCATCTCTCTCTTCCCCAACGCTAGCAACATAGAGGCCTTTAGGAGAGATGAAAGAGCTTAGGTTACAGAGTTATCACATGAAGGAGAGCTGCCCTGAAGGGTAGCTGGGAGTACATTGGACTTTGTGTTAATGAGAGATAAACTTTAACTCTGCTGAGATTTTTAGAGTTGTTTGTTACTGCACTGTGACCTACTCTATCCTAAATTATACACTCGCTGACATGATTGTATCAATATTCCCATCAGCATTATATGAGAATTTCCATCTCCCCATACTTATTTATTCATTCAGAAAATAGTTCTTGGCCAGGCATGGTGGCTCATGCCTGCAATTCCAGCACTTTGGGAGGCCAAAGCGGGTGGATAACCTGCGGTCAGGAATTCGAGACCAACCTGACCAACATGGTGAAACCCCATCTCCACTAAAAAAAGCAAAAATCAGCTGCACATGGTGGTGGGTGTCTGTAATCGAAGCTACTCAGGAGGCTGAGTCAGGAGAATCCCTTGAACCTGGGAGGCGGGGGTTGCAATGAACCAAGATCACACCATTGCACTCCTGCCTGGGAGACAGAGCAAGACTGTCTCCAAAAAAAAGTAGTTATTGATAGCTGGGCATGGTGGCATGCACCTGTAGTCCCAGCTACTCAGGAGGCTGAGGCAGGAGGAACGCTTGCAGCCGGGAGGCAGAGGATGCAGTGAGCCAAGATTGCACCGCTGCATTCCAGCCTGGGCAACATAGCAAGACACTGGCTCAAAAGAAATCGTGAGCACTACTAGGTTCCTGGGTCTATTTTGGGCACTGGAGATACAACAGCAAACCAAGCAGACAGAAAATTGTGACCTCATGGAGTTTATATTTCAGTGGAAGAATCAAAGTATAAATATAATGAAAAATAAGATAACATTGTATTTTAGCCAGTGGTCACTGCTATGAAAAACATTAAAGCCAGGCGAAGGGAATTGGGAGTGTTGGGTTGCAATTTTCCTTTATAAATTGTGTTTCTTATTGATACCTAACAGATGTACATATTTCAGGGAGCGTGTGGTAACTTAATACATTTATGTAATTTGTAAAGATCAAATCAGGGTAATTAGGATATTCATCACCTTATATATTTTTTCTTTATGCTAAAAATATGAATTCTTCTCTTCTAGCTATTTTGAAATGTACAACAGATTATTGCAAACTATACACTCATCTATCAAACAGCAGATCTTATTTCTTCCATCTTACATGTCTTACAAATGTAAGGATACATTTGTACCCACGAATCAATCTCTCTTCATTCCCCCTCCACCCAGCCCTTCCCGGCTTCTGGTAGGAATCACCTGTCTGCTCTTTATCTTCACGAGATCCGCTTTTTTAGCACTGCACATGAATATGAGAATACAGCATTTGTCTTTCTGTGCTTGGCTTATTTGCCTAACGTCATGCTGCAAATGTCAGAATTTCATTCTTTTTTATGGCTGAATAATATTTTATTGTTGTATATGTAGCGCATTTTTTTTCTTTTGAGATGAAGTCTCACTCTGTCAGCCAGGCTGGCGTGCAGTGGCATGATCTCAGCTCACTGTAACCTCTGCTCAAGCAATTCTTGTGCCTCAGCCTCCCAAGTAGCTGGAATTACAGGCAGGAGTCACCACATCTGGCTAATTTTCGTATTTGCAGTAGAGATGTTTCGTATTTTTAGACCATGTTGCCCAGGCTGGTCTTAAACTGACCTGAAGTGATCCACCTGTCTTGGTCTCCCAAAGTGCTGTGACTACAGGCATAAGCCACCACATCCAGCCGTATGCCACATTTTCTTTAACCATTCGCTCATCGATGGACACTTACACTGACTCCATATCTTGGTTAGTGCGAATAGCGCTGCAATAAACATGTGAGTGCAAAGAGAGAGCGTTTCCCCAACGTTTTCCTCTGGTAGTTTCATAGTTTCAGATCTTAGATTTGAGTCTTTAATAGATTTTTGTTGAATTCTTGGATACACTGACTTCCTTCCTTTTGGGTATATACATAGCATGGGATTGCTGGATCATATGGGATTTCTATTTATAATTTTTTGAGGAACCTCCATACTGTTCTCCAGAGTGGCTGTAGGAATTTACATTCCCACCAACAATGTACGAGGGTTCCCCTTTCTCTACGTCTTCAGCAGCATCCACTTTTTTATAAAAGCCGTTTTAACTGGAGTGAGGTGATAGCTCACTGTGGTTTTGATTTGCATTTCTCTGACAATTAGTGATGTTGAGCATTTTTGTATATACCCCTTAGCCATTTGTATGTCTTCTTTTAAGAAATGTCTATTGCGATCCTTTGCCCACTCTATTAGTCAGGGTTCTGTAGAGGGACAGAACTAATTAGGATAGATGTATATATGAAGCGTAATATATTAAGGAGTACTGAGTCACATGATCACAAGGTGAAGTCCTACAATAGGCCATCTGCAAGCTGAGGAGAAAGGAAGCCAGTCCGAGTCCCGAAACCTCAAAAGTAGGGAAGCTGGCTGGGTGCACTGGCTCACACCTAATCCCAGTACTTTGGGAGGCCAAGGCAGGGGATCACCTGAGGTCGGGAGTTCTAGACCAGCCTGGCCAACATGGTGAAACCCCTCTTCTACTAAAAATACAAAAATTACCCAAGCGTGGTGGCACATGACTGTAATCCCACCTACTCGGAAGGCTGAGGCAGGAGAATCCCTTGAACCTGGGAGGCAGAGGTTGCAGTGAGCTAAGATGGTGCCACTGCACTCCAGCCTGGATGACAGAGCGAAACTTCATCTCAAAAAAAAAAAAAAAAAAAAAAAAAGGCCAGGCATGGTGGCTGACACCTATAATTCCAGCACTTTGGGAGGCCGAGGCGGGTGGATCACAAGGTCAGGAGTTCAAGCCAGCCTGGCCAATATGGCGAAACACCATCTCTACTAAAAATACAAAAATTAGCCAGGCATGGTGACACGTGCCTGTAGTTCCAGCTACTCGGGAGGCTGAGGCAGAAGAATTCCTTGAACTAGGAGGTGGAGGTTAAAATGAGCAGAGGTTGTGCCACTGCACTCCAGCCTGGGTGACAGAATGAGACTCTATCTCAAAAAAAAGAAAAAAAGTAGGGAAGCTGACAGTGCAGCCTTCAGTCTACAGCCAAAGGCCCGAGAGCCCCTGGCAAATCACTGGTATAACTCCAAGAGTCCAAAAGCTAAAGAACTTGGAGTCTGCTGCTCAAGGGCAGGAAGCGTCCAGCACGGAAGAAAGATGAAGGCTGAAAGACTTAGCGAGTCTGCTCATTCCATTTTCTTGTTCCTGCTTTATTCTAGCCATGCTGGCAGCTGATTAGATGGCACCCACCCAGAATGAGGGTGGGTCGGCCTCTCCCAGTCCACCGACTCAAATGTTAATCTCCTTTGGCAACACCCTCACAGACACACTCAGGAACAAGACTTTACATCCTTCAATAATCCAGTCAAGTCGACACTCAATATTAACCATCACACCCTTTTTTTTTTTTTTTTTGATGCTGGAGTTGGGTGGCACGATCTCTGCTCACTGCAACCTCTGCCTCCTGGGTTCAAGTGATTCTCCTGCCTCAGCCTCCTGAGTAACTAGGATTACAGGCATGCACCACCATGTCTGGCTAATATTTGTAGTTTTAGTAGAAATGGGGTTGCACCATGTTTGCCAGGCTAGTCTCGAACTCCTGACCTCAAGTGATCCACCCGCCTCTGCCTCCCAAAGTGCTCAGATTACAGGTGTGATCCACTGTGCCCGGCCCACATACACTTTTTAATCAGATTTATTTTCTTTAATCAGATGTTTTTTTCTTTTTGAGCTGTTTGAGCTCCTTATATATTCTGGTTATTAATCCCATCAGATGGATAGTTTGCAAATATTTTCTTCCATTCTGTGGATTTGCCTCCTCACTTTATTGTTCCCTTCACTCTGCAGAAGCTTTTTGGCTTGGTGTAATCCCATTTGTCTATTTTCATTTTGCTCTCTGTGCTTTTGAAGTCTTACACAAAAAAATATTTGCCCAGACTAATGTCCTGGAGCAATTCCCCAGTGATTTCTCCTGGTAATCTCATAGTTTCAGGTCTTAGATTTTTTTTTTTTTTTTTTTTGAGATGGAGTCTTGCTCTGTCGCCAGACTGGAGTGCAATGGCGCGGTTTCAAATCACTGCAACCTCTGCCTCTGGGTTCAAGCAATTCTCCTGCCTCAGCTTCCCAAGTAGCTGGGATTATTACAGGTGTCCACCACCACGCCCGGCTGATTTTTTGTCTTTTTAGTAGAGAGGGTTTTACCACGTTGGCCAGGCTGGTTTCTAACTCCTGACCTCGTAATCTGCCTGCCTCGACCTCCCAAAGTGCTGGGGTTGCAGACGTGAGCCATTGTGCCCGGCCTCAGGTCTTAGATTTAAGTCTTTAATAGATTTTTGTTTAATTTTTTTTGGGGGGGAAACGGATTCTCCCTCTGTTGCCCAGGCTGGAGTGCAGTGGAGTGCCCTTGGCTCACTGCAACTTTCACCTCCCGGGTTCAAGCAATCCTACAGGCTCAGCCTCCCTAGTAGGTGAGACTACAGATGCACGCCACCACACGCAGCTAATTTTTGTATTTTTAGTAGAGATGGGGTTTCACCATGTTGGCCAGACTGATTTCGAACTCCTGACCTACGGTGATCCATCTATCTCAGCCTCCCAAAGTTACAGGCATGACCCACTGCGCCCTGTCCTAATTTTGGTATTTTTAGTAGAGACTGGGTTTCGCCATGTTGGCCAGGCTGGTCTCGAATTCCACCTCAGACAATCCCACCTCAGCCTCCCAAAGTGTTAGGATTACAGGCATGAGCCACCGCGCCTGGCATCTCACTCCATCTTCTTTACCTCTCCCGTGTCAGTTTTATTTTCCTCTTCTTTTCTAGACACTTTCTTCCTCAAGATAGGGGGCAGAGTGGGAAAATGACCATAGTCATAACGTATGGGAAGGACCCACCCAAAAGGAAAAGGCTTCTTGTACCCAGGCTGCAGATCCAAAACCCCAAGAAAGGACTCTCATTGGTTTAGTCTACATTCCACGTGAAGCATGATGATTGGTCCAGCCTGATTCGTTTGCCCATCTCTCACTCATCACCGTGGTGAGGAGGGGGCACACAGGTGACGGTCAGCTCCTATCCTAAACGGGGGAGGGGATTAGGGTGATTATTCTCTGAATCCCAGTAAACGAAGTTTCAGTTAACCGTCACATCAACTCTTCCTATGGCTGGAAGAGTGGAATAAGGAAAGAGGTCGTCCGTCTAGATGTCAAGAAAATGGTTGGGGAGTATGGTCTCTCCAGCCCAGTCAAGGTCAGGTCCCTGCATACAGCAGGCGTCAATTTAATGCTTATAGAATGAATGAATGAATGAATGAATACCCTTTTCCCAGAGGCTGTCCTGGAACCGTCCTAATTTCACACACCATGAACGGATTAAGAATGAAGCAGGGCCAGGGGTCCCGCCCACCAGTTGAGTGCGTCTTAGGACGCCGAGACTAGACCCGGCAGGGCGGAACCTCTGGGCGTTAGGTGACACCTTGGAGACCCCGCAACCTCGAAGGGCCCAGTCAGGGGCGGGGCTTCAAAACCCCCAGCATTTGGATTAAACCATCTTTCAGCGGTTAAGGGGAGAGCCGAGAAAGCCTTTCTGCACCTGTCGCCAACCTTTTTACCACTCCCCGGCAACAGAAACGATGTATTTGCTTCACTGCCACGCCGTTACCCCTTCGCCTCGTTACCCCTCAAAGCCCCACGCGACCACAGAGTCCAGACTTCCCCACCACCACCTCGCAGTGGCTCACCCCAGTTTGACGCATTGCAGGGAAGGCCGAACCAATGGGCGCCGCGCTCTCATTTCCGCCATGGGATGGTCCCAATAGTGACGCGGCTCACAGAGAGACGCATTACGCATCGCCGAGAAGTGCCCCTCCGCCGGGGAGGAATGTGAAGTGTACCCGGGAGGCGGGGCACGCGGCGAGGGAAAGTAGTCCGGCGGCGGGAGCGCGAGCGCGCGCGCCCGGCGACAAATCCTGGCCCTGTGTGGGGTGGGGACGAGCGATCCGCGGGCCCGCTGGTGCAGAGCGGGGCGCGGAGGGATCCGTGAGAGCCGCAGTGCGGCGGCGCGCGGGCCGGGCGGGGCGGGGCGGGCCGAGCGAGGCGGGGCGCGCGCAGCGGCCGTTGAGGGACCGTTGGGGCGGGCGGCGGCGGCAGCGGCGGCGGCGGCGGCGCGCGTTGCGGGCAGTGAGTGTGGAGGCGCGGACGCGCGGCGGAGCTGAAACTGCTGCAGCTGCTGCCGCCGCCGGAGGAACCTTGATCCCCGTGCTCCGGACACCCCGGGCCTCGCCATGGTGAGTGAGGCTGGGGGGCCACAGAGGCTGCGAGCTCTGAGGCGGGCTTGGCGCGGCAGGACCCCCGAGGGGGCGACGGAGCCCAGAGTGGGGTTCGGCCGGGCCCGCGAGAGCCTCGGCACCCCTTTCTAGCCTCGTTGTCGGGGCCGTTGAGCCCAGAGCGGGACATCTGGATCCCCAAAGGTTTCCAGAAGCGACTTTAGAACCAAATGGGATATTTAAGCCCCCACATGGGTGTCTGAGCCCCCAAATGGGATATTTGAACCCCTAATGGAGGATCAGAACCCTCAAAGGGAACCCCTCAAAAGGATTTTGTACCCTGGATGGGGCGATAGGTTTCAGAATGAAGGTGTTTGCACCCCAGGGAACCGAATAAGAAAGATGGGCTGGGGAGGGGAGCTATTTAGGCCCCAATGGAGGCGTTTGGTCCTGAGAGGATGCGGGGAACCGGGGACGAAGGGAGGCTGGGCTGCTCCTGGATGGGGTGGCGGAGAGTAGCTGGGCCTGGGCGGAGAGGGGCGGCTCCTGGGAGGCAGAGGAGAGGGTCAGGGATGGGCGGTCACTTCTACAGATGAGACTCCCGAGGGTGGGGGAGGGTGGTCTCCAAAGCCCAGCACTGCAGAGGAGGAGGAGGGTGAGGTGCAAGTTTACGGGAGGAAGACCCTGGGGTGGGTGGCAGCAGAGATTAGAAGATGCTCTTGAAGGCTTCCGGGACGGAGAAGGATCGGCGTCGTGGAGGTGGTGAAAAGGGATAGTGAGAGCGGGGCTTTGCCAGTGGTCGGGGGTCAGGGACCCTTGGAGTAACTTTGGAGGTAGCTAGGAAAGGTTCCGAGGTTACTCGTGGGTTAAGACTGTTGCACTGGAAAGACAGGATTTTCTAATGGGCTGGGAGTGTTGTGTTTGGGTCCACGAGAAGATGGGTTTCCAAGGTGAGGGGTGGGGGAGGACTTGGGCTTGAGTGGTTGGGAGGTGAAGTGGAAGGAGAAAATGAATGGCAGTGAGAGTGGGCCTAGCTTTGGGGGTGGGGGTGGGTAACACCCTGCCAGTCTCCAGGGATAGGCCAGGACAAAGACGGCTCAGTGTGAATTGGGAGTGGGCTGCAGGGACTGGAGGAAGCTATCCCCCTTCCCCAGGAAGAACGCGGCTGGGTGGAAGGCACTGGGCAGTGGGAGCAGGTGGGCGGAGCCGTTCAGGTCCCTATTGCGCACTGAAGCCTCATGAAATGGGGATGGAAGATCAAAGTTTGGGGTGCCTCAAATAAGCCAGCTTTTTCAAGCCTAGAAGCCTCACCCCCTCGCTGTCCGTTTCAGGCCAAGAGCGCTGCCTTTTCCCTACAGGAGCGCCGGTTTTCTCATGATCCCCGGCCCCACACAACATGCTGCACCTCCTCACTTGTGCCAAATGACAGTGCAGTACAGTGTGGCGTCAGTGACAATCAGATGCCTATTCCTGTGCCCTCGGCGTGGGGGCTGCAGAGCTTGATCAGAGATTGCCTCTGGGGGGACCCCTTGATTGGCCCAAGGGCCACTTGTTCCATTCAGGACCCTCACTGAGTGCTTCTATTAATTCACAGCTAGGGCTTTGAGAGAAAACCAGCAGACTAGTTCTTTCCTACTCCCTGCCACCCACAACACCCACAGCCCTCCCAGGCTTAGCCTGGGAACCAACCGTGCACAGCCATCCTCCCTGGCAAGGCTGGAGAACAGGCAGCGGCTGCCGTGTATCAGATCTCATACTTGCTGACACAGACCTGATGGCTCCTCTTGCCGCTACCCCATTTTCCCCCAGCAGAACCTGGCTAAAGGGGCCCTGAAGCGCTAGCGGGCTGACTACTCCCAGAATAGGACCAGAGCTTTGTCCAGAACTACTTTCTCTTTCCGTTTGTAATCAGCAAGGTAGAGGTGGGACAAGTCACTGTTAACTGGCCTTGGACTTTGGCCTGAGCTCTGTGGCTCCTCCTTGGCCCCAGTGAGGGGCCCTGGCCTTGGTTTCTGATCTCATCTAACACTGCTCTCTGGCATTGGATGGGGGCTGGGGCAACGCAGAGAAATCATACCCTCTTCCCTCCCCAACCTCATGCTTTTTTTATTTCTTGTCAGCCCCTTGCCGGAGCCTAAGATGAGGGATAAGGAAGCAGGAGACCGTCTGAGTTATTTTGGAAACAGTTTTTGTTGAAAGCTTAGTCTTCAGGTCTTGAAAGGGAAGAAACCTTGGGCAAGGATCAATGATCTCTTCTTAGGCGACTGGTTTTCTGGGCAGCAACCTTGCTTGAGATCTGTAGCTCGGAGCTGGGACCTTTCCTTGACCAAGCAGGGAAGTGGGTCTCCTACATGGGAGGGAGAGTGTCTGACAGGCTTTCCATGCAGAGCCACGCCTATTTGCAGCAACCCAGTGACAGAACTGAACATGGCAGTGCCTCATCTGCAGCTTCCAGCTTTTTGGTGGGGACTGGCAAATGCTGGCCTTCAGAGCCGCTCGGGGCAGTCTGCAGCCTGTCACAGCCTCCTCACCCCCACCCCCAGCCCCTTATAGTGCTGCCCAGAGGTCAGGAGAGCTGGACTTCTTGCAGGGCGGAGCAGTGGGGTGGGAAGGCCCTGACCGGGCTTGGTTTTTCCATTCTAGGCCAGGGGAAAGAATGAAAAGCAGATGGGATGGCAGCCGCCTCCCCACACTGCTGCCTTCCTTTCAGTTCTTCCCCTGCCCCTCCCCAGGCATTGCCTGGCCTCAGTAACCAGAAGCCCATCCTCCCTTCTCACTTTCCCCAAGCCTCTTCCTCAGGTGTCAGGACCTAAGGGATGGCCTCAGGCTTCTTTGCCCCTGATGGGAGGTGGGGGGCAGGTGGAGCAAGGGTTTCATGGGCCTGGGGCTGCCAGCTTGGCGTTTAAGAGCCCAACCACGCTGTCTTTTTTTAAGGGCAATGCAGAAGAATCTTCATTTGGCCTCCTCACCTCCCCTTTAGACTTTGGACTTTCCCAGAATGTGCATGTGTGCCGTTTTCCTTCTCTACCTTCCTCTTTCCCCCTCTCTCAGCCCTCTCCCTTCTGTGATCAACAACTTTGATTACCTCTCCCTTTCTGCCTATTTGGGGCTTGGCCTCAGGTTCCTCTTCCTTTAGTTTTAGTTTTTGGAGTTTTCGAACTTTTTTAGATCAGTGATTGTTAATATTTGGGACAGAGGTGGGGGTGGGGGAGGCAGTGGTGGTTTGTTCTTAGTCTCTGGAACCTCTCTGTAGAATACTGCAAATTCACATAATAGTTTGCTTCCGTTTCTGAGGCTCTCAGCCTCAAGACTAGAACTTGCTGTAGTCTTGGAGCCCCTTTCCCTTACTGAGAAAGGAAGAGGAACAGACCCACCGTAGTCCTGGGATGGAGATGTCTTTTTCACAGCATCAACAAAAACCAGGGAAAATTTGTCTTTTGGCTGTTAAAGCTAAATGTTGGGATTCATCCTCCCCCACCCCCTGGTCTAGCTCCTGCCCCATAGGATGGCTATGCCTGGCTGGTGCCCAGCACACCAGTGCAGGAGAAGCCAGTTCCTGCATCTCCTCCCCACCCCCAAACCCCGCATGCAGCAAGGGCTGCCTGCCACCGACTGGCCAGTCCCCAGAGTGGCCAAGCCGGAAAGGGTTAAAAACTGCAGCGCAAGCCGACTTAAGTCATCTGCTGCTGCTGCCCGCTGCAGTCCTCTCCCTGATGTTTGTCCCTCCTGCCCAAAAGAAACAGAACCGAATGATGCCCTGTGCCCCCACTGTGCATAGCGGGGTGGAGCGGCTACCTCCAGCCTGACCAGAGTTCTTCCAGGCACTCAAGCAACTCAGGGCTGCCAGTTAGGAGAATTATTGCCGCTTGGGTCAACTCTGCCTGAGCCAAGCGCCTCCAAATAGGTGACACAGAAACTAGCAGAGATAGCCCCAGACATCATCCCTCTGCCCTACCCAAGGACTGGCCTGCTTCAGTTTGGAGGCTTCTAGAGCTTCTTGATGAGGCCTCCAGGGCAACTGCTCCCTTCACTCAGCCTCTGGGGCTCCCACTGGTGAGATGTAAACCTGTGCCACACCAGTGCTGCTGGTTTGGGGTTGGGGCAGGCATTTCACGTGCCCCTGTGTCTCCCACATGCTGAGTTGAGATTGGAAGCCCATGGGTCTGGGAAGCTTCAGGGCCCTGCATCCAGCAGGCCTGAGTGTCCAGCCCACCCTGGAACCCAGCTTTCTGAATCACCAGACTTTATCATCAGGCCCTGGGTCTGCCTCAGACCCTGACTCTGGCGTGCTCCTCCCTGGCTGGGCAGGAATGCCATGTGTAATTGGCCTCACCGGGGCCTGGGGACTGGACTAAGTGAGGAAGATGCATCCTTGCTGTCCAGCCTGGTGACTGACTTTCCCTTTCCTGCTTTTCCAGGCTGACCAGCTGACCGAGGAGCAGATTGCAGGTGAGTGTTACCCTGTCCCCCTCATCTTAGCTCAGGAAAGCCTCCATATCCCCAGCCAAATATTGGCCACTGAGGAGTGAAATCTGATAGGTGAACCTGTGTATCCCTTGTGTCACCTAACACTATGCCTTGTGCCTAGAATGCTGATAAATGTGTGTAAGAGCACACCAGTGCCCTGATGACAGCAAGCCCCATGGCCCTGAGACAGGCCTTTACCAAACATCAAAGGCTGTCTTCCTCTCCTGGGCCTGGGTCATCTAGGGGCTTGATATTGGTGGCTATAGGAAGAACCCAGCTCTCTCCCCCAGCTTCAGCTAGATTGGCTTAGAAGGTGAGCTGCCTGCCTCCCTGTGGGCCTGTGGAGCTCCTGTCCCACTTTAGGAGCCGCCCAGGAGCTGGCTCGTCACTCCCACCTCTGCACTTGCCTGCGCTGTGCACTTCCTTCCGCATGTGCCGGCGCCTGCCGGTCCTGCTGATGGAAATGCCTCCCCAGCACTTTGCATGGGCAGATCCTTCTCATCCCTTAACTCAGATGTCCCCTTGGAGAGGCCTTCCCGGACCCCCATCTCAAGTACACAGCCTTCCTTTACTCTCCTTCACTTTATTTTCTTTATTTTCTGGGCGGGAACCTTTCTTGAGATCTGTAGCTTGGAGCTGGGACTTTCCTTTGACCAAGCAGGGAAATGGGTCACTCCCACTTCTGCTGTCAGAAATTGTTTTCTTATGCCTTCACCTGTTGTATCTCCTGTCACTAGATGTGAGTTCTATGAGTTTGGGACTTGGTTTTGTTGGTCCCTGCCATAGCCTAGAGTGCCTAGAACACAGGCTAAACAAATAAACGATCATCTCTCTCTCCGCAAGCTAGAAGAAATCCCTGGATCTCATCTAATTCATTTCTTTAGCCTTTCCAAAACCCCAGAAGGGACAGCTACAGGAACTATTATGTAATCACGTATCAGTGCCCACCCCCCCGCAAACTGAGCTGCCCAAGAGAGAAAGAGCAACTCTTGGTTTATTTCCATAGCCAGGGGCCAGCACACAGTAGAGCAAGAGGAGCAATCCAGAGAATGGGCCTCTGCTCCCCACCAGCTACTCAGTACCCAGCTTTGCTGTCAGGTTCAGCCGGCTATGTGACAAGTACTGAAGGCCCAGCTTCAGTGAAAGGGGGCAGGAATGGACTTCCCTTCTCTCCTTTCTCCCCCCAACCCCCAACACAGAGTCACCTTTGCAGCTTCAAAATTTTGTCCCGAGGTGGCTATGGAGACCCCTGAGAAAAGCCAGAGGATGGCCTGGTTTAGTGATCATGAGCTCAGGGTGCCCACATGACCCACTCCCTGCCCTCCCCAAGAACAACAAGGCCTCAGCCCAGAGAGGCGCCAGCCTCCCCAAAGAGACTCTTGCCATATCCTTAGGGCCCAGAGGCTCAGTGCCACAGCTGCCCAGCTGTGCACGTCCCTCCCAATGCACCTGCCACCCTGCTCCCAACTCTCTGGCCTTGTGCATAAACATAAACAGTCTGCTTTTCACCCTGTCCCCATTAGCAAACTGCCCACTGCCTCACCCCAGCCCACACCCTCTGGGAATAGGCTGCTAGGCATCTGTTCTTTGAGGGCTTGGGGGTAGGGGAGCACCAGGTGCCAAAATGGGCCCAGTGGGAGGGCAAGAGCCATGTGCTTCTCTCCCTGCTCCTGATGCGGCCCCAGCTGTGGCCTTCCCACTCAGCACTGCTAGCTCCTCATCCTCCTGGCTTGGCAGCCGTCCCCTCGCCTTCCACCCCCCCCACCCACCCCACGCACCGTCCGTCAGCCATGTTCTGCTGCCGACCACCCCCACGCTTACCACAGTGGCTCAGCTCCTCTGGAAGCCGATAGCACCCACGGCAGGGAAAAAGGCTGGCAGTACCAGTCAAAAAGGAGTGGATGCCTGCATTTCCTCTTCAGGCCAGCCAGGGGCATTCTGCAGCCTCCTCCTCCTCATCCCAGCCAACCGACCCTGGCTAACACACTCAGATGAAGAGTCCTTTCAGCTCTCATTCACTCCTTGACTTTGGTCCCTTTCATTATTTAAGGGAGAAGCCGAAGCCAGAGACCAAACAGAAATGTAGAATAATCTAAGGACAGCTGTCAGCCCATTTTGTCCCTAATGTCTCCACTGGCTGGTGAGAGAAATCGCTTTACCTGCCACAGTGTAGATGTTCAGTAACTGTTGAATGAAGGTTGGAAGGGCTCTGCCCTAAGCACTGAGGAGAGAGAGCTGGTTGGGTGGGACTTGAAGTCTGTCTCAGTTTCTTTAGGTGGGACTGATGCCCTTGGCCTTCCACCAAGGAAGGGGTCCAGCATCCAGAGATAAGGATTCTCCTATGGGCCTTGTGACCTCTGACTCCTTCCCCTTCTTCCCCCAGAGTTCAAGGAGGCCTTCTCCCTCTTTGACAAGGATGGAGATGGCACTATCACCACCAAGGAGTTGGGGACCGTGATGAGATCCCTGGGGCAGAACCCCACTGAAGCAGAGCTGCAGGACATGATCAATGAGGTGGATGCAGATGGTAAGCCCCACAGAGTGCTGGGCAGCCCTGCTCCTGGTCACCCCAAGTGACTGCAGGGAGCCTCCCTCAGGGTTATGGATGAGCCTGTATCTGTCAGGGTCCAGGCAAAGAGCATTCCCCCATCCTTTCCCCACCTTCCAGGGAACGGGACCATTGACTTCCCAGAGTTCCTGACCATGATGGCCAGAAAGATGAAGGACACAGACAGTGAGGAGGAGATCCGAGAGGCGTTCCGTGTCTTTGACAAGGTAAGCAGCCCTCTCCAGGGACGGTTCTGAGCCTGACGCCAGCCTTCAGGCAGGCAGATGGAACTGGAGCCACGGAGCTACCACTTCCAGGAGGCCCAGGTCCCGGTGCCAGCCTGGCTGTCAACCTGCTCTGCCACCTCAGGCAGCCTCCCTCACTGTGCTCACTGCTGAGGGATGGTGATGACAGCCGCCCCTCTCACTGCCTCTCTCCCTGCTGGGAGAAGTGCCTAGTAAAAGCCTTTATCCCCAACCCCCAGGATGGGAATGGCTACATCAGCGCTGCAGAGCTTCGTCATGTAATGACGAACCTGGGGGAGAAGCTGACCGATGAGGAGGTGGATGAGATGATCAGAGAGGCTGACATTGACGGAGACGGCCAGGTCAATTATGAAGGTGAGTCAAGACCAGGCTTGATCTCCAGGAAAAGAAGAGAATGAAAGCTTCAGGAATAAGCCCCCAGATCCCTCATGCTGGGCAGGGCCAGTCGCCACTCAGCCTGCTCACCTGACCTCCTCTCTCTCTGCTTCACTCCACAGAGTTTGTACAGATGATGACTGCGAAGTGAAGGCCCCCGGGCAGCTGGTGATGCCCATTCTCTTGATCTCTCTCTTCTCGCGCGCGCACTCTCTCTTCAACACTCCCCTGCGTACCCCGGTTCTAGCAAACACCAATTGATTGACTGAGAATCTGATAAAGCAACAAAAGATTTGTCCCAAGCTGCATGATTGCTCTTTCTCCTTCCCTGAGTCTCCCTCCATGCCCTCTCATCTCTTCCTTTTGCCCTTGCCTCTTCCATCCATGTCTTCCAAAGCCTGATGCATTCATAAGATGAAGCCCTCCCCAGTTCCCCTTGGGGAGCCTCTGCCCTCCTCCAGCCCGGGTGGCTCTCCTCCATTTTGGTTTGTTTCTTCCTGTTTGTCATCTTATTTTGGGTGCTGGGGTGGCTGCCAGCCCTGTCCCGGGACCTGCTGGGAGGGACAAGAAGCCCTCCCCCAAGCAGAAGAGCATGCTCTTTGCTGTTGCATGCAACCAGCCCTGTGACTGTGTGTGCAGATCCCAGCAGCCTGTTGGGGCAGGGGTGCCGAGAGGCATTCCAGAAGAACTGAGGGGGCGTTGAGGAATTGTGGCATTGACTGGATGTGGCCCAGGAGGGGGTCGAGGGGGCCGACTCACAGAAGGGAACTGACAATGGGCAACACTCACATCCCTCTGGCTGCTGTTTTGAAACCATCCAATTGGCTTTCAGAGGTTTGGCTGGGTGGGGACTGCTCATTTGGCCACTCTGCAAATTGGACTTGCCCGCGTTCCTAAAACGCTCGCGAGCTGTTCTGTAAATACCTGGTGCTAACATCCCATGCCGCTCCCTCCTCACTAGCACCCACCACCCTGAGGGCCCATCCTAGGAATGGGTGTGGGGATGGTCGCTTTGTAATGTGCTGGTTCTCCTTTTTTCTTCTTTCCCTTCTACGGCCCTTAAAACTTTCATTTTGTCCAAAACCATGCCGGGCTAGCTAAAGGGTGGGGAGAGAAGATGGAGATGGGCCCCACCACACTCTCAAGAGAACGCACCTGCAATAAAACTCTCGTCGGCCAGCTGCCCAGGGGACGGCAGCGACGGCAGCCTCTGCTTCCTGGTCCACTAGCACCTCCCACTTCTCTGTGGTGACTTGGTGCCGCTTCCTCACATCTGTGCTCTGTGCCCTCCTCTCCCCTGCCTCTCCCTTCGCCCACCTGCCTGCCCCCATACTCCGCAGCGGAGAGCATGATCCGTGCCCTTGCTTCTGACTTTCGCCTCTGGGACAAGTAAGTCAATGTGGGCAGTTCAGTCGTCTGGGTTTTTTCCTTTTTCTGTTCATTTCATCTGGCTCCCCCGACCACCTAACCCCCCGCCCCCAACCTTCCCCTCACTGCCCAGGTCGATCAAGTGGCTTTTCCTGGGACCTGCCCAGCTTTGAGAATCTCTTCTCATCCACCCTCTGGCACCCAGCCTCTGAGGGAGGGAGGGACAGGGCATAGTGGGAGACCCAGCCAAGAGCTGAGGGTAAGGGCAGGTAGGCGTGAGGCTGTGGACATTTTTGGAATGTTTTGGTTTTGTTTTTTTTAAACCGGGCAATATTGTGTTCAGTTCAAGCTGTGAAGAAAAATATATATCAATGTTTTCCAATAAAATACAGTGACTACCTGACTTGGCTCCTCCCATCCTGTCTCAGTTTCCGGGCCTGCCCCCCTCCCTCCACCCGACACAGACTCCTTTGGCTCAGACATGGAAGAGCCTCCTCCAAGTTGGCTCTAAAGCTGTGTCCAGTCAGTGCAGCCCAGTGGGCGCCTCAGAATCATAGTTCTGATCCCAACTTGACCGCAAGGTTGTTAAGTTAGAGATAGTCACACAAATGGACTGCAAGAAGAGGACGGAGCCCATCTTGCCACAGGAGAGAAGGGGTCAGCCCAGTCAGGTAGCAGGTCTGAGATGAGACCTGAAAGATGGGCTATTCTCCAGCTGGATAGGGGAAGAAAGGGCATTCCAGTTGGAGGGAATGGCCTGTATGGAAGACCTGAGGCAAGAGGAGCCCAGACACTGAGGAACCAAAGGAAATCGAGCAAGGCTGGGTGACAGTCCCAAGCAGCATGGGGCCCAGCTGGACAAGAGAGGAAGGCAGGGGCGGGCCCTGCAGTGGCTGAACCTCTCAGTGCTTGGGGAGAGGGGTGCCATTCACTGCTGTGGTCTCACAGGCAGCCAAAACATGCCAAGTTTGGATCTGCAGTGGTGAGAAAGGCACAGTCCTGTCCCACAAGGCGGGCATGGGGCTCTTGGCTAGAAGATTTTAAACCAAAGCCCAAAACAATTGCAAACCACACAAGGCAGAGTATTAACCACTGTGCGGTCACAGCCAAATTACAAACCACAGAAAGCTCAACTTCCTCATGACAAGTGGGAATGTAAAGAAGACCTCCTTGCCAGGCGCGGTGGTTCACGCTGTAATCCCAGCACTTTGGGAGGCAGAGGAGGGTGGATCACAAGGTCAAGAGATCGAGACCATCCTGGTCAACATGGTGAAACCCCGTCTCTACTAAAAATACAAAAAATTAGCTGGGCATGGTGGTGCGTGCCTGTAATCCCAGCTACTCAGGAGGCTGAAGCAGGAGAATTGCCTGAACCCAGGAGGCGGAGGTTGCGGTGAGCCGAGATCGTACCATTGCACTCCAGCCTGGGTAATAAGAGTGAAACTCCGTCTCAAAAAAAAAAAAAAAGACCTCCTTAACTGGGCTGGAATCCTTAACCGGGAGTAACACATGCCTGTAATCCCCGTACTTGGGAGGCTGAGGCAGGAGGATTGCTTGATCCCAAGAGTTTGAGACCAGCCTGGGCAACACAGCAAGATTCTCCCAGTCCAGTGGGGCTGTAGTGGAGGGATAGGTTGGAATTCTCAGCGGCTTTTCGTATTCTCCCTTGGGGTAATGGGGAATGAGAGATTCCCCATTGTCTTTAACTTAAAGCATGCTCTTTAACTTGCGAGCTTCTCACACAACCATAGGTGCTGGGCAAGGGTGGAGCAGAGACAGAAGTCAGTGAAATAAAAAGAGGTCCTTCCACTCATCTCCACTTGGCCTTGGAGGGCAGGAGAAGCCTGGCCCAACCCAATGTTGGGAGTAGCAGGCCATTTTCCAGAGCTCCAACTTCTGTCCCCGCTTTTCCTGCCACCTGATTGTGGCTCAGCATTTGGTGGTACAGTGGAGACGGTAGAGTGTAGTGGACAGGAACTTGGGGTCTGGGCACAACCACCTGCCTTAGTATTCTGGTGCTCAGAAAGTGAGCATCCACCGCCATTGGCTGGGTGCTTCCTGCTTCGATGAGCTGATGGATGCAGAGCTTCGAAGCTTCCTGCTTCACGGCTGCCTTCAAAGTTCTGCATCCATGAGCTCATCAAAGCCATAGAGCAACCACTTGGGCTGGATGCTATTAGTTCCCATCTTGCTGACCGAGGCCCAGAGGAGTGAAGTCAACTACTGCAAGGTTACAAAGTAGAAAGTGACACAGCCGGAATCTGAATCAGATCTGACCCTGAGGAGTCCAAGCACCCAACAGCTGGGCTTTAGGGTAAATGGTAGTTTAAAAACAGACCGATTTCAGGCCTAGGCGGGTGGATCACGAGGTCAAGAGATCGAGACCATCCTGGCCAAAATGGTGAAACCCTGTCTCTACTAAAAGTACAAAACTTAGCCGGGCATTTGGCATGTGCCTGTAGTCCCGGCTACTTGGGAGGCTGAGGTGGAAGAATCGCTTGAACCCGGGAGGCAGAGGTTGTAGTGAGCCGAGATTGTGCCACTGCGCTCCAGCCTGGCAACAGAGCAAGACTCCATCTCAAAAAAAAACAAAAAACAAAGCAGATGGATTTCAGGAAGGCGAGAGTCAGTAGGGAGGCCAGGCTGAGGTTGGCATCACAGCGGTGGGGTCTGAAATGGGAGCTGCCCCCTTAGCAGTCAGGGTGCCTGGGGAAAACTCTGGTCTGTAGTTGAGTCAAAGATGGGCTGTGGTGTCCACAGAACTGAGCTCAAATCCGAGTTTGAGACTCATTCGCTAGAGAGTCTTCGTGTTCACTAAGTCTCAAGGGGCCACCTCTGCCACATCAAAAACCTTGGAGCAGCAATTTCACTTCCCTCGGCCTCCGTTTACAAGTCTGCAAAATGGCAAAGGATAATAATCTGTTAAGGAAGATGATACAAATCGCCACTAACTTGGGTTGTGCCAAACTTTTTTTTTTAGACAGAGTCTCACTCCGTTGCCCAGGTGGGAGTACAATGGCGCTATCTTGGCTCACGACAACCTCTGCCTCCCAGGTTCAAGCAATTCTCTTGCCTCAACCTCCCTAGTCGCTGGCATTACAGGGGTATACACCATGCCTGGCAAATGTTTGTATTTTTAGTAGAGACAGGGTTTCTCCATATTGGCCTGGCTGGTCTCAAACTCCTGACCGCAGGTGATTCACCTGCATTGGCCTCCCAAAGTGCTGGGATTATAGGTGTGAGCCTTTTTTTTTTTTTTTTTTTTAAGATAGAGCCCAGGCTGGAGTGCAGTGGTGTGATCTCAGCTCACTGCAACCTCCCCCTCCCAAGGTCAAGCAATTCTCCTGCCTCAGCCTACCCAATAGCTGAAAGTACAGGAGCCCGCCACCACACCCGGCTAATTTTTGTGTTTTTATTTAATTTGATGTATTTATTTATTTTTGAGACAGAGTCTTGCTCTGTCACCCAGGATGGAGTGCAATGGCGTGATCTCGGCTCACTGCAACCTCCGTCTCCCAGGTTCAAGCGATTCTTTTGCCTCAACCTCCCGAGTAGCTGGGATTACAGGCACCTGCCACCATGCCCGGCTAATTTTTGTATTTTTAGTAGAGACGAGGTTTCATCGTGTTGCCCAGGCTGGTCTCGATTTCTTGACCTCATGATCTGCCCACCTCAGCCTTTCAAAGTGTTGGGATTACAGGTAAGAGCCACTGAGCCCAGCCCATGCCCAGATAGTTTCTTTTGTATTTTAGTAGAGATGGGGTTTCACCATGTTGAACAGGGTGGTCTCAAACTTCTGAGCTCAGGCAATCTGCCTGCCTTGGCCTCCCAAAGTGCTAGGATTATAGGCGGGAGCCACCAAGCCCAGCCGTGCCAAACTACCATCATCTCACCTAGTTCACACCCAGGTTGGATGGACTCATACTAAAACGTAGCACCTGCTCAAGCTACACCTGCCCCGGGCATGCCGACAGGAGTCACTGGAGAAATCTGGCAGTAGAGGAGTGGAGGCTGGGCAGGTGAAGCCTCTTGCATCACACCACACTTCTTTGAAGCAGCTGGGCTGGATCTCAGAGCCCAGTGCACTCGAATCGAAACCCCCAAGCCATCTCCTACTGCATCCCGGTACCCATGCTTCTCAGCTGCCTATCAGTAGTTTCCTCCTTGGGCCCTATGTTTTTGAAAGACTTTTACTCCCAGACCAGCTATATTATTCAATAATCATGACTTCTCTTTCCCATTTTTTATTAATCAAAAACACATAGACCGCACTCAGCTTCTAATGGCCCCTGGGCAAGCGCTGAGGGGAGTCGGCTCCAGCCCAAAGTAGAGAAATGTCTGGACCGGGAGTCATTTCCAGTTCAGCCTGGCAGGTCGACTACACCAGCTCAAAGCCTGGCCTAAGGAAGTGACTAGACAAGGGGACACACCAGAGACGCCCAACCAGGGCCCTCTGAGGACTCTCAGGGTCCCCTGACTTCCCAATGGGTGGCTCTGGGGCCACTTCTGAGTGTCACTCCCAGTGTGACCAGCAGGTGGGGCAATGACCACAGAAGACCCTGAAGAGCTGCAACTCCCAGGCCCAGCCCATGGCAGGAGGGTGTGTGCACGTGTTTAAGTCCCATCTGTGGGTCAGGCCGGGAGCTAGGGAGATGGGAATGAATAAAAAAAATTAAATCATAAATGAATCAAGTCCCCTGGAGTCCCCAGTTCCCACACATCACTTCCTGAGCCCCACCCCAGACTAGGGCATGTGCCTGGAGCAGTCACCCTGTGTCTGCTGGTTTTAGCTAACTGCAGATCAAAAAACTTCAAAACAGTCCAGGTGCGGTGGCTCAACCTGTAATCCCAGCACTTTGGGAGGCCAAGGTGGGTGGATCATGAGGTCAGGAGCTCGAGACCATCCTGGCATGGTGAAACCTCATCTCTATTAAAATATAAGCAGGTGGGTATGGTGGTGTGTGCCTGTAGTCCCAGCTACTCAGGAGGCTGAGGCAAGAGAACTGCTTGAACCTCGGAGATGGAGGTTGCAGTGAGCCAAGATTGTGCCACTGCACTCTAGCCTGGGCAACAGAGAGAGACTCCATCTCAAAAAATAATAATAATAAATAAATAAAATGATACAGATTTTAAAATACTGCGGTATAATAACTACAGAGCATTTGCATTGAATTGGGTGTTATAGGTAATCTAGAAATTAGTTAAGGTATAAAGGAGGACGTATGTAGGTTATAAGCAAATACAACACCGCTGTATATAAGGAATTTCAGCATCCACAGATTTTGGTATCCCAGGAGGGTCCTGAAACCAGTCCCCCAAAGATACTAAGGGATGACTGTCCATGTTTTCACAGGTCTTTGCACTGTGCCCCCTTAGTACAGCTTGCAATTTGGTATTTCAGCTGCTTACTAAAACATTTTTTTTTAGACAGGGTCTCACTCTATCACCCAGGTTGGAGTGCAATGGCATGATTATAACTCACTGTAGCGCCAACCTCACAGACCCAAGAAATCCTCCCACCTCAACCTCCCAAGTCGATGGGACTAGAGCTGCGCACCACCACACCCAGCTAATTTTTTGATTTTCTGTAGAGAAGAGGTTTCACCATATCGCTCAGACTGCTCTTGAACTCCTAGGTTCAAGCAATCTACCCGCCTCGGCCTCCCAAAATGGGATTACAGGCATGAGCCACTGCGCCCAACCTTTGTAACACATTTTGATGTGATTATTCAATCACCCAAGTGGATCATGACTGAGGTAGGGCCAAGGCTACGTCGTCACCACTACATTTCCAGTGGGCACGAGGCAGCCTCGGGTCCAGACCAGAGCAGGCTCAAGGGAAAGTATGTTGGGTTAACAAATACACAGGAGGCGGAAGAAGGGAGGCTCTGGAGGCTCGAGTCGGAGATGTAAGCGCGACAGAAACGCTTCTCTTTTTCTTTTTTTGAGACAGAGTCTCGCTCTGTGGCCCAGGCTGGAGTGCAGTGGCGCAATCTCGCCTCACTGCAACCTCTGCCTCCCGGGTTCAAGCGATTCTCCTGCCTCAGCCTCCTAAATAGCTGGGATTACAGGCGCATGCCACTATGCCCAGCTAATTTTTCTTTTTTTTGAGACAGAGTCTTACTCTGTCACCAGGCTGGAGTGCAATGGTACGATCTTGGCTCACTGCAACCTCCGCCTCCCAGGTTCAAGCGGTTCTCCTGCCTCAGCCTCCTGAGTTGCTGGGACTATAGGCGTGCGACACCATGCTTGGCTAATTTTTTTATTTTTAGTAGAGATGTTGGTCAGGCTTTCACCATGTTGGTCGGGCTGGTCTTGAACTCCTGACCTTGTAATCCACCCACCTCAGACTCCCAAAATGCTGAGATTACAGGCGTGAGCCACTGCGCCTGGCCAGAAACACTTCTCTCAACTTGGCTCACTTTCTTCTAAAACTCAGGTCCCTGCTCAGCCATCCCCTCCTCCTAGAAGCCCTCCTGCCTAAACACCCTTCCACCCTGCTTCCTGCCCACTCAGGACAGGGCTGTCTCCCCCACTGAACTATGGTCAGGTCCATCTCTGTCACTGCCATATCTCCCAACATCGTGGGGACAAGCCCTGACATACAACAGGCCCTCAAGAAGACCCTGCAGAGCGGGTGAGCAGACACAGGTCCATGGGAGGCTAGGCCAATGCCATCGTGGACCGGAAAAAGTGCTGAGGGCCAGTCAAGAGAGGAGTGGTTGCATCTTCAAGGAAGAAAAGCGTAAAAAAGAATTTGAAGGGTAAGGGTGTTTTCGACAGAGGGAAAAGGAAAGAACAGTTCCAGGAAGAGTGAGTTCAATAAGCAAAGATGTGGGGGCCCGAACTGTCATGGCTTCTCTGGGGAAACTGCAATCATCTGATGTGGCCTCAGTCAAGGCCTGCAGGGGAGTGGGAACAAGGGGGCTGGCCTGGCACCTCCAGGGGTGCCTGAGCCCTGGGAACTTTGCAAGGCTGGCAGTGACTGCCAGATGGAGCTCTCTGGACAGGACCCAGGCAGCTGGCAGAGAGGATGAACTTGGGCAGTCAGGGGCCAGGATCCCAGCTAGGAGGTATTTCCAAATCACCCCCGAGGGGCAAGGGGTGGATAGGGGCATTGTCTGAAAACCCCTGGCCTGTTAGCATAGATGCCCAGGTCAGAGGTAGGGTGAGGGGAGGGGTCTGAAATAAACAGTGCAATGTCAGGCCTGGGGCCAAGAGCCTGTAGAACCCCAGCTTCTGCACTGCATTCTCACTTCCCCTTAATCCTCATTGAAAAAATGGGAACGAGAGCAGCACCTACCCAGGCAAGGATGCTGTGGTTCCAACGCTTGGCTCTGCCTTGCTACCCAGAGAGCCCTCAGAGGTCAGATGGGCAGAAATGACCCACCTTCGGAGTGACACAGAGAAAGGAGGTGAGCACCCTTCAGTGCTCTTCTCCAGAACCCCCATCCCTTCCTCACCATCTTCTGTTGGGGGTCGGAGGGTTGGCCAAGGTCTGGCCAGGCTTGGTGACAAAGGCAGGTCCCAATCTGATGTCTGTTAACCTGTTGTGTTGTGCTTTTAACAAGTGGACTTTTTTTTTTTTTTTTTTAAGACAGAGTCTTGCTCTTTGCCCAGATTGGAGTGATCATCTCAGCTCACTGCAACCTCTGCCTCCCAGGTTCAAGCCATTCTCGTGCCTCAGCCTCCTGAGTAGCTCAGACTACAAATGTGCACTACCACACACCAGGCTAGTTTTTATATTTTTAGTAGAGATGGGATTTCACCATATTGGCCAGGCTGGTCTCAAACACCTGACCTCACCTCAGGTGATCCACCCACCTCAGCCTTCCAAAGTGCTGGGATTACAGGCATGAGTCACCGTGCCCAGCCGACTTTTTTTAATTATTAAATTCAACAAATATAATAATTACTCTGTAAGACTGCTATAAAAGTTTCTAAATACTTACGTCCCTTTTTTTATTCCAGTACCTTTTTTCTTTTCTTTTCTTTTCTTTTTTTTTTTTGAGATGGGGCCTCACTGTGTTGCCCAGGCTGGAGTACAGGGGTGTGATCACCACTTTGCAGGCTCCAGTGATTCTCCCACCTCAGCCTTGTGAGTGGCTGGGACTACAGGCATACACCACCACACCCAGCTATTTTTTTGTGTGTTTGTGTGTTTGTTTTTGAGACAGAGTCTTACTCTGTCACCCAGGCTGGAGTGTGCA
This sequence comes from Callithrix jacchus, assembly GCF_049354715.1. Classification (NCBI taxonomy): domain Eukaryota; kingdom Metazoa; phylum Chordata; class Mammalia; order Primates; family Cebidae; genus Callithrix; species Callithrix jacchus. Next base: position 40,609,365 of record NC_133523.1, read on the forward strand.
ATGGCGCTATCTCAGCTCACTGCAACCTCCGCCTCCTGGTTCAAGCAATTCTCATGCCTCAGCCTCCCGAATAGCCAGGATTACAGACGCCCACCACCATGCCTGGCTAATTTTTGTATTATTAGTAGGGATAGAGGGTTTCACCACGTTAGCCAGGCTGGTCTCAAACAGCTGAACTCAGTTAATCCATCTACCTCAGCCTCCCAAAGTGTTGGGATTACAGGTATGAGCCACCACGCCCAGCTGGCACCTGGCTAATTTTTTTTTAATGATTATTTGTAGAAATGGGGTTTCCATATGTTGCCCTGGCTGGTCTTGAACTCTTGGGCTCACAGGATCCTCCCACCTTAGCTTCCCAAAATGCTGATATTACTGGTTGGAACCATCTCGATCTGCCTACTTATTATTTTTTAAAATTGCAGTAAGATACACGTAACATAAAAGTTGCCATTTTCACCATTCAAAGTTGCAATTCAGTGACTTTTAGTGCACTCGTACTGTTGAGCAACCCTCACTACTATCTAATTCCAGAACATTTTCATCACCCCCAAGGGAAATCCCAAGCTCATTCATCTGTCACCTTAACCTGTTTTTAACCTCCCAGACAACCCTTATTCTGCTTTATGGTGCTTTGAAACTTGGTTACTGAGGGGATTAAAAAAAAAAAGTCAAAACACCCGGAAGGTGCTTTGTTTTAAATTGTATCTGCCCAAATAACAATAGCCACAGCTACAGCAATGGCAATCATAGTGACATTTCTTCTGGGCTTTATTCCAAGGCCGGAGCTCAATTGCTTTTCAGAGGGAATTGCTTAATCTTCAAAGCCGCCCATAAGCTAAATACTAGATTATGATCATAAGGAAACCAAGGTGCCCCGGAGTGGATAGACGGGCCTGCTCCACGCCCACACCTGCTCCCTGTGTGAGCTGGGGCAGGTGGATTACCATCCCTGGACCTGGACTCCAACCTCCAGAGAAAGGACTTATAACTGGGCTCAGGGGCTTATGCCTGTAATCCAAACACTTTGAGAGGCTGACGTGGGAGGATCACTTGAGGTCAGGAGTTTGAGACCAGCCTGGACAACATGGCGAAACCCCACCTCTACTAAAAATACAAAAAATTAGTCAGGTGTGGTGGCGCATGCCTGTAATCCCCGCTACTCGGGGAGGCTGAGGCAGGTGAATCACTTGAACTGAGGAGGCAGAGGTTGCAGTGAGCCAAGATGGTACCACTGTACTCCAGCCTGGGTGACAGAGCGAGATTCTGTCTCAGAAAAAAAAAAAGATTTATAATAGGCTGCCCTGTGGATGGAGTGAGAGGAAGCACCACCCACCTCTAGAAGAGTTGGCTGCTGTCGTTCTCTTGGGAGGCTCAGGCCTCACCTACCACGCCCCTCCCCAAGTGTGGATTTTTTTTGTTTTAACACAGGGGCGAGAAAGAAAGGGGAACTGGGGCAGGCAGTGCAGTAAGGCTGGGTGGGGGGAGTTCCCATTCACCCTCCCCGACCTTAAACGCCTACTCACTTCCTTCCATGCCAGTCAGCTCACTCCTGAGCACCCTCCATCCTGGGCCTCTGGGAGGGCACGGAGTGGTCATGAGAAGGGGGTAGGGATGGGAGGCTGGAAATCACCCCAGCAGGGCCCAGGGCGGGGCAGAGGCTTGTCTGTGTCCTCAACACCAGGCAGTCAGTGCTGCTGAATTTTGGGGGGTTTTGAAGGTTTTTTTCTTTTTTGTTTTTGAGACAGAGTGTCACTCTGTCACCCAGTGGCATGATCTCAACTCACTGCAGCCTCAACCTCCCAGGCTCAGGCGATCCTCTTTTCTCAACCTTCCCAGGAGCTGGGACTGCAGGTACGCAGCACCACGCCCAGGTAATTTTTAAATTTTTTCGTAGAGACAACGTCTCGATCTATTGCCCAGGCTGGTCTCAAACTCCTGAGCTCAAGTGATCCTCTCACCTGAGCCTCCCAAAGTGCTGGGATTACAGGCATGTGCTATGGCACATGTATCTGTTGAATGTACCTGTTGAATGACTGAATAAACAAAATCTTTGTGAGGGCTCCAAGGACATATAACATGAGGTCAGGCTCTGTAAGGAGGCGTTTATTAATTCAGGACCATGGCGACAGGTGCAGGACTCAGGTCTGCCTTCTGCGGACAGTCCTGGAATCCGAAGCTCCCAGCCTTCATCTGCCAGCTTCTCTGTCTATCTCCCCGCCACCTGCACCCCCACAGTTCCCGTCTCACAGCCCATCAAGCTAGATGGAATGTCTCAGGCCCTTTTGGTACCAAGCACATGACCTGTGTTGTCACTCACGATGCCACAGCCTCCCCTTCCCCTCACTGCCCCTTTGGGGTGCCAGGGCTCCCAAGTCTGATGGGGGACCAGCAGCAAGGGAAGGCAGGGAGTTTTTCTGAGAACCCTGGCTCTTGTGGAGCAGAGAGGGGCTGGCTGTTGGAGTAGCTTGGGAGGGGGAGGGCCATCCCCTGGGGACTTGAGGTGGGCAGCTGGGCCCCCTAAGTGGATGTAGATGGGAGCCAGTACCCAGAGCGGAGCAGACCTGAGTGTACAGAAGCCTCTGGGAACTTCTCCGCCTTCTAAATATTTACACAGTGAGATGGATGGGGAATCCGGGACCCAGAGCAGTTGGGCCAGGCCACTGGCTATTTTGAGAGAACCATTCTTTCTTTGCTCCAGGATAAACGTTTCCTCTGTCCCTCACTCTCCTCCCAGAGCCAGCAGAGACCACCCTGCAGCAGGAGAAACAGCAGCCGATCAGCCCCAGAGTTTGGGGGCCAAAGTTCCAGCATCCACAGCTATCAGCCATGTCCCTGATTTTCTGGCTCCTGTCCCTCAAAGACAGGGCAGAGATCACAGGATCGGCTCGAGATGTCAGCAGAGGGAGCAGGCGACACTGGCCTCTGCTTTGGACAATGTTCCCACAGTACTACTGCCGCCGCCAGACTGCTGTGCCAGAGGCAAGGGTGCCACCTGCCCCTCGCCCCAGGCTGACAAAGGCACCCAGCTCCCCTCCTTTACCCCAGGAGCAGAGGGTGCCCTTGGGTCCCTCCTCCCTGAGGAGAGCTGGGAAAGGGGTGTCTGCGAGTCATCATGGGCAGGCCCAAGGCACAGACAGCAGATCCAGAGCTTGAGTCGCTGGAAGACTGCCTTGCGGAAAAGGATGAAAACCCAGGGGTCCAGGATGGGGTTGAAGGCGTAGAAACGGAAGGCGAGGAGGTCCCCCATCTCGCTGCTGCTGTCAGGGGCGACGGCCTGGGTGAAGCACCGGATCTGAGGGCAGGGTGAGGGTGTCAAGGAGCACCTAGGAACCCTCTGTCTCCCCACCCGGCCTCCCTCCTCCCACGTGCTTACTGGCAGGGATGAGGGAGGGGTGGCATGCAGAGAGGAAGGAAATAAGATAAGATGAAAACTCAGTAACAAACACATCCGGGGAACACAGGGAGAGAAAGCCCCAGGAAATTGCCAGAGATGCCTAACGGGTGAGGGAGGGAGGCTGGGAGGAGACTCAGACGACATGGATTTTTAAGTATAACATTCCTGGACTCCCCTGAAACTGCCGCAGAGCTGTGGTGATGCTTGTGTATATCTGTCCACAGCATCTGAGTCTCTGAGTCAAGGTAACCCCCCAAAAAGATGTAAGGACCCCCAAAAAAGATGTAAGGACCCCCCAATCCAGCCTGGGCTCTTGCATTTTACAGAAAGAGAAACTGGGGCTCAGAAGAAAGGTGGCATGACCAGATGTCACAGACATTGAGTGTGTAATGGGGTCTGTGCCGCTCCCTTTGGAAGGGACAGGATAGGAGTCCCCCCAGGAAACCAAGGTGCGGAGGCAAGGGTGGGGCCTTCGCTAAGGCAGAGGGGAGCCAGGTGGGTGGGAGATCAGGCTCTGCACTTGAAGGACCCAGAATCAAGACCCAGGTCCATGTGACTCTGAGCAAGACACACTGCCCCTCATCTGTAAAAGTAAGGACAGGAGAGAGCGTTCTCTCGGTTTCCTGCCAAATGCTGTAGAATGGGTGTCTGTGGTCATTCTGAAGATTATCTTGGAAAGTATTTGTAAGCCACTAAGCACAGGCAGGCATCCAGAAGCGCTCAGTGAGGGTGATCTCGTCATTACAGCGGTAGGGGAAGGATGGGGGATGCTTTTCGCTTATGGGGGGCTCCAGATGCCTAAGCTGGGAGATAAGGTGTCAGAAGAAGTCAGATGCAGAAAGACTTCTCCAGAAAGCCAGGAGCTGTCTGACAGGACCAAGCCTCTGTCTGAGCTGTGTTTGTTTTCTTTGTTTTCGTTTTGAGTCAGGGTCTCACTCTGCCAACTAGGCTGAAATGCAGTGGTGTAACTCACTGCAGCCTCAACTTCCCAGGCCAGAGCAGTCCTCCCACCTGAGCCTCCCAAGTAGCTGAGACCACAGGCCATCATGCCAGGCTTATTTTTAAATGTTTGCTAGAGATGGGGTTTCACCGTGTTGCCCAGACTGGTCTCAAACCTCTGGGCTCAAGTGATCCTCCTGCCTCACCTTTCTTTTCTCTCTCTTTTTTTTTTTTTGAGATGGAGTCTGACTCTGTCACCCAGGTAGTGGTACTCTCTCGGCCCACTGTAACCTCCGCGTTTGGGGTTCAAGCAATTCTCCTGCTTCAGCCTCCCAGTAGCTGGGACTACAGGCATGCGCCACGACGTCTAGCTTTTTAAATTTTTTTGGTATTTTTAGTAGAGACGGGGTTTCATCATGTTGGACACACTGTTCAGGAACTCCTGACCTCAGGAGATGATCCGCCTGCCTCGGCCTCCCAAAGTGCTGGGATTACAGGCGTGAGCCACTACAGGCTTGTCAAGTCTGACTTCTTTTGAGCCTCAGCCTCCCCATCCGTGCCACGGGCACAACCCCCACATTGCTGCCCTCCTCCTCTCCCCACTCCCCCCAGCTCGGGAGGCGACTCACGGTGAGAGGCAGGGAGCACACGGCCATGACCACCGTCATGAGGGCCAGCAGGATCAGGTGGTCCACCTCGTCCTCTCCGGTGTGGGGGCGCTGACCCAGCGAGCCCTGGTGGCGCCTCTGCTGGCGGTACATGCGGCAGAGGCTGAGGGTGACTGAGCCGTTGCAGAGGAAGATGGCCGCCACCAGCAGCGCCACGAGGCCGGCGTAGGCGAGCGAGAAGGCGGCGCCGCCCGGCTGCGCCCAGCGCATGCGCAGGAAGCACCAGCTGCCCGGGCAGTACTGCTGGTGCTGGCCCAGGCCCAGCAGGGGCAGCGCGCAGAAGAGGACGCAGAAGGCGTAGATGGCGGGCAGCGCCAGGCGGGCGCAGCGGGGCCCGTCCAGCTGCGTGTAGAGGTAAGGGTGGCTCAGCGCCAGGCAACGCTCCACCGCCATGGCGAAGAGGATGAGCATGGACGCCAGGCCGAAGAAGGTCATGGCGAAGGCGAAGGCGTCGCACAGCGCGGGGCCTCCCCCGGCCAGGCCCAGCAGGGAGCTGTTGCGCGCGTAGGCCACGAACACGGCCGGGCTCAGGAAGCTGGTGCCTAGCAGGTCAGTGGCCGCCAGCCCGGTGACTAGCACCGCGAAGGCCGAGGGGCGCGCCGGTCGCCTCGCGCTCAGGATGCCCAGGGCCAGCCCGTTGCCCACCACGCCGGCCACGAACATCAGGGTGCTGGTGGCCGGCCCCACCGAGCCCCGCACGTAGGTGAGGTTCCTGCACGAATCTGCCATCCCAGGTCTGGGCTGGAGGGTTCCCAAGGTGGGAGGTGGGGGGTCAGAGGGAGCCAGGTCTACCCCCATCACCCAGCCCACTCAGATGTCCCTGCTGGCCCGTCCTTATGGCAGCGGGAGCCTCCCAGCCAACCCCCGGTTCTCGTGTGTGTGCCTGTGTGGTCCTCTCCCCTCTAGCTTCTCCGGTGTCTCTGTGTGTGTGTGTCTCTCCCCAACCCGCCTATTTCTTTCTTTCTTTTAAAAATTTTTTTTGGAACAGGGTCTCTCTCTGTCGTCCAGGCTGGAGTGCAATGGCATGATCTCGATTCACTGCAATCTCCGACTCCTGGGTTCAAGCCATTCTCCTGCCTCAGGCTCGGGAGTAGATGAGATTACAGGCGCCAGCCACCACGCCCAGCTAATTTTTGTATTTTTGGTAGAGATGGGGTTCCACCATGTTGGTCAGGCTGGTCTCGAACTCCTGACCTCAGGTGATCCATCCACCTCAGCTTCCCAAAAAGTGCTGAGATTACAGGCATGAACCACTGCGCCTGGCATCCCCCACCTCCTATTTCTTTCCTTCTCTACCTCTGTCTGTCTCTGCCATTAAAGAGACAGAGAGCATCAGGATCACCAGTTTTTTCCTTCTCCATCTCTTGTCTCTTGCTGTTATCTCCCTATCTCTGTCCCCTCCTTTGTCCTTGTCCTCCCGGCACCTTTCTCCCTCTAACCCCACACCCTCTGCCCGCTCCTGCTCTCCGCTGCTGCCTCCCCAGCCCCTCCTCACCGCACCTCTCCAGTCTCGCCCCGGCTGTCTTGTCCCTCGTGCACGTCTGTCCCTTCACTCTCTTTGCTCCGCGTGTCTCTCGCTGTTGTGTCAGTCTGTGTGTCAGCTTCTCCGTCTCTCCTCCCTCCCTCTTTCCCTCCCTTCCTCCCACCCTCCTCAGCTTGCCTGCTCACCCCAGCTTTTTCATTTCCTCTCTCTGCCCCGCCCTCCTTCACTGTTCTCCAGGGGCCCCCCTGGCACTCTCCCCACTCCCTGTCCGTCTGCTCGACCCAGGACGTACATCTCCTGTCGCTGCCTCCACCCTCCTTCCCACATCCTCTCTTGGTTCCCATCACTGAGCCACCTGCCACCTCTCCACACACAGGTCTCCTCCCTCCCCCAGTGTCTCCCTCACTGGCCTGGGTGAGGAATTCCTGAGTCACCATCACTCAGGCTTGGAGCCTCCTGGGGTAGTAGGGGGCCACTAGGAGGGACCCAAAGGGCATGGTTGATCAGGCTTCAATGGGGTGGCCTTGGCCTGGCCTGTCTCAGGGTGGCCTCTGGGATCTATTCTGGGCTCCAGGCCCCGGGGCTTAGGACATTGCCCGGGGGTTGAGAAATGACCAGGAAATTCCTCCCTGATGTAGTATTTTCCAGACACCACCGAGAGTTCTGGTCCCTGGACACAATTCACTCCTTCCAGAAAGCTGAAGAAGGAAGTTTGGCCAGAGAAAGGCATGCCAGTCCCTCGAGCCTGTCCCTGGGCACCCAGGTCGCCTTGCAGATACCCAAGAAGGAAGCATGAAGGGGCAAATTTGGTGTCCAGATGTCAGGGACAGGCTTGGGTGATTCCCATGGCACATAATGAAAGGGTAGCACTGGGCCACCCTCTACTCACCCCTAGGCCCCAGGCTAAGCTCTGGTGACCTTGGCCTTCAAGAATCCTATTTGGACCACAGGAAGCTGTCTACAGCTCCAACATTGCTGCCATGTCTCTCCCACCCTCCCCAAACACAGCCAGGCCACTGCAGTTGTAGCCTGGGGCCAGTGCGACAGGTCACGTGTTTCCGCTGCCTGCACAGTGTTCACGGGTCTCCTGTCCCATGGAGTTTGTGGCTTCCAGGCAGCCTCTGAGCCCAAAAGGGTCAGATAAAACCTTGAAGACCCTCCCTGAGCTGAGCCGTTTGTCAGGGAGGCAGTTTTGAATCCATTCAACTTGGCTTCCTGTTTCCATCTGGCCGTCTTTTTGCTTGCTGTGTGATGTTCCCAGGCAAGGAGAGGGAGCTGACAGATTTCAGCCTCCTCCTCTGTGCATGGGGTATAGTACCGGCCTCACAGGGCTGGTGGCCAGCCTTGGGTCTGCAGCGCATCCCACGTTAATCTTTGTTTTTTCTTTTTTGGTTTTTTTGACAGTCTGCTGGAGTGCAGTGGCATAATCTTGGTTAACCGTAACCTCCACCTCCCAGGTTAAAGTAGTTCTCCTGGCTGAGCCTCCCGAGCAGCTGGGACTACAGGCATGCGCCCCGATGTCTAGCTAATTTTTGTATTTTTATTAGAGACGGGTTTTCACTATGTTGGCCAGGATGGTCTCGATCTCTTAATCTCTTGATCCGCCCACCTCGGCCTCCCAAAGTGCTGGGATTACAGGCGTGAGCCACCACACCCAGCCCAAAGTTGATCTTTGTAACAAGGAGAGAGTCTGTGCAGATGTCTTGTGTTCAAGGCCGGGAGGGACGAGTCCAACCCAAGGACTGGACTGTGGGCAGCTGCAGTCTTGCCATCTCTGTCCCCTGCTGTGTGACCACAACCCCTTTGCCCCTTCCCTCCATCTCCTTATCACCCATGTCCAGCTGGCATCCACAGCTTCCGGCATGATGGATGCCCAAGTTCCAGCCCCACCATGGCTCCCTGAGGGACCCCATAGCCCCGCTCTGGGGGCGCTTGTGTATAGGGGCTCCAGGTCCTGCCACGTGGTCCCGTCTTATGCTGTCTGGTCCCCAGACAGACCAGAGGGAACTCAGGAAGTTATATCATATTAATGAAGGGTAATGCCTGGCAGGCGTGCGTCTTGTTTCGGCATCAGGGGAGTTGCGGCGGTGGAGGGGGGGAGGCGGGCTTTAGTTCCCAGAGACTCTTCTTTCTTGCTTCCTGTCACCACAAGGACGATTAACTTCAGGAAGTCCCCTCTGCTCCCATGCCCAGTGGGACCTCAGGCAAACCCCCATCCCTTCAAGGCCTCAGATTCTTTCTTTCTTTTTTTTTTAATCTGTTTGTTTTTGTTTTTGTTTTGAGATGGAGTCTTGCTCTGTCACCCAGGCTGTAGTACAGTGGCATGATCTCAGCTCACTGCAATCTCCACCTCCTGGGTTCAAGCGATTCTCATGCCTCAGCCTCCAGAGTAGCTGGGCTTACATGCGTGTGCCACTGTGCCCAATTTTTGTATTTTTGGTAGAGACAGGGTTTCACCATGTTGGCCAGACTGGTCTTGAACTGCTGACCTCAGGTGATCCACCTGCCTTGGCATCCCATAGTGTTGGGATTACAGGCATGAACCACCATGCCCGGCTGTTTTTGTTTTTGAGACAGGGTCTCGTTCTGTCGCCCAGGCTGGAGTGTAGTGCTGCAATCTCGGACCACTGCAACCTCCACCTCTGGAGCTCAAGGAATCCTCCCACCTCAGCCTCCCAAGCAGCTGGGACTACAGACACCTGCTGCCACGCCTAGCTAATTTTTGTATTTTTGTAAAGATAGGGTTTCACTATGTCACCCAGGCTGGTCTTGAACTCCTGGACTCAAGCAATCTGCCTACCCCGGCTTCCCAAAGTTAAGAGATTACTGGCCACCACACCTGAGCCCAGGCCTCAGTTTCCCCATTGATGCCACTAGGAGCCACGAGCCTTGGCAATCCCAGCATCGATTCTGTGCTCCTGCATCAGGAGCAGGTAGGGGTGGCAGTGACTGTGACTCCCTCCTAATGAGGGGACTAAGGTCCCCAGGTCTGTACTAGTGCCAGTTAAGCCTCAATCACCTTCCCCTGACACCCAGCCTCCTGTTTGACTGTGGTCCCAGCTAGCGCCCACGGGCCAAGCCCACAGCAGGGTCCTCAAGGGGTTCTGCTCCCCGGCCAGGTGCCTTGGGGTGAGGAATCACCCACAGTGTGTGGTGTGAGGGGCGGCTTCCAGGGTGGGAGGAGCTATGGAAGGAACTGCCCTGGGAGCATGAGTCAGCAGCCCTCCTCTCTCCATCCACGTCAGAGAGGAGGAACAGGACTCAGGCCTCTCTGGGAGGACCCCGAGGCACTGCAGACCGGAAGAGGAAGGACAGCTCAGAGACTACTGAGATTAGGGATGGGCCCAGGGACACACAGCACCCAGGAGGGGAGAGAGAATGGGACTGGGAGAGGCTAGTGTGCTGGGGACTGTGGGTGTATAACCAAATTGTGACTCTGTGTAGGTTAGTGCAGCCCACGTGACCTAAGTGAGTGTTTGTCTCAGCATTTTGATTATGTTTGTGTGTGTGTTATGTGTATGTGTGTATTGCACGCTCATGGAACTCTGTGCATGTGGGCACACCACTATGCCGTAGTTTTGTTTGTTTGTTTTTGAGATGGAGTCTCGCTCTCTTGCCCAGGCTGGAGTGCAGTGGCATGATCTCGGCTCACTGAAACCTCCACCTCCCAGGTTCAAGCTACTCTTGTACCTCAGCCTCCCAAGTAGTTGGGATTACAGGCAGCTGCCACCATGTCCAGCTAATGTTTATATTTTGGTAGAGATGGGATTTCACCATGTTGACCAGGCTGGTATCAAACTCCTGACCTCAGGTGATCCGCCTGCCTCGGCCCCCCAAAGTGCTGGGATTATAGGCATGAGCCACTGTGGGCAGCCGAGTTATTTTGAGACAGGGTTTCACTCTGTCGCCCAGGCTGGAGTTCCATTGACACGATCTCAGCTCACTGCAACCTCTACCTCCCAGGCTTAAGCAATCCTCCCACCTCAGCCTCCCAAATAGCTGGGACCACAAGTGCTCACCACATGCCCAAGTAATATTTTATTGTTTTGTAGAGACAGGATGCCATGATGTTGTCTAGGCTGGTCTCAAACTCATGTGCTCCAGTGATCCTCGCACCTTGGCCTCCCAATGCACTGGGATGACTGGCATGAACCACGACACCTGGCTGAGAATGGGATTTTTTGAGGGTTGTGTGTGTGTGTGTGTGTGTGTGTGTGTGTGTGTGTGTGGTAGAGTCTTACTCTGTTGCCCAGGCTGGAGTTCAGTGGTACTATTTCAGCTCCCTGCAACCTCTGCCTCCCAGGTTTAAGCGATTCTCCTGCCTCAGTCTCCCAAGTTGCTGGGACTACAGGGGCAAACCAACACCACACTCAGCTAATTTTGTACTTTTAGTAGAGATGGGATTTTGCCATGTTGGCCAAGCTGGTCTTGAGCTCCTGACCTCAAGTGATCTGTCTGCCTTGGCCTGCCTCCCAGGGTGCTGGGATTACAGGTGTGCACCACCGCGCCCAGCTGAGGATGAGTTTTGAAATTCATCTTCACCACTCACCAGTCAGTTACCATGTGACCCTGAGAAAATGATTTCCTTAGCAAAGCTTTGATGGTCTTCATCAATGACCGCCTTGACCTTGTTGGGGCCTTATGTGAAGATAAGAGACAGTTCACACTGCCTGCCTCTCAGAAAGCCTTCAAATAGCTGTTGGTGTTATTATTCATTCAACAAACCCTAACCAGCAGTTTACCATTGTGCCAAGAGCTGGGGACACAGGAGCTCAGAGGGTACAACCCAGGAAGAGTGTTCTCAAACAGCTTTGTCCACCTGGCGTGGGAAGCCCATGCAGGGGGCCTGCAGCTGAGTCATCCCACACCCAACCAGGACTCCCAATGCCGGGCAGACCAGAAGTGGGGCTGTGATGAGTGTCTCCCACACCCGCCAGCCCAGGCCTACATCTGTTTTTTGGACCTTGTTATTTTATTGAGATGGAGTCTTGCTCAGTTGCCCAGGCTGGAGTGCAGTGACGAGATCTCCGCTCACTGCAACTCCGCCTCCCAGGCTCAAGCGATTCTCCTGCCTCTGCCTCCTGAGTAGGTGGGATTACAGGCACCTGCCATGTTGGCCAGGCTGATGTCAAACTCATGACCTCAAGTGATCTGCCCACCACGGCCTCATAAAGTGCTGGGATTACAGGCGTAACCAACCATTCCCGGTCCAGGCCTGCATCTGGAAGTGCCGCAGACCTAAGATCCTGGCTTGCCCTGGGCCTGACCCGCTCCAGACTTCCTGGTTTCCCTTCTCCTGGCACTGGCCCTGAGGAGGCAGGCTCCATCTCATGTTCTGCAAACATGCACCACCAGCTGCTTCTACCTGCCAGGCCTGCCGTCAGCCTGCTGTGCCCTCTCACCAATTCAAGAAACTGCTGTGTCCATCCCGACCTGTTTTTCCTCCGCTGGTTCCAGCAGAGGCCTTTTTTCTCTACCCACTCACTATTCTCCACCCCAAATGGGCCCTGGCCTACCTTCTGGCCTCTGCACCTCGCCTTGCTCTGCAGGATCACCCAGTTTCTTGCCTACCCTTCCTATGCCTGGGCCATGCCCCTCACCTGGAGATGCCCTCACTTCCCAGCCTTCAAGGCCTGCTTGGCCACTTCCTGACGTTCTTCTAAGTGCTTGTCCATCAGATTTTCCCATTCCAGCCTCAAACCCCAGCTGGTTACCTCTTTATGCCTGTTTTTTTCTCTCTCTTTTTTTGAGATGGAGTCTTGCTCTGTCCCCAGACTGGAGTGCAGTGCTGCAGTCTTGGCTCACTGCAACCTCTGACTTCTGGGTTCAAGCTGTTCCCCTGCCTCAGCCTCCCTAGTAGCTGGGATTACAGGTCACACCACCACACCCAGCTGATTTTTGAATTTTTAGTAGAGATGGAGTTTCACCATGTTGGCCAGGCTGGTCTTAAATTCCTGACCTCAAATGGTCCACCCACCTTGGCCTCCCAAAGTGCTGGGATTACAGGTGTGAGCCACCGCACCCGGCCCCATGCCTGTTTTTCTTGTCTGTAAAATGGGGATAAACAGGCCAGGCTTGGGTACTCATGCCTGTAATCCCGGCACTTTGGGAGGCTGAAGAGGGTGGATCACCTGAGGTCTGGAGATCAAGACCAGCCTGGCCAACATGGTGAAACCCCATCTTTACTAAAAATACAAAAATTAGCCAGGCATGGTGGTGCACCTGTAACCCCAGCTACTTGGGAGGCTGAACAGGAGAATTGCTTGAACCCTGGGGGGCAGAGGTTATAGTGAGCCAAGAGGACACTACTGCACTCCAGCCTGGGCGGCAGAGCGAGACACCATCTCAAAAAAAAAGGGAGGGAGATAAACAGACTCACCTTGAGGGCTACTGTGGGCATTGAGTAAATGGAACTTATTTGAACCATTCCCGCTAGGAATTGATGGCCAAGATTGCAGCTCATGCTGGCTCTAGGCCTCCCCTCCCCTGCCCTACCCCTTCAGCCAGGCCAAGCCCCACTCTGAGCACCTGGGTTGGGTGCAGTGTGCGTTGTGGGTACAGACAGAAGACAGCCTGGAACAGGGCAGCTGAGAGCCCTCGGGTTCTGGAGGAACAAGCACCTTGCCCTTCGGCCAGCTCTACCTCTTGGCCTGTCTCTGACCCCAGCCTGGGCCTGGCCCGAGAGCTGACTTCACCCCGGGGGGTGGCAGGAAACAGCAGCTGGTGACCAGAAGCTGGTGCTGCTATCAGGCGGTAAGGCTAATAAGATTATTCGGATCTGTTCTCAGGGAGACTGGGCACATGGGGACCCGCCCTGTCCTTCCTGGATTGTGACTTCTGGCTTCTCCTTTCCCCCAGCCTCTGTTCCCCATCCTCCCTCCTCCTCCAGAAAGATACCTCCTGCTGATCCACTCTGTGCCCCAATCCTGCCAGCCCTCCCGTCCCCCATCCTGGACCCGTTCAGCTGCTTACATCTCCATAGTTGCTGTCCCCCGAGACTAGAGATATGAAGGAGAAAGGGTTTGCACTAGACAGCTCCGAGATTCCAGGGCTGGAAGGATCTAGCTCCCAACAACCTAGGCTGAAGAACTCGTTGCACTTCTGAGATGCCGAGCTCTGGAGTCCCAGGGCACAGGACCCCAGGATCTTGGCCCACGGCTTGAAAGACATTGGACTTCCAGCTGTTCAGAGGTCCTGGGATCCTAGATTCCTTGTAGTTCAGGTTCTGAGCTGTAAAGATGTAGAATCTGTGAATTCCAGAATCCTTCCAGCTCCTTCGCGCTCAGCTTCTCTCCTCCCTCCTCCTCCACACCCTAGCTCATCCCTGGCTCACTCCCTGTCCCCCGTCTCCCGAGGGGCTCCCACAGACATGATGCAACCAGGCCGGAGCCAAGTGGGCTCAGAGGTGGGAGGCAGGAGGGAGATGTAATTACAGATGCTCCTGCCTGGATCCTACAGGAAGCTTAGGGTAGGGACCCAGGGGACCCTAATCCGATGTCAATTATGGAGCAGACTTGTGCACATTCCCCCTGTGGAGGGGAGGCCCAGCAAGCCACCTCCAGCCAGACCCAGGGTCCAGCCTCCACCAGCCCCAAGCTGGGGATCCTGAGTATTAGACAAGGTAAGAGGAGATGAGGAAGACGAGAGGGAGTGACTCTCAGGCCCTTGAGCCAACCAGATAAAATAACTGGCCAAACCCACAGCTTTCTCAGCCTCCATTCTCCCCATATTCACTGGAGGCACAGAACATTTTTATTTTTTTTATTTTTTTTCAAATGGAGTCTCACTCTATCGCCCAGGCTGGAGTGCAGTGGTGTCATCTCGGCTGACTGCAACCTCCACCTCCCAGGCTAAAGTGATTCTCCTGCCTCAGCCTCCCGAGTGGCTGGGATTACAGGTGCATGCCACCACACCTGGCCAATTATTCTTAGTAGAGACGGGGTTTCACCATGTTGGCCAGGCTAGTTTTGAACTCCTGACCTCAAGTAATTTGCCCACCTCGGCCTCCCAAAGTGCTGGGATTATAGGTGTGAGCCACTGCACCCAGTCATTTCATTTTTCATTTCTCTGGAAGAAGCCTCCAACCCAGGGTTCAGGTTAAATGGCAACTGGCCCCCAGCTTCGTTGACTAGGAGACAGTTGGGCATGGTGTGGACTTTGGTGAGCTGGAAACCCCAGGTCCTATATTATAGCCTGTGAGTCACCAGACCTTACAATTCCAGAGAAGACTTTGCAATTCCAGAGAAATACGGACTGCCGTGTGAAACATCCCTCTTTTTCAACTTGGCAGCCAAGTCAGGAACATCTTTTTTATTTTTTTCAGATGGAGTCTGGCTCTGTCACCAGGCTGGAGTGCAGCTGTGTGATCTCGGCTCACTGCAACTTCGGCCTCCCAGGTTCAAGCAAGCCTCCTGCCTCAGCCTCCCAAGTAGCTGGGACTACAGGGGTGTGCCACCACGCCTGGCTAATGTTTTATATTTTTAGTAGAGATGGGTTTTCACCATGTTTGCCAGGATAGTCTCAATCTCTTGACCTCATGATCCGCCAGCCTCGGCCTCCCAAAGATCATCTTTAAACATCATGTGAAGCCGGCTGGGTGCGGTGGCTCATGCCTGTGATCCCAGCACTTTGGGAGGCCGAGCCAGGCAGATCATGAGATCAAGAGTTACAGCCTATCCTGGCCAACATGGTGAAACCCCATCCCTACTAAAAATACAAAAATTAGCCGAGCGTGTTGGCGTGCGCCTGTAGTCCCAGCTATTCAGGAGCCTGAAGCAGGAGAATCGCTTGAACCTGGGAGGCAGAGTTTGCAGTGAGCTGAGATTGTGCCATTGCACTCCAGCCTGGCGACAGAGAGTCTGTCTCAAAAAGAAAAAGAAAATCATGTAAAGCCATACAAACATAACTGCAAGCCGCTAGAGGCAGTGGCTCAAGCCTGTAATCCCGGCACATTAGGAGCCTGAGACAGGCGAGTCAAGAGATCAGGATCATCCTGGCCAACATGGTGAAACCCGTCTCTACTAAAAATACGAAAAGAATTAGTACCTGTAGTCCCAGCTACTCAGGAGGCTGAGGCAGGAGAATCACTTGAACCCGGGAGGCAGAGGTTGCAGTGAGCCAAGATCGTGCCACTGCACTCCAGCTTGGTGACAGAGCAAGACCCCATCTCAAAAAATAATTATATACACACACACACACATATGCTCTAGCCATGTTTCTCTCTCTCTTCTCTGGGTCACCAAGTTTTATTGTCACAATGTTCCAGCTCAGATGTTGCCTCCTCCAGGAAGCCCTCCCTTACCTCCAAGCTGAGTCACGAGTTCCCTCTGCACTCCCTCACCCAGCGCTGCCCGCTCTGGGTTTTCACCATCTGGGGACAGGCCTTTCACTCCCTTGGGGCAGGGCCAGGACTGTCTTGGTCACAGCCGTGTCCCTAGCATTGCCTGACACAGGGCGGGTCAGACAGTAGGTACTCAGGGAGTGTTTGGAAGAATAAATGAATGAGCAGAGAAAAAAGTGCAGTGCTTTCGGACAGAAGTGAGCCTGTGGTAGAGCGGAACCAGGTGTGAATAAAGAAGTGGTTCAGGGGTGAGAAGTGTGGGATGGGGACCGGGACCCTAAGAATGTCCAACCCATTAGGGAGGAGAGAAGAGAGGCCAACAGAAGGGTTCAGGAAGCACTGAAGGACCTCATCCACGCCCTGTTACCTCCTAGCTTTGTGACTTTGAATAAGGGACTTTGGCTCAGTTTCCTCAGGGGTATCGTATACAAGTAATCTGCTGCTTTCTGGGGCTGTCGGGACCATTAAGTTCAGGATCGATCGGGGAGGAGACAGCACGGAATCCGCATCTCCTCCGAGGCTTTAGTGGAGTTGTACTTCCTCCACAACCACCCCCACCCCCAGCACACACACTCGGAAGGAATAAGAACGGACACAGCTTCCCCCACGGTGGCCCCAAGTTCTGTGTGCCTCAGTTTCCCCGAAAGCACAGGCACCACGACAGTGACCAAGTTTTATTAGATCCATACTTTGGCAGGGGAGGGTAAGCTGTCCGGAGGGCTCAGAGCAGAACGCAAAAGAGGCGCTTGTCGCGAAAGGGGTTTTCTGCCGCAGGCACTGGCGTCACCAGCGGGTCGTCTTTTGCGTGCGTCTCGCAGAAAGCCAGGAGTTCAGCCGCTGCCTGCGACACCTGCGAGCACCCGGGTGATGTCAACGCCCCCCCCAGCTCCGCCCCGGCTCCCGGCGGCCGCCCCCTTAGGCCCCGCCCCTTGCACTGGCACCTCCTCCCACCCTTCCCCGCCCCTATACAGGCCCCTCCCTTGTCCTGCCCCCCAGCCCCCCGCCTTGCCCAGCCCCGTTACAACAGGCATCCTTGCACTGTGGCTCCGGGCCGACCCAACCCCGAGCAGACCCCAGGCCCAGAATCCCCGCCCTATCCCCCACCCCGACTCGGCACCTTCATGCGGTCGATGTTCACCTCCAGCTTCAGCTGTTCCACCGTCTTGCGGGCCTCGGCAATCTTGGCCATGTTGTTGGACATGGCTGCGGCGGGGAAGGGGTTAAAAGCCGCGCGGGAGTAGGGGCTGTGGGGGCAGCTTAGGATACGTCTGGGTCCCGAGGTGGGGCGAGGGGGCGGGTCCCGGTAACGGTGCGAGGGTGGAAGGGCGCGGGAATGGGAAGGCCAGAGGCAGGTGGAGGGAGGGATAGAGGAAGAGGACAGGAACAAGAGGAGCGGTGGAGGGGTGCACAGACGGAGTTACCTAAGGCAGGTGGGGCGAGGACAGGGAGGGGCTAGGGAGGGAAGGAGGGGCGCACAGATGGGAGGCTGAGACAGAAGCACAGGGCCACAGGTGCTGCATCAGGATCCAGGTGTCCTCACCCCCTGGGGGCAGAGTGGGAGCCAGGAGGGGGCCCCTCCCCAGGCCAATTAGCAGTGGCTCCAGGGAGAACAGGGAATTAAGATCACGGCAGGAGGGGCACAGAGGGGGCCTCATTAGGGCCTTGGCAGCAGCTGCCCCCTCACCCAACCCTGGCCACCTCAAAGGCTCCTCTGCTCATTAGAAGCCAGGGGAGAGGGCTGGGGGAGCCCAACCATGGCACCCGAGGAGAGGCCGATTGGATGGACAGAGGGACAAGGGGGAGTGCAGAGGCAGGGACAAAGTGATGAGGGAGAGACAGAGGCACGGGAGAAGGAAGAGAAGAGGGATACTGAGAGGGAGAGGCTTGTGGATGGATGAGGTGATGGGAGGAAACAGAAGGACAAATGGAGGGGGGAGCAAGAAACGGGGTGGGTACAAGGCGACTGGCACCGAGGGGACAAAGGGACAGAGCAGGGGAGATGGAGGGAGGGCTTCGGGGTGGGAGAGCATGGGGAGATGGAGGGAGGAGGTGTAGGGTGGGAGAGAATGGGGAGATGGAGGGAGAGCTCTGGGGTGGGAGAGGATGGGGTGATGGAGGGAGGAGGTGTGGGGTGGGAGAGGATGGGGAGATGGAGGGAGGAGGTGTGGGGTGGGAGAGGATGGGGAGATGGAGGGAGGGCTGTGGGGTGGGAGAGGATCGGGTGATGGAGGGAGGAGGTGTGGGGTGGGAGAGGATGGGGAGATGGAGGGAGGGCTGTGGGGTGGGAGAGGATCGGGTGATGGAGGGAGGAGGTGTGGGGTGGGAGAGGATGGGGTGATGGAGGGAGGAGGTGTGGGGTGGGAGAGGATGGGGAGATGGAGGGAGAGGGGAAGGAGAGAGAAGGAAGTAGGGATGGAGGAAGGAGCAGAGAGATACCAAGGTGATAAAGGGACAGAGATGAGGAGATAGAGGGATAGAGGACAGAAGGGACAGGACAGAGAAGGAGATGGAGGGTTGGGGAGAGATGGATCCAGGACCTGGGAGAGAGGAACAAAGCAGGAGACAGGCTGATGGAGATGCAGAAGAATAAGGCCATTCATTCACTCACTCATTCATTCATTCATTCCCAGGCGAAAGACGGTGGGCATGGAGCAGGTAAAGGGACCAGCTGTGGGGCCAGGACCGGAGCTTCCTACCTGTTGCTGCTCAGGGCCAGCTGGCAGCGGTGACCAAGGCTGAGAAGCAGCGTCTGGGTCCCTCCAGCCTGTCCCGCCCCCTCCCCTGGGGTGCAGCCCCAAGGACCCGCCTCCTCCCGCAGCCACGTCTCCGCTGCCACTGTCCCCCGCCGCCAGCCTTGGGGCTGCCTCTCTGGGCCTACTCTCCTGTCTGGAGGTCCTATCTTTGTCCCTCTCCCTGTGTCTCTGCCGCTGCTGTCCTCTGTGACTCTGTGCCTCTCTCAAACTCACCAGAATGGCTGGGCCCCGGGCCTCACTGCATTTGATCCACAGTCACACAAACCTCCCCAGCGTGTCCCACAAAGCTTCTCACTCAGCCACACTCGCCACCTCAGTGTCACCCCACCAGCCTCCTGCTCACTGTCCCTCACACAGACACACACTATCTTCCTCTATCATGCGGTAGCACCACGCAGTTTCACAAATCACCTTGCTCAACACCACCTCACGTGGTTGCCCCAAATGCCACACACGGCCACCACCAATGGCGACCCCAGGGCTGCACAGTCAGATAAATCATCTCAGAACATCAAACGTGCCAGCAGTTTGTCATAGTGTCACATATAATATCTCCAAATGTCACACACATTTGCATTCCCCCTTTTTTTCTCTGAGACGGAGTCTCACTCTGTCGCCCAGGCTGGAGTGGCAGGATCTCGGCTAACTGCAACCTCCACCTCCCAAGGTCAAACGATTCTCCTGCCTCAGCCTCCTGAGTAGCTGGAACTACAGGCACATGCCACCACACCTGGCCAATTTTTGTATTTTTAGTAGAGACTAAAAATAGGGTTTCACCATGTTGACCAGGCTGGTCTCGAACTCCTGACCTCAGGTGATCCACCTGCCTCTGCCTCCCAACATGCTGGGATTACAGGCATGAGCCACTGCGCCTGGCCTTGTATGCCATTTAAACTTCTCCCTCAGTCTCACACCCTGTCCCAGTCTCACACGGTCTGTGTCTCGTGGTGGCATGTAATTATCCATGCGACCTGTCAGGTACACACTATTTTATAGCATTTCATAGTAACACACACCCGCGGAAGGTCACATTCTCACAGTCTCCTAATGTCACTCACATCTGACACATTCCCTCCACACACAGTCTGTCCCTGTCACACACATGCATGCGCCTCATCTCCTGGTGTCATACCTGGCTACCCATGATAGCTCAGTGTCTCGCAGAGTCCCACACAGTCTCGCAGCGTTTCATACACTCACTCCCGCCTGTCCATAATTTCTTGTCTTCTACACACATGGCCTCCCTTACACTCTCGATTCTGAATGGCCTGCACAGCTGCACACACTTACACTCGCTGTCACAACACTGCCATCTCTCACGAGCTCAGTGTCACACGTAGTCACACAGTTTGGGGTTTCGTTGTTGTTTTTCTTTTCTTTTCTTTCTTTTTTGTTTTTTGAGATGGAGTTTCGCTCTTGTTACCCAGGCTGGAGTGCAATGGCGCGATCTCGGCTCACCGCAACCTCCGCCTCCTGGGTTCAGGCAATTCTCCTCCCTCAGCCTCCTGAGTAGCTGAGATTACAGGTACGCGCCACCATGCCCAGCTAATCTTTTGTATTTTTAGTAGAGACGGGGTTTCACCATGTTGACCAGGATGGTCTCAATCTCTTGACCTTGTGATCCACCCGCCTCAGCCTCCCAAAGTGCTGGGATTATAGCACTGTGCCCAAATCACACACTTTTTCACAAGCCATACACAGTGTGGTCAACACAAACTATCTGACACACTCAGTCTGTCCCAGGCCCCCTGTGAGCCTCTCATGACACTGCCTACACCACCTCTCAGTATACACCGGTTGTGAGTCTCGCTCTATCTCAAACAGTCTGCTTGTGTGGCACACAGCACGGTATGCTCACCGTCACACACACTGCCCCCTCACACACACCGATGTCTCACTCCCACAGATGGTCTCTGTGTCACATAAAGAGCCCCAAAGAGTGTCTCTCCCACACCCTATCACAACCTCTCATCCGCACACACAGTCACCCACCATCGCTCAGCATCACCAATCATCTCACAGTGTCACAGCCAGCGACATGTCATCTCTGACATATGCAGTCCCACTCAGCCTCTCCTTATTGCACATAATCTCACAATATCAGTCACACACAGACTCCCAACATCACATGCCATCTCACCAGTACACCGTCATGGCAGTACACACTTTGGGTGTCCTGATCCTGGCATTGCACACCATCTCCCGGCAGTGCACACTCACACTCTCCAGATGTCACACGCCATCTCCCGGCAGTGCACACTCACACTCTCCAGATGTCACACGCCATCTCACAGTAGTGCACACTCACACTCTCCAGATGTCACACGCCATCTCCCGGCAGTGCACACTCACACTCTCCAGATGTCACACACCATCTCCCGGTAGTGCACACTCACACTCTCCAGATGTCACACGCCATCTCCCGGCAGTGCACACTCACACTCTCCAGATGTCACACACCATCTCCCGGCAGTGCACACTCACACTCTCCAGATGTCACACGCCATCTCCCGGCAGTGCACACTCACACTCTCCAGATGTCACACGCCATCTCCCGGCAGTGCACACTCATAGTGTCCTGGTCCTGGAGTCGCACACCATCTGCCGGCAGTGCACATTCACAGATCCCCTGGAGTCACACACCATCACGCAGTACACACTCACATAGTGTCCTGGCGTCACACACCATCTACCGGCAGTGCACACTCACACACTCTCCAGATGTCACACATATCCCGGCAGTGCACACTCACGATTTCCCCGTGTCACACGCCATCTCCCGGTGTCACACACCATCTCACGTCAGGACACACACAGTCTCCCGGTGTCACACGCCATTTCCCGGTGTCACCGCGAACACCAGCGTCCCTCGCTCCCCAGCACTCCCCTTCTGGCGCTCACACGCAGCCCCTGCCGGCCACAGGAGGGCGCGCACAGCACGCCCAGCCGCCCACCGGCCCCGCGAGGTCTCTGGAGGAGGTGGCCACAGGGAGGAGGGCCCGGCGGGAGATGAAGGGGAGACTCGGGACCAAAGGAGTCTCGGGAGGAAGCCAGGGACTGGAGGGAGAGGACGGAAAATGGACGCAGAGAAATTCACAGACGTGGGAGAGCGATGCAGGGAGAGTTAGAGAGACGCCGGGAGCTATAGGGACAGTACACAGTATAGGGACAGATTTAGAGAGGGAGAGAGCTAGGGACCCAGAGAGACAAGAGACGGGAAGGGCGCTGCAGAGACAGGGACACGAGAGGCAGAGGCAGACACGACTTTGAGAGAAGCGGGTAGGAGAGAGACACCCAAGCCGAAATGCAGAGTCAGACACAGAGACTAAGACACAGACACACAGAGGCGGCCAGAGAGACAAAGAGACGCACAGAGGGCGCCTTCCAGTGGGGACCCGACGGCGGAGGCGGGGCCGGCAGAGGCACGACCGAACGGGCGGGGTTCGGGGGCGGGGATTTAAGGGGCATATCCCTGGCTGTATATGGGGCGTGTCCTGTTGGGGGCGTGCCCCCATGGGCGGGGCTTGGGGGTTCTTTCCGGACCTGGAGAAAGCGGGAGCCCTGGGAAGACGTGAAGGTGGGGGAGGAGCCCCTCTACCGCAGTCAGCCCACCTTAATTCGGTTTTCACCGAAATTTGGGAAGGGAGACGGGCGGGGAGGGGACCCTGACCCGAGTCCCTGGTAGAGATTTGCGTCTCGGATCCTAGCTCCCCTCCCCCCTCCCCTTGCGGGCGCAATGGGGCCAGATAGAGGAGGGAAACCGAGCCCACATCTGGAAAGCATCAAGCGCGCCGGACGTGCCAGGGCCCCAGGCCGGGCTGCGGAAGAGGGGAGGGGAGCCAAGGCGCTCCCCGCCCCCCATCGGGGTCCGCCGGCGCCGAGGAGGGGCCTGGGCGTGCGCCGAGCCTCTGCGCCTTGAGCAGCTGGTTTCTATCAGCAGTCTGGCCTGGGCAGACCCCGCGGAGGAAACCCAGCTCAGAGCGGGGAAAGACAGGGAAACGACCCAATCTTCCCTCCCGCTCCTCCACCGCGGCCAGAAGCTGGGGGAAGGGGCAAACGGACAGACGGACACTGCCTGCTGAGAGCGCAGCCTCCGTTCCTCTCCCGAGCCGCAGACCGCAACAGATGACCTCAGTTCCTGCCCTGTGCCCCCAGCCTCATGACAACCTAGCGCTTGATGGTATTATGGTCCCCATTTTTTGGAGGAGGAAACTGAGGCCCTGGATTCGGATTCCGTTCTGACTTTAATTATTCAAGAAATCACCAAAAAACGGTAAGAGTGAATTCCAGGATCAAATACTCAATCGCCTGGGTGTTTAGTGGGTCTCTCAAACTCAACGCATCCAACACTGAGCTGATTCCATCAACCAAATTCGCTCTAACTTCCGGCTTACCCTTCTTAGGTGACGGTAAATCTGAGTTTTGTTGTTTTGAAACAGGGTCTTGCCTGTCGGGACTGAACTGCAGTGGTGCAATCATAGTTCACTGCAGCCTAGAACTCCTGGGCTCAAGTGATTCTCC
Source organism: Callithrix jacchus (assembly GCF_049354715.1). Taxonomy (NCBI): domain Eukaryota; kingdom Metazoa; phylum Chordata; class Mammalia; order Primates; family Cebidae; genus Callithrix; species Callithrix jacchus. The sequence continues at coordinate 40,632,463 of NC_133523.1, forward strand.
TGCCTCAGCCTCCCCAGTAACTGGGACTACAGGCATGCACAACCACAAACAGCTAACATTTTTTTTTTTTTTTTTTTGAGATAGTCTCAGTGTCATCCATGCTGGAATACAGTGGCACAATCTCGGCTCACTGTAACCTCGGCCTCCCAGTCTCAAGCCATTCTTGTGCCTTAGCCTCCTGAGTAGCTGGGATTACAGACATGAGCCACCAAACTGGGCTCGATTTTTTTGTATTTTTAGTAGAGATGGGATTTCATCATGATGGCCAGGCTGGTCTTAAACTCTGACCTCAAGTGATCCACCTTCCTTGGCCTCCCATAGTGCTGGATTACAGGTGTGAGCCACCACGCCCCATCTTCTCCCACACTCCACAAGTGCCCTAGCAGGACTTCCTATTGGCTCTCTCTTCAAAGCAACTCCAAAATCCAGTCCCTCTCACTCCCTCGGCTGTCCCTTCCCTCTTGCTCGAACTATTACAATGACCTCTGCATTAACCTCCGACCTCAGCCTGTTTCCCACAGAGCAGCCAAAAGGACCCTGTTTCAAACTGTCCCCATATAGTAGCAAGTGAGTATGTGGAACAATCTGAACCCTCATATGCTGGTAGGAATGCAAAATGGTGCACACTTTATTTTTTATTTATTTATTTATTTATTTATTTGAGATGGAGTTCTGCTCTTGTTACCCAGGCTGGAGTGCAATGGCACGATCTTGGCTCACCGCAACCTCCGCCTTCTGGGTTCAAGCAATTCTCCTGCTTCAGCCTCCCTGAGTAGCTGGGACTACAGGCGCACACCACCATGCCCAGCTAATTTTTGTATTTTTAGTAGAGACAGGGTTTCACCTTGTTGACCAGGATGGTCTCGATCTCTTGACCTCATGATCCATCCGCCTCAGCCTCCCAAAGTGCTGGGATTATTGGCGTGAGCCACTGCACCCAGCCCATGGTGCAGTCACTTTAGATAACAACCTGGCAGGCCAGGCTCAGTGGCTCACACCTGTAATCCCAGCACTTGCAGAGGCTGAGGCAGGTGGATCACTTGAGATCAGGAGTTCAAGAGTAACCTGGGCAATGTGGTGAAACCCCGTCTCCACTAAAAATACAAAAATCAGCCAAGCATGATGGCGCATGCCTGTAATCCTAGCTACCTGGGCGCTGAGAAAGGAGAACGGCTTGAACCAGGGAGGCGAATGTTGCAGTGAGCTGCGATCGTGCCACTGAACTCCAGCCTGGGTGACAGCATGAGACTTTGTCTCAAAAACAAAACAAAACTAAAACCTGGCAGTTCCTCAAAAGGTGAAACATAGAGTTACCACATGACTCAGCAATTCCACTCCTAGGTGTATGCCCAAGAGCAATGAAAACACACAATAACATATACAGAAATGTTCACGGAGGCGATATTCAGAATGGCCCAAAGTGGAAACAACACACGTGTCCGTCAGCTGATGAACGGACAAGCGAAATGTGGTCTATTAGACAGTGGACTACATATCAGTCATCTGTCAATAAAAGGAAATGAAGTACTAATACCTGCTACGTGGATGGAAGTTGAAAATAGCATGCCGGCCAGGCGCAGTGGCTCCCGCCTGTAACCCCAGCACTTTGGGAGGCCGAGGCAGGCAAGTTGCTTAAGCCCAGAAGTTTGAAACCAACCTGGGTAACATGGCAAGAACCTGTCTTTGCAAAAAATATCGAAAAATTAGCCAGGCAGGGTAGCATGTACCTGTAATCTCAGCTTCCCAGGAGGCTGAGTTGGGAGGATCACCTGAACTCGGGAGGTGGACACTGCAGGGAGCATGAGTGCATCACTCCTCTCCAACATAAGCTAAGTGAAAGGAGCCAGTCACTACAGGCCACGTATTCCACCATTCCATTTATGATATGTCCAGAATTAGCAAATCTACAGAAGGCAGAAATAGACTATTGGTTGCCAGGCACTGGGAAGGTTGCAGGATGACAGCCGTGGTGCAGGGTTTCCTTAGGTGGTGATGGAAATGTTTTAGAGTTCATTGTGGTGATATTTGCACAACTTTGTGAATATACTAAAATATTTTTTTTTTTTTTTGAGACAGAGTTTCCCTCTTGTTACCCAGGCTGGAGTGCAATGGCGCAATCTCGGGCTCACCACAACCTCCGCCTCCTGGGTTCAGGCAATTCTCCTGCCTCAGCCTCCTGAGTAGCTGGGATTACAGGCATGTGCCACCGTGCCCAGCTAATTTTTGTATTTTTAGTACAGACGGGATTTCACCATGTTGACCAGGATGGTCTCGATCTCTTGACCTCGTGATCCACCTGCCTCGGCCTCCCAAAGTGCTGGGATTACAGGCTTGAGCCACCGCGCCCGGCCAGCACTAAAATATTAAAAGGGAGACCCTTAAATACACATCCATATTGACTTCAACCATTTTGGCCACTAAGTGACCTATGTAGCCCTAGACAAGTCTCTTCTCCGTTCTGACTTCAGTTGCCTCTTTTGTGGAATGAAGTTGGAGTCACTGTTCCCAAGGGCCTGTCTAGCAATAGCTTTTCCTGGAAAACTTTTAAAAATAACTTTTATTTATTATTACTCTAAGCGAAACCTAGGTTTATGCCTTACCCTGCCCCTCCACCCCCATAGAAGCTCTGTAGGGCAGGGGCTTTCTTTCTGTTTTGTCCCTGCTCTAATCCCAGTGCCTGGCTGGGCACTGAAGATACAGGTGAACACAGCAGGCCTGGTCCCTGCTCTTTCCAAGCTCAAAGGGAGGTAGATCTACCAAGGAGAGTCAAAGGTAAAAGCAGCAACAAACACTTCTGACTGTGGAATCAGGTGGGGGCTGGGTCCGAGCCCTGGATCCCTCCTGCTATGTCACCAGGGCAAGGAATGGTCCCTCTCTAAGCCTCCATTGACCCATCTAAGAACTGAGTATAATTTTACATACCCAACAGAAAAACAGGACGAGCACGGTGGTTCACGCCAGAAATTCTGAAAGCCTCCCAGGCTTACCTAACCCTTTGGGTGGCCATCGTGCAAGGACGGCTTGAGGCCAAGAATTCAAGGCCAGCTTGGGCAACATAATCTCTACAAAAAATTGAAAAATTAGCCAGGCGTGGTGGTGCATGCCTGTAGTCCCAGCTGCTGGGACGGGGGTACGGCTGAGGTGAGAGGACTGCTGAAGCCCAGGAGTTCAAGGCCACTGCACTCCATCCTGGGTGGCAGATCAAAACTCTGTCTCAAAAAAAAAAAAAAGAAGGAAGGAAAGAAGGGAGGAAGGAAGAGAGAAAAAGAGTAAAAAGGCAATTCACGTAAGAGGAAATACAAGAGCCAGTAAGCATACAAAACTTGTGTTACCTCAAGGAAAAGGGAGGAAACATGCTAATTAAAACAGAACACAGTCTTTTCCCCATAAGATTTGCAAAATAAAAATGATCAATAGCATCTACCATTTGGCAAAGGGGCAGAAAACACATCTCAAAAACCGCTGTTAGAAATGTCAGTTGGGGCAGTGTTAATGGAAGGAAGTGTAGCAGTATCCACTAAGTTCTTAAATGGGCATACTATTAATGACCAAGCAGCTCTATTTCTAGGAATGGATCCTACAAAAATACATACATATATGCACAGAGGCAAATGCAAGGACATTACTGTAGCAAGATTCACAATAGCAAGAGAACTGGAGAGCTGACAATAGGGTTAGATTATGAGAATCCCCATAATGGAGTCTTTTTTTTTTTTTTTTTTTTGAGATGGAGTCTCACTCTGTCGCCCAGGCTGGAGTGCAGTGGCATAATCTCAGCTCACTGTAGACTACACCTCCCAGGTTCAACTGATTCTCCTGCCTTAGCCTCCCGAGTAGCCGGGACTATAGGTGCATGCCACCACACCCGGCTAATTTTTGTATTTTTAGTAGAGATAGGGTTTCCATGTTGGCCAGGCCGGTCTCAAACTCCTGACCTCAGGTGATTCACCTGCCTCAGCCTCTTAAAGTGCTGGGATGACAGATGTGAGCTACTTCACCCAGCCATAATGGAGTCTTACATGCAGCTCTCAATAATACAGTGATAGGAAAATATGTTACCAAAGTTAGATGAAATGGGCCAGACATGGTGGCTCACATCTGTAATCCTAACACTTTGGGAGGGCAAGGCAGGAGAATCACTTGAGCCTAGGAATTCAAGACCAGCCTGGGCAACATAAGCAGACCCCATCTCTATAAAAAGTTTAACAATAGCTAGACAGGGTGGCATGTACCTGTGGTCCCAGCTACTCAGGAGGCTGAAGTGGGAGGACTGCTTGAGCCCAAGGGGCTGATGCTACAGTGAGTCACAATCACACCACTGTTCTTCAGCCTGGGCAATAGAGCAAGACCCCATCTCAAAAATTAAAAGAAAAAATAGATAGATTTAGATAAAACAGACAAATTCTTAGGTGAATAGGGCTTAGCAAAACTGACACAAGAAGAAATAGAAAACCTAAATAGCACTATAACTATCAAATTCAGTCCGTAATTCAAACCCTCCCCATATGGGCCGGGCGCGGTGGCTCATGCCTGTGATCCCAGCACTTTGGGAGGCCGAGGCGGGTGGATCACGAGGTCAAGAGATCAAGACCATCCTGGTCAACATGATGAAACCCCGTCTCTACTAAAAATACAAAAATTAGCTGGGCATGGTGGCACACGCCTGTAGTCCCAGCTACTCGGGAGGCTGAGGCAGGAGAATTGCTTGAACCCAGGAGGCGGAGGTTGCGGTGAGCCAAGAGCACGCCATTGCACTCCAGCCTGGGTAACAAGAGGGAAACTCCGTCTCAAAAAAATTAAAAAATTAAAAAATTAAAAATAACCCCCCCATAAAGAAATCTCCAGGCACAGATGATTTCACAGAAAAAAGCGATGAATACTGCATACATATAGTCCAATTTATGAAAATATAGTTTCACACATATATTACATATATAGTATAACTATGTGTATATTCATACATAGATATTTATATAGCTAGATTCATATATGTATGCAAACACATAAACATGGGAGGAGGATGTACATCAAACTGCTGACTATGATGACTGTGAGAGAGGGGACTTAGGGGCTGGCCATTTCCTGTGCTGTTTCCATTTTTGTGAAACCATTTAAAAAACTGTTTTTCGAGACAAGGTCTCACTTGTGATCTGGGCTGGAGTGCAGTGACACAATCATGGGTTACTGGTGCCTGGGCCTTCCAGGCTCAAGCAATTCTCCCACCTCAGCCTACTGAGTAGCTGGGACTCTAGGAATGCCCTGCCATACCCAGCTAATTTTTTTTTTTTTTTTTTTGAGATGGAGTTTCGCTCTTGTTATCCAGGCTGGAGTGCAATGGCACAATCTTGGCTCACTGGAACCTCCGCCTCCTGGGTTCAAGCAATTCTCCTGCCTCAGCCTCCTGAGTAGCTGGGATTACAGGTGCACACCATGCCCAGCTAATTTTTTTTTTTTGTATTTTTAGTATTTTAGAGATATATTTTTGTATATTTTGTATTTTAGAGATGAGAGATTTATTTTTGTATATTTTGTATTTTAGAGATGAGGTTTCACCATGTTGACCAGGGTGGTCTCGATCTCTTGACCTCGTGATCCACCCACCTCGGCCTCCCAAAGTGCTGGAATTACAGGCTTGAGCCACCACACCCGGCCCCAGCTAATTTTTGTATTTTCTGTAGCGATGGGGTTTCACCATGTTTCCCAAGCTGGTCCTGAACTCCTGGGCTCAAGCGATCCCCCCACCTCGGCCTCCCGAAGTGCTGGGATTACAGGCACGAGCCATCACATCCCGCCTGAAATAGTATTTATGACCAAACATAACCCAATCAAAGATGAGATTCATTGATGTAAAACAGCCAATGGTGGGAAGATGATGTTGAGATTCACCCTGGGACTTCCCTGGAAACTGCCATATCCACAGCAAACAGAAGTTGTTCAATAAGTGTTAGTCCAAAGGAAAAAGCATTTCTCCCATTTCATCATTCAATGAGAGTCTACCACATATGTAACACTGCATTTATTTACAAAGAGGTTAGAGAAACACACAGAATCTGGCCCCCCTTTGCACTGGGGAGTCACCGTCGTCATAATAAATACAGTAATTTTAAAAAAGAAAAAAAAAATACTAGATTGGAACAGCTGAGGGTCATCAGGCTTCCCCCATTCCCTCTCACAGTGGGTGGGGGCACGAGATAGAAACCATCTTCCTTTCCCTCTTCTACCTCTGAATCCTCCATAATTGTCCAGGGATTGAGGTGAGAGTCCTTCTTTCCAGGTGTTGCCAACTCCTACGTGACCCTCAAAACCCCCAAATCAGTGCTCCTTCCCTTCCCAGGGCACTCTGCAGGAACCACCTGAGTCAGACACAGAGTCTCTGACCAGGGTGCCAAGGGGATACTTAAGGGTCCAGGGACATGGAGGGGGCACTTTGTGAATGAGAGGGGTCCATCGCAGGGCAAGGAAAGGAGGAATGAGAGGGCTCATCAGGAATGAGAGCAGTGAAGGGAAACAGACTAGGCTTCTAAACTAAAATGGGGAAATTCAAACCGAATTACCCCTTTTGCATACATGGACACTTACTGTACAGATGAGGAAAGTGACGCCCATAGAAGGGGAACTGTCTTGCCCAAAGGCTTCCGAGTTAGAAGCTGAAATGGGTCAAACAGGGCCCCTCAACCTTCCTCTCCGTGGTGGAGGGAGAGCCTTTTTAACCAAGACTGTGAGGAGTGGGGAGAGTGAGGAGGGTCTTTGGAAGCAGAGAAAACGATGGTCTTTGGAAGGTAGATGTGGAAGGGTCAGTGGTGGGGAGTGTGGAGGTGCAGAGGCCATGAAGGGGGAGCCCAAGCAAATCCCCAACCTCACACTGTAGTCATGACCTTAAGAGAACCCGAACGGAAACGCAGTATCTTTTTCTTGAGCGCGTGGGAAGCCTTGATCTTCACGAAAACTTTGGCGGGACCCGCGGGCGCCCCTGCACCTGCTCCGCCCCCTGGCCCGGAGGCCGCGGTGGCCGCCACCAGCTGCTGCGGCCACACGAGGCCACCGCTGCCGTCTGAGTCGCTGGAGGCGGAGCTGAAGGCGGGCGACTCGCCCTCGCTGGCACTCGATTCGCTCTCCCCATAACCTCCGCCGACGCCTCCTGCGGGACCCCGGCGTCCCAGGGGCCCCAGGCGCCCAGCGGAGCATTCGGAGTCGCTGCCTGCGCAGCCGTACAGCAGACGGCGCTGGGGAGCTGACGGGGATGGGCTGGGGCCGGGAACGCGCCCTGCAGGGGCTCGGGGCCGCACGCGGCGCCCGTCGGCAGCGTCGATCTCCGCCGTGGAGCGCCAGCGACGGCAGGACCCTGCGGCTTGGGCCGCCAGCGTGGGCGCTGGGCCGCGACGGGGCCGTGGCGGCCGAGGATCTTCCCGCTCCGCCGTGGGGTATTTGGGGGGCCCCGACGGCACCGAGGCGGCGCGGCCCAGCAGGCTGGTCTCGGATTGGGAGCGCGAGGCCTTGCGCGCCCTGGGCGAGCCCCGGCGGCCCGAGGCCTCGGTCATGCGTCCACGGCGGCCGGCGGCCCGGGGACGCTCCCGGGGTGGTGACTGCTCCACGCTGCGGCCGCGGGTCAGTGGCGGCGGCTTGCGGCGGGCGGCACGGCCAGGGAGGCCTCGGGTGGCCGCCTGCGCGCCAGGAATGTACTGCGCCTTCACTAGGCGGCCCTCAGCCGGGCTGTCGGGGGGTGACGGGGCGGCGGGCGGCGCGGCGGGCTCGGGTGCGGCCTCTGACTCCCACGGCGACGCCCAGGCGCGGCTCAAGGCGGCGGGGCTGGTGGGAAGGCCCCCGACGCGCTCCATCGAGGGCTCCCGCGCGGGCCGCGCGCTGCCGGGGGGCGGAGACGCATCGGGCGGCCTCTGGCGCAAGCTGTTCTGGCGCCGTGGGCCGCCGTCCGCGCCCCCGGGACTGGTCCGGGGCTGGCCCGCCCCCCGGCGGCGGCGCCTGCGCAGGAGCGCCGAGATGTAGCCGTCCAGGGGCCGCCCTGCGCCCCCCGCGTCTGGTGAGTTGGTGTGAGGGCGGCCGCAGGGCCGTGGGCTGCGCAGCGCCACAGCGTGCAGTGGGCTGGGCGTCAGAAAGGGCCCCGCGCGGGCCCGCCGTTCCGCCGAGGAGCAGGCTTCCGGCCCGGCGGACCCCCCTGCCGTCGGGTAGGGTGCTGAGAAGGACCGCGGCACCGCTGCCCGCGCGCCCACCACCTCCGGAGCGCTGGGACTGGCGTCTCCTAGGGAAGGAATGCCAAAACAGAAAGAAAGAAAGAGAGGAGAGGCTCTCAAAGTCCTTTCCCGTTTCTCATCCAACCTGGAAAGGGCCGGTTGCCTCCTTCCCTTCCTGTCCCCATCTCAGCATAAACCCTCTTCTCACCCCTCCCCTTATGTAAAATTCCTAATAAAATCTTTACAGGGTCCTACAAGACCTTGCATGACTTGTCCTGCCTCTACCTCTTCAACTCTCACATCTTACCCTTCTCCTTTTTCTTTCTTTTTTTTTTTTTTTAACTGGGTCTTGCTTGCTCCGTCACCCAGGATGGAGTGCAGTGGCGCGATCACAGCTCATTGCAGTCTCCACCTCCTGAGCTCAAGGGATCCTCCCGCCCTATCTTCCTGAGCAGGTGTGACTACAGGCACGCACCACCACGGCCTGCTGATTTTTTGAGTTTTGGTAGGGCTGGGGTCTCACTGTGTTGCCCAGGCTGGTCTCCAACTCCCGGGCTCAAATAATCCTCCCACCTCAGCCTCCAAAATGCTGGGATTACAGGCATGAGCCATTACCAGGCTGACCCTCCTCCTCTATAGGGTTTTAGCTCCAGCCACACTGGCCTCTTGGAAGCCCTGGCCAGTCACACTCTGGCCTCGGAACCTTTGTGCTTCCCATTCCAGATTCCTGGAAACTCTTCCTCCTGGGTATCTGCTAGGTCTGCTCCCTCATTGAGTTCAGGGCATAACTCAAATGTCACAGCCTCAGTGAGGCCCTCCCTGGCCATATTTTCTAAAATTGCACTTCCCTCCCCAAACTCAAAGGGACACTCCTGAGTCCCTTTCCCTGGCTTATTTCTTGTCTTAGCACATGGCATTATCTCATCCCCTAGCTATTTTACTTGTTTATCCTGTATTTTATCTGTTTCTCCAACTAGACTGTTGGTTTCCTAAGGGCAGGGATTTGCCTGTTTTGTTCGTTACTGTTCATTTTGTTCATTGCTCCTGGGATACTGCTAGATAGCGCGTAGTAGGGCTCAAAAACTTCCTGTATGAATGACAGCAGTTCTATTTACCAGTGACTGCCGTGTACCAAGCCCAATGTCTTAGAGCACAGGCTCACTGAATATTCAAAAACGTCCTTTGGGGCCGGCACTGTTGTGTTTTTTGTTGGTGTTGTTGTTTGTTTGAGATAGAGTCTCGCTCTGTTGCCCAGACTGGAGTGCAGGGGCATGAACTCGGCTCACTGTAACCTCCACCTCCCGGGTTCAAGTGATTCTCCTGCCTCAGCCTCCCGAGTAGCTGGGATTACAGGCATGTGCCGCAATGCCCAGCTATTGAGACACTGTTATTATCCCATTTTATTTATTTATTTATTTATCGAGACAGAGTCTCACTCTGTCACCCAGGCTGGAGTGCACTGGCTCGATCTTGGCTCAGTGCAACCTCCACCTCCCGTATTCAAGCAGTTCTCCTGTCTCAGCCTTCTAAGTAGTTGGGACTACAGGTGCACACTACCATGCAGGCTAATTTTTTGTGTGTTTTTAGTGGAGATGAGGTTTCACCGTATTGGGCTGGTCTTGCCCGAACTCCTGACCTCAGGTGATCCACCTGCCTTGGCCTCCCAACGTGTTGGGATTACAGGCGTGAGCCACCATGTCCAGCCTATTTCTTTCTTTGTTTTGAGACAGAGTCTTGCTCTGTCGCCCAGACTAGAGGACAGTGGAGCAATCTTGGCTCGCTGCAACCTCCACCTCCCGGGTTCAAGCAATCCTCCCACCTCGGCCTCCTGAGTAGCTGGAATTACAAGTGTTCAAAACCACGTCCAGCTAATTTTTGTATAGACAGGCTTTCACCATGTTGGCCAGGCTGGTCTCAAACTCCCGGCCTCAGGTGATCTGCCTGCCTTCCAAAGTGCTGGGGTTATAGGTGTGAGCCACCTTGCCATATTTCATTTTAACAGCTGGAAAAACAGAGGCCCACAAATAAGAGACCTGCTCATAATCACATGAAAAAGAAATGTCACCGCTGGAATTGGAATCCAGGCCCGATTCAGAAGTCTGTGCCCACAACTATCCTCTTACTGTCCTCTCCCTGGCCTCAGGACCCACCCTCACCCACCTTACCTAGGGACTTGGGTCTCTCACTGGCATAGATGCCCCGGGGCTCAGAGGGACCCAGGCGACCATAGGAGCTGGATCCGGAGAAGCCGCTGTCCCCACAGAAGGTTGAGGGCGGTGAATCTGGGCCTCCTGTAGAGCTGGGATCTTCATAGAAGCCTGAATTTCCAGGAAAAGCAGGGAGACTTCAGGGGGTTTGGGAAAGCCAGGTTCGAGGAAAAGAGATGGGGCAGGGAGAGACATAGGGGCCTGAGAAATAGGGAGACGGGGAACATGCAGGTGTCCCAGGCAGACCTTACCCCTCCACCCATGCTCACCCGAGCTGCGCCCGCTCTCCTGTTCCAGGCCCCCAGACTCCAGGCTCAGGTCTCCCAGCTGCTGTCCCAGGTCCCAGACGAGCCCAGGCAGGGCTTCCTGAAGGCATAGGGAGAGCAGGATGGTCAGAAGGCCCCCAGTTCTCTACTGACTGGTCCCGTATTCCACGAGCTCATGGGCAGAGTTTCACTTTGACAATGAGGCTCTGGCTTCAAAAGGATAAAAGCAGTACCTGAGTCCCAGAACCCCCTCAAGATCTCTGTCCCTTCATCCCCATTAGAAAGTCCTTCTGTCTAACTCCAGTCCTTCGTGCTGCCGCTGCATCTCATTCTCTTAGGTGTGATGAGGCCTCAGAACACCCCCATCTCTTGGCCACTGTTTATTAGCTGCTCCCCCAAGTCTGCGCTCAGAGCCCCTTGATCCCAATTAGAATGTCCCTCCTTGAGTCTAACATCAGGGATTGCTGTAAGGACAGTTCACTGCTAAAAGGTGGTATCCTGGATCCCCAGATCCCTTAGCCATGGGTCTGCCTTCTTCTCCCAGTTTTTTTTGAGACAGGGTCTCACTCTGTTGCCCAGGCTGGAGTGCAGATCCCAGCTCACTGCAGCCTCCGCCTCCCGGGTTCAGACAGTCCTCCCGCCTCACCCTCCAGAGTAGCTGGGATTACAGGTGCCTGTCACCATGCCGAGATCATTTTGTGTTTGCAGTAGAGCTGGGGTTTCACCATCTTTCCCGGGTTGGTCTTGAACTCCTGACCTCAGGTGATCCACCTGCCTCAGCCTCCCAAAGTGCCGGGATTACAGGTATGAGCCACTGTGCCCGGCCTCTCCCCATTTTTGACTTTCCTTTCTCAGATGTGCCTGTTGCCCCTTATCAGCAATAGAAAGTCCTTTTACAAGTCTTCCTTAAGTCCTTCCTGCTGCAGATGACGTCTTTCTACCACATGGATAAAACAGGCTGACCATAACTCATATACCCCTTTGCTATCCCCTCAGAAAGAACCTCCCAAGCCTGCTGGAGGATCCTGTGAGTGTAGCCTCGCTGGCGCTGCAGCAGCCGCCCCCAGTACGTTCCTTTGCCCCAGAGGGACATCCTCCTCCTGCCTTTGGTCCATTCCCACCAGGAAGCTCCAGTGGGCATACCGTTCCTCATCAACATAAGAAATTTCTGGGAGTCAGGCCGGGTGTGGTGCCTCACACCTGTAATCCCAGCACTTTGGGAAGCAGAGGCGGGCAGATCACATGAGGTCAGGAGTTCAAACCAGCCTGGCCAATATGGTGAAACTTTATCTCTATTAAAAATACAAAAACTAGCGGGGCGTGACGGTTTGCTCCTGCAATCCCAGCTACTTGAGAGGCTGAGGTGGGAGGATTGCTTGAACCCAGGAGGTGGAGGTTGCAGTGAGCCATTGCGCTCCAGCCTGGGCAACAGAGGGAGACTCTGTCTTAAAAAGGAAAGAGAAAGAAGGGAAGAAAGAAGAGAAAGAGAAAGAGAGGACGGAAGGAAGGGAGGGAGGGAAAGAAAGAGGAAGGAAGGAGGGAAGGAAGGAAGGTCTGGAGGCCAGGCGCGGTGGCTCACACCTGTAATCCCAGCACTTTGGGAGGCCGAGGCAGGTGGATCACGAGGTCAGGAGTTCACGACCAGCCTGGCTAACATGGTGAAACCCCATCTCCACTAAAAAAACAAAAATTAGCCGGGCATAGTGACGCATGCCTGTAATCCGAGCTACTGGGAAGGCTGAGGCAGGAGAATCACTTGAACCCAGGAGACAGAGATTGCAGTGAGCTGAGATCGTGCCATTGCACTCCAGCCTGGGCAATAGAGCAAGACTCCATCTCAAAAAAAAAAAAAGGGAAGGAAGGAAAGAATGATTGATTTCCGTGAGTCTTCCCTGGATCCTTCTTGCTGCAGGAAAAGAGCCCTTCTCATCAGATGTGAATTAATGAAGGTGAAAACCCTTTTAGGGGTGTGACGGTGACAGGAGGTGGGGTAAGGGCTGAAGCAACACGGATGGGGTCTCCAAGACATTAGGACTTAACCTCATTTTAGAAAAGAGGGCCAGAGCCAGAAAAAGTCTCACATGGGTCTGAGTGAGGCCGGGTAGCAGCAGGCAGCCTCGGGTTGGCGGTTGACCCTCAGACAAAAGCGGCTTGTCTGGACCGCAGGAGGGAGGGAAGCGGGGAGGAGGGGTGGGGAGGGCAGCCACCCAGCCCTGCCTATTTAGGGCAGAAAGACTGGCCGGCTCCTGGCCACCACAACCCCCCCAATCCCAGTCTTTCCAGGGCCCAGCCCCTCCCCTCCCCCGACAGCAGAAGCCCCCATCCGTGCCTGTTTATTCGAGGAAGGTCAACAAATCATTCCACTTTGGGCTCTTGCCCTGGGCATGTTGAGATGCTCACAGTGAAGTCATTTTTCAGTGGAACTCAAAAAAGCAGCTGAATTGTGCTGCATCGGGAAGTAGCTAAAAAAATCTCTGACCGCCCATGTACCCCGTGTCATGTCCCCCACACATCCCTGGCATGCCGTCTCCACTCTGGCCACGCCTGGCCTCGCCGCGTCCCTTGAACACACCACATGTGTGCCTACCTTGGGACAATGTCCCCACACATACCATCCTCGCTTCCTCCAGGTCTTGGGTGACATGGTCCCTTCTCTGACACCTTTCCAAAATAGCTTCCCTGTCATTGTGTACCCCATTGCCCTGCTTTTCACTTTTTTTCTATGTATCAGCAATGACCTCTTAATTTAAAATTATACATCAGAAGCCAGGCGTGGTGGTGTGTGCCTGTGATCCCAGCTACTCAGCAGGCTGAAGCAGGAGAATAACTTGAACCAGGGAGGTGGAGGTTGCAGTGAGCCAAGATCGCACCACTGCAGTCCAGCCTGGGCCACAGAGTGGGACTTCATTTCCAAAAACAAAATAACACATTACGGTGTCATTTTTTTGTTGAGTCTCTCACTAGAATGTCAGCCCTAGGAACGCAGAGATGTCCGTCTGTTTAGCTCCCAGGCGCACCCCCACCCAGTGCCTAGAACAGTGCCTGGCACAAAGTGGGTGCTCAGGAAATACTTAACGGGCTGGGTGTGGTGGTGTATGCCTGTCATCCCCGAACTCTGGGAGTGCCAAGGTGGGACTATTGCTTGAGGCCAAGAGTTTAAGACCAGCCTAGGTGACATAGTGAGAGACCAAGTCTCTCTCTCTCTCTGTGAGTGTGTGTGTGTGTGTGTGTGTGTGTATGTATTTATTTTTGAGACAGAGTCTAGCTCTGTCACCCAGGTTGGAGTTCAGTATCACAGCCTGGGCGCACTGCAGCTTCCGCCTCCCAGATTCAAGTGATTCTCCTGCCTCAGCCTCCCAAGTAGCTGGGATAATAAGCATGTGCCACCACACTTGGCTAATTTTTGTATTTTTAGTAGAGATAGGGTTTCATCATGTTTTCCAGACTGGTCTCCAACTCCTGACCACAAGTCATCCGCCCACCTCAGGTTCCCAAAGTGCTGGGATTACAGGCATGAGCCACTGCACCCGGTCTTTTTTATTTGATTTTTGAGACAAAGTCGCACTCTCTCACCAGGCTGGATTGCAGGAGCACACCCATAGCTTACTGTAGCCTTCAACTCCTGGACTCAGGTGATCCTACCACCTCAGCCTCCCAAGCAGCTGGGACTACAGGCGCGTGCCACCACGCCCAGCTAGTTTTTGTGTTCTTTTGACAAGACAGGGTCTCCCTCTGCTGCACAGGCTTGGCTCGAACTCCTGAGCTCAAGCAGTCTTCCTGCCTCGGTCTCTCAAAGTGCTGGGATTACAGACATGAGCCACTGCACCCAGCTCTCTCTATTTTTTTGAGACAGAGTTGCAGGAAGACTCACCTTGAACTCAAATGGGATGGACCCTACACTATTTTCTTTTTAAGATGGAGTCTTGCTCTTTGCCCAGGCTGGAGTGCAGTGGCACAGTCTCGGCCCACTGCAACCTCTGTCTCCCAGGTTCAAGCCATTCTCCTGCCTCAGCCTCCTGATTAGCTGAGACTACAGGCTCATGCCACCATGCCCAGCTAATTTTTGTATTTTTAGTAGAGACAGGGTTTCACCGTGTTGGCCAGGAGGGTCGCAATCTCTTGACCTCCTGATCCACCCGCCTTGGCCTCCCAAAGTGCTGGGATTACAGGCGTGAGCCATCGCACCCGGCCAAACAGCTCTCTGTTTTTAGAAAAGAAATATTAGATGAAGGAATGAATATATACAATGGAATACTATATAGCTGTTAAGATGGAGTCAACTTTCTGTATAGAATCATCACCAAGATATAGCATTGAACAGAAAGAGAAAAGTGCAGAATATATAGTATGAGTGAGAGGGACTCAGAATTACCTGGAGGGCTTATGAAAACCCAAACTACTGAATCCCATTCCCAGAGCTTTCGATTTCAGCCCAAGTAGTTATACGGCAAACACGTTCCATGGGCTGTGGTACTACTGGCCAGGGGGCCACGTTTCCGCTGGCATAGTCTCTGGGACCTCACCCAAGAAACTAGAATTTGTAAAAAGCAAGGCTCTGACAAAAGCTCCGCTGTCTTTTTGGTATGTAAGCTGTTTCTCTAGGAGACAGGCTGGAAGAGGTCTGGGAGGTGACACTAAGGTGACAGTGATGGTGACCTCAGGGGGGGAGGTTGCATTTAGGGGTGCTAGAGAGGTATGGGGGGGACTGGATGGCAGAAGGAAGTGTTTAAGGAGGCGTGACTCGGCATCACATTAAGCTCTGCAGCTCCTCAGTTGTGTGATCTTGGGTGGGTGATTTACCTCTCTGGGCTTCAATTTCCTTATCTATAACTGGGCATCAGAGGATAATAATCTCCTAGGGGTTATTGTGAGGATTAAATAAGTTTCTTTTGACACATAATAAATGCCAGTTTGTATGATTACCTGAAAGCTTTGAATTTCCTTTTTTTTTTTTGAGATGGAGTTTCGCTCTTGTTACCCAGACTGGAGTACAGTGGTGCGATCTTGGCTCACCGCAACCTCCACCTCCTGGGTTCAGGCAATTCTCCTGCCTCAGCCTCCTGAGTAGCTGGGATTACAGGCACGCACCACCACGCCCAGCTAATTTTTCTATTTTTAGTAGAGATGGGGTTTCACCATGTTGACCAGGATGGTCTTGATCTCTTGACCTCCTGTTCCACCCGCCTGGGCCTCCCAAAGTGCTGGGATTACAGGTGTGAGCCACCGCGCCCGGCCAAAAGCTATGAATTTCTTACAAGGAAGATAGAAAATATTTCTGCTGTTTAATTAAAAATAAATGTAGGGGTCCAGCACAGTGGCTCACGCCTGTAATCCCAACACTTTGGGAGGCTGAGGTGGGAGGATCATTTGAGGCCAGGAGTTTGAGACCAGCCTGGCCAACATGGTGAAAACCCGTCTTTACTAAAAATATAAAAATTAGCCAGGGGTGGTGGTACGTGCCTGTAATCCCAGCTACTTGGGAGGCTGAGGCAGGAGAATCGCTTGAACCCAGGAGGTGGACATTGCAGTGAGCCGAGATTGTGCCATTGCACTCCAGCCTAGGCGACAGAGCAAGACTCTATCTCAATAAATAAATAAATAGGCCAGGCGCAGTGGCTCACGCCTGTAATCCTAGCACTTTGGGAGGCAGAGGTGGGCGGACCACCTGAGGTCAGGAGTTCGATGTCGGTTAGGACCAGCCCAACCAATGTGAATAAACCCTGTCTCTACTAAAAATATAAAATTAGCTGGGCATGGTGACTCATGCCTATACTCCTGGCTACTTGGGAGGCTAAGGCAGGAGAATCATTTGAACCCGGGAGGCAGAGGTTGCAGTGAGCCGAGATCATGCCATTGCACTCCAGCCTGAGTAACAAGAATGAAACTCCATCTCAAGTAAATAAATAAATAAAGGCCAGGTACAGTGGCTCACATCTGTAATCCCAGTGCTTTGAGAGGCTGAGGCAGGAGGATAGCTTGAGCCCAGGAGTTGGAGACCAGCGTGAACAGCGTAGCAAGACTTCATATCTAAAAGGAAAAAAAAATTAGCTGAGTGTGGTGACGTGACCCTGTAGTCCTAGCTTCTTGGGAGGCTGAGGCGGGAGGATTGCTTGAGGCCAGGAGTTAGAGGCTGCAGCGAGCTATGATCGTGCCACTGCGCTCTGGCCTGAGAGACTTTGTCCCTAAAAATAAATGAATAAATCAATATATCATTTAAAAATACATAAACAAACAGAAAAGGGTGGACTTTTGGTAAGTTCTGGGAGTCTAATTGCAGTTCTTCCACTACAAGGAAGAGCAGAAATTAGGGAGACAGACAGGAGATGCCTCCTCCTCCCCAGCACCTAGACATCCCCCAAAAAATATCTCAAATCTACACCCCTCTATTTGCAAGTCTGGCCTCATTCCCTCCAGTTGTAAAAGGATGAATCTTTACAAGATTTAGAAAGTCCTTGGCCTGAGTTTGGCTCCCTGCCTCCGCTCTGTGCCTCTCATCCTTTCTTTGCAGGCTTAATAAGTGTGTGGTTAGGACCCCGGGAGACCCCTTTGCCCAAATTTCCCTAACTTTGTTTTCCTCACATGCCCCTCGTCGGTGTCCAATGCCCATTTCTCTCTATTAGGAAGTCCTTCTGCAAGTCTACCTTAAGTCCTTTTGCTGAAAGGATCCTTTCTCCTTCTTGAGAGCAAACAGGACCCTTCCCTCACCCAGGATTCCTGCCTCTCTTCTCTGCAACACCCCTGATCTTTACCTGGTATTCCCATCATTCCTATTAGAAAGTAATCAAGTCTGGTCTCAGTCTTTCTTGCCTTGAAGGAAGTGTATTTCTGGCAGGGGGTGGGGGTGGGGCGGTAAGTCATAAGACAAGGGCTGGGGGATCAGAGGAAGCCCTCACCCGCTCGCTCTTCAGAGGGACCCAGGAACACCCCAGCACTAGAGAAGTTTATATTTAGCGCTTCTCTGCTCCTCCTCCTCCCCCCCCCCACCCCGCCTGCCACCGCCTCCTCCCTGATGCTGGGACAAGCTTTGCCTAGAGACTGGGGGGTGGGGGGGACAGGCCTCTCCACTACCATCTCAAGCCGGGAAGACAGAGGGCTGGGGGGAGGAGGGGACACAGGGACTGAGGAGAGGGAGACTGAAGGGCAGAGATGGGGAAGGTGAAGGGTGAGAAGGGGAGAGACGGAGGGCAGAGGGGGAGAGGACACAGCCACCCTATCCTCTTGCCTCGCCTTCTCCTTGTCAGGATGGAAGGCGCCTTCCAAGTCCAGCCAGCTTGGGGTGGGGGGAGCTCGCGAAGGCCCCCACCATCCGTCTCTAACTTTGGGAGGGGGTGGGGCCTCCCACAGCTGTTTCTGTTTCCAGAAAAGAATGTGCAGGGGGGGGGGGTCCCACTCCTGAGAGGGGGAGGGGCCGGGCGTGCAGCCCCGGGAGTCTGGCTTCAGTCTTTCTCCCCAGTCCCCATCTGGGGAGGGGGCAGTCGAGGTCAGCGGCGGGGAGAGCCCCCGCCACCACCACCTCGGCTCAGGTTTCCCGAAACGGGAAGCTCTGGCCACACACAGGCTTAGGGATGGGGATCTGCCGCGGAGCCAGGGTGTGCGGGCTGGGGGGAGGGGAAGAGAGACCGAGCCTGGGACGTCGGGCAAGAAGAGAGCGAGGTGCAGACAGGCAGGAAGGGAAGGCCAGGGAGACAGATGCAGAGGGACACAGAGACACAGAGATGGAGAGACAGGATGGAGAAAGAGAAGCAGACACAGAAAGTCACCGGGATGTGGCAGGACCGAGAGAGGGAGAGAACCCCAGGACGAGCTCGGGAGACTCAAGGAATGACACAGAAAGGGGAGAGGAATGGAGCCTCCGCGAGTCATTCCGGAGACCGATGCCCATCTTCCACCATGAGAACACCCAGAGTCCAGAAGTATCCTCCAGGCGCTGCCTCGACCTGCCTTCCCTTGGGTCAAGGAGAGCCGGGGCCACGTAGAAAGCAGGGGGAAGTGTCACCGAAGGGTCAAGATCCCAGTGGGGGGTCCTCAGGGACTGTGAGCTTCCTCTCAGCAGTGGTCCCTCCCTCCCGAGGCCCTGAGATCCCCTCCTCCCACCCCGCCCCCTCCAGAGATCTCCAAGCACACCAGGACTTAGGGAAGATGGAGCCCTGGTAGCGGAGCCCAGAGAAGGGCATGTTTGGAGCCTGGCTGTGTGACCTTGGGTGAGTCGCTTGCTCTCTCGGAGCCTCAGTGTCTCTCTCTGTTAAATGGGGGACTAACACCCCCTGTTTCCCAAGCTGCAAGAAGACAACGCCTGCAAAGTACCCGGTCCCAGGTTTGACACATACTTGGCGCCCAGAAGGATTTTCTTTGGGAAAGGGGTGTAAGGGATGGGGCCCATGTTTCTCACGAGGCCCCAGTGAGGACGGTGCAGTTTCCCCCTCCCCCGATTTGGGGGCGGGGAAGCCAGGTCTGCTCCGCCGCCGGAACTCCGGGGTCTCCAGCCCCACCCCCTGTCCTTCTCACTCCCTGCCTACCCGGGTCCCCAACCCCCCCGGGTGTCTGAGCATCCAACCGAGACAGACAGACACAGACGGGGGTGGAGGGACGGATGGACAGGCGGCCCCTTACCAGCTGCTCCTCCAGGGCCGCTGCGGCCCGGCGCGCCGCCGCCGCATCTTCATCCTCATCGGCGTCCTCCTCGTCCTCGGCCTCGGCGCCCCCCATTCCAGGCTGGGCCAGCCGCAGCGCCTGCTGCACGCGGTACTCCTGCCTCTCCCGGAGCCAGTGCAACTCGCAGAGCCCGGCCAGGCTACCCTCCAGCCAGCCCCGCAGCCGACCCCGTTCGGGGCTCACCGGGAACGAGAAGGCCCGGATCATGGCTGCGGCCCCCCGCCCCAGCCCGGCCGGGCCCCGCGGCCACCCCTCTCCCGGTCCCACCTCCCCGCCCCAGCAGCCTGCCCGCCCGCCCGCTGGCCGGGCTGTCACCGTCTCATCTGCATAGGCGCCCGCCCATTGGGCCGCCCACCCGCGCCTTATCTGCATGGCCGCGCCCCCAGAGACCGAGCAACAGCCGCCTATTGGTGAATACCCTCCCTGACGAAGATGCTCGGCCTTGCACCCTCGCCGCCCTACACGACGCATGCTCGCAGCTGCCTACTCACTCCTCTCGCCACGCCCCCTCCGTGCAACTGCCTTGGGCCCTGGTCACGCCCCCCCACGCGTCACAATGAAACAAGCCCGCCCTTGCTTCAATACCATTGGTCTGTGCCTGGCCGGTCTTGCAGCAGATTCCACCCTCTTGCGGGCGAGCTCTGGCTACCATTGGACTGTCCGGCACGAGGGGACGGGTGATCTATAAATAGGAAATGGGTCCACGTGACAGTTTGGCAGCTGCTCCTATCCCTCCACCCCGCCCGGCCTTCAGCTTCTGAGGCTGCGCAGGTGGAGAAAAGGGTTAGAGGGTCGAGTCCTGACTTCGCCTCCTCTTCTGAGAAGCCTTCCCAGACACTCGACTGTAAAACGAGACGTACGTCCTCAGATAAAATTTTGTTTCTACTTAGAGCTGGCTTCACCAGCTTGGAATCCGCTTAGAAGGGTCTTGGTGCTTGGTTGAATGTTCTGCAGTTGCTGTCTTAAAAGTCTTAGTTTTTGAGCAAGACACCCCTTGTTTTCACTTTGCACTAGGCCAAATATGTAGCCGGCCTTGCTGCTAAAAATTGCATTCAAAATTCTGGAATTATAAGACCCTGGGTGGAAGATTCTATTCTTTGACCAGAAGAGAGTCTGAGCGGCTTTTGTCTCCCAGGTGCTGTGAGTTTGTATGCTCATCATTCTTCCATTCCAGGGGCCTTTGTTCTACGTTCTAAGGGGCTTTGTTCTCAGCCTTCTATGATGCTCTATGCTCAACGTTCTCTGGTGCTAGGAGTCTGAGCCTGACATTCGTTTCCAAGGCTTTCTGCTGTGTCCCCAGGCTCCCCGAGCAGGGCTGGGGCACCCTCAGGCGGCCAACCTGTGTCACTACGCCGAGCGTGCCTCTACCAACTTCCAAGACCTAGCTCTAATATTCATACCCATTTCTCAGACAGACCTTGGCTCCCTAAAAGCCAAGACCCAGAAGATCATATGAGAAATTCCCCCTTTCGTGATTCCCCGTGCATGAAGTGACCTTCTGGCGGTGAGATGGAGAGAAAATGATAGTGCCGATAGACAGCAAAGTCTCCTGGAGCCAGACTTCCTCAGGGTGAGTCAAAGATCTGCCACTTTCCAGGTGAACTTGGAAACTTACTTAACCTCTCTGTGCTATCGTTTCACCATAATACTGGCTGCCTCATAGAGTTTTCCTGAGGATTAAATGAAATGTTTTTTTTTTTTCTTTTGAGACGGAGTTTCGCTCTTGTTACCCAGGCTGGAGTGCAATGGCGCGATCTCGGCTCACCGCAACCTCCACCTCCTGGGTTCAGCCAATTCTCCTGCCTCAGCCTCCTGAGTAGCTGGGATTACAGGTGCACACCACCATGCCCAGCTAATTTTTTGTATTTTTAGTAGAGATGAGGTTTCACCATGTTGACCAGAATGGTCTTGATCTCTTGACCTTGTGATCCACCTGCCTCGGCCTCCCAAAGTGCTGGGATTACAGGCTTGAGCCACCGCGCCCGGCCTGAAATGTATCTTGTACTTGAAGCAGTGTCTTCTGTGGATCAAGAGCCACAGAAGGATTTGGGTTTTTTTGTTTTTCTTTTTCTTTTTTTTTTTTTTTTTTTTGTTCTTGATTCATAGAAGGGTTTGATAAATATGTTTTAAAATAATCTAGAAAGTTTCAGGGGAAAAAAAGTCTTGAAATTTAGTAGAGACAACCTTTGTTCAGTCTTCCTCTTGTTCAGAATAGACTTAGAAAATGAGTTGGGTGTGGTGGTGCTCGCCTGCAGCCCCAGCTACTTGGGAGGCTGAGACAAAGGATCACTTGAGCCTGGGAGGGCAGAGGTTGCAGTGAGCCATGATCACGCCACTGCAGTCTAGCCTGGGCGACAACGAGATCTTGTCTCAAAAAAAAGTGGGGGTCCATGTGCAGTGGCTCATACCTATCATCCCAGCACTTTGGGAGGCTGAGGCAGATGGATCACCTGAGATCAGGTGTTCGAGGCCAGCCTTGGCAACATGGTGAAACCCCGTCTGTACTCAAAATACAAAAAGTAGCCAGGCATGCTGGTGCACACCCGTAATCCCAGCTTCTGGGGAGGCTAAGGCAAGAGAATCGCTTGAACCCAGGAGGTGGAGGTTGCAGTGAGCCAAGATCGTGCCACTACACTCCAGCTTGGGTGATAGAGCCAGAATCTGTCTCAAAAGAAAGTGGTGGGGGGGGGGGTAGTGCTTTTAGACTGCCCTAATTTTCCAACAATAGGGAGACAGTCAAGGACTGATAAGTGTGTGGGCAACATCAGTATTCGTTTTCCATCCGTGCTGTATGTACAAGATCAGTTGAACCATTTGCTTAGAACAGTGTTGAATCTGGAGCTGATTTAGGGTTCTGTTCACCAGTCATTTGAAGATGGATATGCCTAGGAAGATACGTAGAAAGAGAATAAGAGTAAAATGAAGGTGCAAGGCCAGAGCAGCAGGTGGGAGGAGTCCAAGAAGGAGGTGAAGAGACATCCTTGGTTCGTGGAGTCCAAAGAGCTGTAGCAAATCTGAAGATTTCCTTTTTGACTTCTTGATGTTTTTAATAATGGTGATGCCAAAAGATTTCTGGAGAATCAGCCAGGCGTGGTGGTTCATGTCTGTAATCCCAGCACTTTGGGAGGCTGAGGTGGGTGGATCACCTGGGGTCGGGAGTTCAAGACCAGCCTGGCCAACATGGTGAAACCCCATCTCTACTAAAAATATTAAAAAATTAGCTGGGCGTGGTGTGGGCACCTGTAATCCCAGCTATTTGGGAGGCTGAGGCAGGAGAATTGCTTGAACCTAGGAGGCAGAGGTTGCAGTGAGCCAAGACCATGTGCCATTGCACTCCAGCCTGGGCAGAAAGAGTGAGACTCCTCTATCTCAAAAACAAAAAAAACAGTGTAGGGTGCATTCCATCTGAGTTCAAGGTGAGTCTTCCTGCAATGTCTTTTCCGGAGGATGAAATTCCCTGTTTGGAGAGTATGAAGAGGCTGCGATGGAATGTCTGGAGGGAAGGCAGCTTGCACCTGTCAGTGACAAGCATGAGTCTACTTAGTCCTTGATCATATCTGAGAAAGTCTGATTATAGTAGATTAGAGTCCTCAGGGCCCGATAGGAGTAGAATCCTCGTGAGTCTTTGAGTGATTATGTCATAAGAAGATTGTTGATGTGTGCTCTGGTAGGAAGAGTAATGGCCCCCCAGAGATGTCTTCATCTATATCCCTGGAACCTGTGACCATAGTACCTTTTATGGAGAAAAGAACTTCTTGTGATTAAGAATCTTGAGATAGGGAGATTTATCTTGGATTATCCTGATGGATTCAGTATAATCACGAGCTTCCTTACAAGACGGAGGCAGGAACATTAACATCAGAAAAACATGTAAATAGAAAATTAGAGGCCGGGCCAGGCACGGTGGCTCACCCCTGTAATTCCAAAGCTTTGGGAGGCTGAGGTGGGAGGATCGCTTGAGGCCAGGACTTTGAGACCACCCTGAGCAACATAGTGAGACCACGTCTCTACAAAAATATAAAAATAAATAAAATAATTAGGCAGGCATGATGGAGCACATCTGTGGCCCCACTTTAGGAGGAGGATCAGGAGCCCACGAAGCTGATGCTGCGGTGAGCTGTGATTGTGCCAGTGCACTCCAGCCTGGGCGACAGAACAAGACCGTCTCAAAAAATAAAATAAGTCTCTATGGTCTTTTTTCGCCCATTTCTAAGCAAATAAATCTCTATTTTTTTATATAAAAATATGGAAGGCTTCATGAATTTTCGCGTCATCTTTGCGCGGGAGCCATGCTCATCTTCTCTGTATCGGTCCAATTTTAGTACATGTGCTGCCGAAGTGAGCACAGGTGTCGTTGTTTTAAGGCACTACATTCGTGGTGATTTGTTCCAGCAGTGTCTTCATTTGCTAAGTGGCCATAACAAAGCACTACAGACATAGTTTAAATGCCAGAAATTTGTTTGTTTTGAGACAGGGTCTCTAACCGTCGCCCAGGCTGGAGTGCAGTAGCACAATATTGGCTCACTGCAACCTCCGCCTCCCAGGTTCAAGCAATTCTTCTGCCTCAGCCTCTCGAGTAGCTGAGATTACAGGCACCTGGCACCACACCTGGCTAAAGAGACAAGGTTTCATTATGTTGGTCAGGCTGGTCTTGAACTTCTGATCGCATGATCCACTCCCCGCTTGACCTCCCAAAGTGGCTCACACCTGTAATCCCAGCACTTTGAGAGGCCAAGGCGAGCAGATCATTTTGAGGTCAGGAGTTTGAGACGAGTCTGGCCAACATGGTGAAACCCTGCCTCTACTCAAAATACAAAAATTAGGCATGGCGTCTTGTGCCTGCAATCACAGCTATTCAAGGGGGCTGAGGAGGGAGAATCACTTGAGCCCAGGAGGTCGAGGCTGCAGTGAACTGTGATCACGCTACTGCACTCCAGCCTGGGCAACAGAGTGAGACTCCATCTCAAAAAAAAAAAATAAATACATTAAAAATTAAAAACGAACAGAAAATTAGCCAGGTGTGGTGGCTCATGCCTGTAGTCCCACCTACTCAAGAGGCTGAGGGGGAG